>NW_024355008.1:3791738-4173283 GCF_902729225.1 Pteropus medius
TTTTTGGTCTGGGAAGCTCTTTATCTTTCCTTCAATTTTAAATGCTAGCCTTGCTGGATAGAGTAGTTTTGGTTGTAGGTCCCTACTTTTCATCTCTGAATATTTTGTGCCAATCCCTTCTGGCCTGAGAAGTTTCTGTTGGGACTCCAGTAACTTTTGAGGAATATGTTTTTTGGTAACATATTAATTATACTCTTTGTTTTATTTGTTAGATTTTTAAAAAGTTGTGTGTACATTACTTTAAAAAGTACTTGCATACTTCATACTCTTTTGAGCGATCAACCATGCTTTTAAAATTATTTATTTTAGAATTTCGGTAAAGTTTTAAAGATATTACAGATAGTTCCCAGATACCATTCACATGCTTTCTCCTAATGTTCACATTTTGCATAATCACAGTACAACTAAGGTACTAAGTACAACTAAAACTAAGATACTGAATTGGTATCAACTAAACTATAGAGTTTATTTAAATTGTATCTTTTTCTTTCATCAATGCATTTTTTTTTTTTTCTGTTCCAGGACCCAATCCAGGATATCGCATTGCATTTAGTCATTATATCTTTTGATGTATTCAAATGTTTATCTCTATCAGTATAGAATCATAAATATTTATTTTATTCTATGAGTTTTTATTTTCAAATTCAGCTATTAGGTAGTCTTTCAAGATGGTTCTTTAAACTTTGGAAATGTCTAAGTTCTTTTTTGAGGTCTTCATTACTTTCTGAAAAATAAGGATGGATCATTTTGTGTTTTCCCTACCCCGGCCCTGGACTCAATTATTTCTCCAAGGAACCCTGATTCTCATTGTAGGCTATTGGTATTAAGAACCAAGATCTGAGTGCTAGGTGTGCTAGTTGCCACTGTGATATCAGTGAACAGAGTTAGAGAATATATGTATGTTGCTAATATATGCACACACATAGACACACACATATACACACATTTTAATTTTAATTTTGGTTCTTTCCAATGTATTGTTTGGCAGAAATGCTTTTTAACACTTTGTACAAAGATTTCACAAACTGCTTCTCCTATATTAAAAAAGTCATAGCAAATTTTCTTTGAGACAATCCGTGAATCTGATATTCAGGTCACCATAATAGAAATAGTAGCTGCTGTAGCTAACATTCTGGAAGGTGCCTCAACAAAGGCATGTTAAGGCCTGTTTAAAACCTGTGTTATTTAAAAAAAAATCCATCTTTCTTTTCAATGCCTGTGAATGATATATATATATATATATATATATATATATATATATATATTTTATATGTATATATATATATCATTTTATATATATATATAAAATCCCAGACAACAGCTATTGATTTAAGTGATTTTGTTTGAGAAGACTACGTTTAATGATTTCACACTCCAGCATTAAATCTTTCTTAAATCTCAGAAAAATGACTTCCTCCTTCTCTCCAGTTGCTTTCTTAAGTACAGATCTATGTCTTTCTAGGACCTAGGGACTGACCGCCCTAACAATCATCTGTCTGTATGTATTTACCATGTGTATGCATGTATGTATTAAATGTATATATTTAAAAGCTTCAAATTCTTAATAACGTCTGTGATTCCAATTCAGTGCCACCAGAGGGTCATTTCCTTTAATTTTTTTGTAATTTCTTCCTGCAATAGAAAGGGATCTCGCTCACATTCTTTACAATATATTTTTGTATTTGTTGAACCCTAGCATTTACATAAGCATTTTAAAATTGCTGACCCATAGCTTTGTGAGAATCAAATTTACTAACTAGAATATAATATTTGCATAGAGTTCTTTTAATATTTAGCCTTATAGTAGAATACTCTTTTCTAAGTTACTGAAGTTAACTCTCTTATTCCCTACCCCCTTTAGTTTGGTTGTTATTGATTGGTAATACACTTAGACCTCATTATTATAATGTTTTCAGTTCCCCATTTATCATAGTTGATTTTTTAAATGACATATAGTAAAATTCACTCATTGTGATAGACAATATATGGACTTTGATATAAGCATAGAGTTTTGTGTGCATGACCACAGTCATGATAAAGAACAGTTCCAAATGTCAAAAATTCAATCATGAGTCAATTATGAATATCAGCAAGATTAAGCTTGAGACAATACCTAATAAGTAAGAGTTGTCTTGGTAGCCTATCTTTCCTCTCTCCTGAACCTGCAACCCTGAATGTGGAAGGAGGTAAGAAGAGGAAGAAAAGACTCATCTCTGATTCCTTATCAATGCGTAGGCAGTGTACCAGCAGCATCCCTGGGAATTACAATGACTTTGTATTAAGTGAGAAGATAGTTGATAGATGGGACTCAATATCTAAGTGTTGAACCATAAGTGTGCTTTTCTTCTGTAAGTTACCATAGAAGTGTGCAGCAGTCTTGCATGCTCAGAAAAATAAATGGAACCATCTAAGTTTCAAGCAAGGAAGAGGGAACAAATGAACAAATTTTAGAGATAGTAGGAAACAAAATTAGTTACTTTGTGAATATACTTCATGATTCTTGTATGTGCAGTGTACTGGTATAATTTCTATAAAGAATACCACATTCCTTTTTATGTATTCCTTTGTAAAGATGTACCATAATTGATTTTATCCCTATTCAATTGACATTTAGATTATTTCCCATCTTTATTTGTTATAAATAATTCTAAATAACCTTTTATGTGTGTCATTTTGAAAAAGTGTGTAGCTGAAAGAAATATTCTTAGATATGAAACTGCAGAGGTAGGCATTGCCAAAATGCCCTCTAAAAGGTTGTGGCAGTTTGCACTTTCATCATCAATGTGCTCATATCTTACAATCAACTATTGAAACTTGTTAATTTTTGTCATTCTGGTAGCTTTATAAAAGACAGTTTTGCAATTTTAATTAAAGCCTCTCTCATTTTGAGGAAACTGAAATATTTTTATATGATTTGGAACACTTACACAAATTTTTCTGTGAAATGTCATTCTATATCTTCTCTCCACATATCTTCCTTATGGCCTTGTTATTAATTTTGAGGAGTTCTTTATGTATTAGAAAACTTAGTCCTTTGAGACATGAGTGTCAAATAGTTCCCATTATGTTTGTAATTTGATTTTAATTATGGTGGGCTTTATGTTTTTTAGTTTTTGTGCAATTGAGTTTATCTGTATATTATATATAATTGCTCTGGATTTTGACCCTAGTTAGAAAAATATCTCCACTCCAATATGAATGTATGTATGTATGTATACATATACACATATATGTTTTTAATTCATAATTTCATCTAATACTTTAATGTTTTATTTTTTATATTTCATTCAGATTTATTTAAAATTTACATTGCATAGCATGAAATATATCTGCCTTTAATTTTTTTAAGCTATATGGTCTGTTTCCCTAAACTATTTTAAGTAAATTTAATTTTGAATTCATTTATCATATATTACATTCTCAAATATATTTAAACATTTCTAGGCTTCCTTGTCTGATCTTCACTCTATTAGTATTGCACTGTATCAATTGCTGTTTACTTTATAATATATACATACATTTATATATAATTTTAAAAGAAAAATTTGGTAAGATTAGTACAGCTCTTTGAGAGTAACGATTATCTTTATTTTTCAGAATTTCACATTCTTTCTCGTTTTTTTCACATTAGAATTTGAGCTATTAAAGTTAGGAACCGAGACTTAAAATGTTTATATTTAACACAATGCATAACATAGTACGAAATGCCTTAAACATTGTAAATCATTGAATGTTTGCTGAATTAAATTGGAATTACTCATTTTAAAATCATAGCACCACGAAACTGATCTTTAATCTAGAGAATTAGATAGAGGATGACAATATGAAATTTTTTGTCTATTTAACACATAACTGTCAGGCAAGAAAAAAGTGAAAGTGTGATGTAACAGAAGCCCATAAGACTGAGGTGATTTTGATAATGGAAGAGGCAGTTACAGCATTTCTAGAGAAATACATTTGTTGAATTAGTGTAGTAGTTTGAAACACACAACTCTTTACTAGTAAGCTAACAATATGCATTTGCATCCTATTATATCACTTGTCAAGGATAAACTCAATGATATTTATTGTTTTTGCTGATTGTGCAACCATTTCCCCTTTTACAGATAACAGGGCTCTCACTTATCTTCAAGAATCTTTTTCATCATCAGTTTACATGGTTCTTTTGGATCTCACTTGAACCCTAGCTCCAGAGGTAGACATAAAATTCAGGCTTCGTTAATCAAATCCCAATGTCCATGGTTGGTATTTATTAATATATATGACTAAAAGTAGGACATTCAGAAGTATTTGAATACTTTTATTAAACCTAAAGAAAAGAGAAATATTTGTCTCTCTCACATTTAAATTGTGAGGATACAGGACTGGACTAATGAGGGCCATCATATTGCAATAAGCTGTCTGAAAATGAAAGCAAAGTACAAAGAATAAACCACTACAGTGGGAAAAATTACTGCTTCAGATGTCTTCATTTGAGCTCCTGGATCCACCTGTGAATTAAGTTTTCATTTAGCTATGTAAATAATGTCATTAAAAAAAACCCAAAAAACTCAAGTTTGTGTGAGTTGAATTTTTTTCTCACTTGCATCTGAACACCTTGGCCAATATACACAATTCCTAGGATCATATTTGAAATAGTCCTAGAGCCATTTTGTTCATGCAGGTTTGCATGCTTGTGTGCATGTGTTTATGTATGTTTTCTTTACAAAACAGATTGTATTTTTTCCTAACTACTCAATAGAGTATTCTGAACATCCTAGCAATATTACTTGCCTATGATGAAATTATACTAGATTCTTTCTTGCATCACTTTTTTTGAAGAGTATGTATAGGTTTTTCTTTTTCTTTCTTTCTTTTTTTTTCTTTCAGAGATTCACATAAAACCTTTCTTATTTCCTACAGAGATTTGAAAAAATATAAAGCTGACAATTCACACCTTAAAATTCAGAACTGTGAAACATCCTTTTTTGGAGTTAATTTTCTAGTTGGGAACAGAGAATAATCCTAAAATATCTAGAGATTTGTTAAAGTCTCCAGCAAATATATATAGCAACAGCATTTAGGAAAGTATATGGAGAATTAGATAACTTTTCAATCTTTTATATAGAAACCATTCCTGCTACTGTTAGTTCTTTAGTTGATCCTTTATGCATGGCAACATGAGGAAGTTCTAGAGTAATAAAAAAGCAGAAATCAAAATGAAACTGTGATAGAAATGCTGTCAAAAGAACAGTGGTGTCTTTAAACCTGATAGCAGTTTAGAATAGTACCATGTGACATGATGGTATAAGTTTTACATGTGCTGGTGGTCAGAGATTTCTTGAATTTGTTTTGCTATGTTTACTCCTGTGTACCAGTTATGCCAGTCTATGCTACTGCAATGTTTAAGAGACTTTTTTTTTTGGTAGGTTGCATAAAAGGAATGGTAAAAATGTATATTTATATATAGGCATATGTGTGTGTGTGTGTGTGTGTGTGTGTGTGTGTAGCAGCTATTAATTTCCAAAATGCTTACAAGATATGCAATTGGGAATATATGCTAAAACATCATATTTGTTTTTATTTCAGAATCAAAATATTGCTTTCCTGTAACTCTACCTTAGTGACCTTACTGGCTAGGCAAACTGTCAGTCTTTATGACAAAAACACAGATAACATCTGCCATGTTCTTTGAGCCAGTAAAAACAACCATTCAAAGAAGAAAAGAAAAGAAAAATAACGTTAACTTTTCTTCTCCATTATCTTTTGTTTTAAAATTTATTTTCCTCTGTTCTCATGTAGATTGTTTGCCTATGAAGTAATCCCAGTCTATATCATCAAATGATAGGGATACACCTGCCAGCTATATAGTGAATATAGAGAAGATCTACCATATCAATTGTTTTCTGACAAATACAGCATCAACTCTTTATTTTACCTTGGACCTGCTCCACCAAAGAGCAGTAATAATTTGGTTCTATTTATGAAAAGTATGAGTTTGTGTGCTTTAGGATTTTTGTATATGCTATTGTCCCCTGAAAGCTTATATAAGATACATTTATAAGTTAAAGATCCCTAAAAGTCTATGTTTTCACAGGATATTCAATAAACCATTATATTATTTTGTATGTTTTAATATATAATATTGTATGTGTGGAGATTTAAAGAATAAACATATCATAATTGAGAAAATCACAGTAGAAAGTAGGATCCCTTTGTAATTATCATTGTATCCATTTTTCTGTTTTAGTTTCTTACACACTTCTGTGCAGGAGTACTATGACAATAAAGGCATGTAGGAGTAAATTGGAATTTTATAGAAAAGAATAAAAAAGAGCTTCCTTTTATCTGGAGCATTCAGGCATCTTGTCAAGTAGAACTTTCTGCTTCATCTGTATTGACGTGGTCCTGAGAAATTGTCCTTGGAAAAACATGTCCCTGGCCATAAGAACAAGAGGCCCTCCTTGTTTACAGATGTGCTTATGTACTTCTTTGTTTCACTTCCTCAGCTTGCCTCATTTTCATTCAAAGTTATAACAAAGAGGTTTATCAAGACTTTCTAAATATTTTAGCTGTGGTAAAAAAAAAAAAAAAGAATCTTGACTAAATTATTAGGATATCTGCCCTTTGTGAGTAATCTCTTTAATGAGATCTTTTCATTCTGCTAAGACAATGACTAATACTGACCCTATAGGTTCATCTATATGCCTAATGGGAATATAAGGAATATGATAGAAATAAACGTATTTTTTCCTGAGAAGATTTTCTCTCATCTGCTTTCAGCAAGCAAAGAAGAGACTTAGATTGAGTCGCAATCATTTTGAAAGTTTCAAACAAAAGAAAACAAACAAACACCAGATCAACTATAATTTGTTTTAGGGGTTTATAGAATAATTTACAGGTAATGGGAAAAGTTTCTTTTTAGCTAAGATAAAATATAAAAAAGTAAAAGGATTATGTTTATCCTATCAAACTGTAGAAGAAGATGGGTACGAGTATACAGAGAGATTTTGTGCTTAAGGCATTACCTAAAGATTTTTATCATGATTGATCAATATAAACAGTAAGTTTCCTGATTGTAGAATTTTTCAGATACCAGATGGATTAGCCTTCAAAGAAGAATACTATAAGAGTCTTATATGGAATAGGTTGTTTTCTTCAATAATAAAAATGCAAATATTTACTGAGTGCTCCCCATGTACAAAAATATTATTTAATCCTTTTTCATAAGTTATTCCATTTGATTCTCACAACAACTTTACTTATTGAAATGAATGTACTGAAAAGGAAGAGAAGAAATAAAGATTAGGCAGAAGGAGATGTTGGGATCTGTACAGTCACTAAAAGGCCTGAGACCACACTGTGTGGACTCTGAAGCTGAGATGGCCCTTGAGAGCTATTCTAATTTGAGGAAACGAGACAGGTTTTTATACTCCCATGTGAATGAGTAGCTAGAAGAGGGCTGTCTCAGGAATGAGGCAAAACTTTTGTGGGGGGCAGCTTCCTTTAGTTCAGGCAACTCCCTGAGGAACTTGACAATTGACACTTGGGAGAATATATCCTTCAGTCAAGAAAGAAGCACCTGAGCTTGGCCTAGCAGGATCTGTGACACCAGTGCATTAGCTTAATAGTCTGCCAAAATAGTGCTTGTCACATTCTTTCTTCTGGCTATCTCAAAGCACACTTCTTCAGTGTCCCTTAGTTAAAAGAAATCTGTTTAATACTGTATGTTATTGATTGTTCATTCTTTATAGTGACATTTCAGGCTTTGTATAATAACTCATAGGCTGAGAAGACTTGGTTAAATTTCATCATTTTACCAACACCCCTGTCAGTCATTTACTTAACAAATATCTATCAATTTTAAGTGCCAAGTATTTTTCTAAGCAATGAGGAAGAAAAAAAAATAAGGCATGTCACGCATGTTGATAGATATTTGTTAAGTGACCGAGTGACAGGTTGGGGAAGTAAATAATTAACACTTTTACTTTTTTCATCCTTATTATGAACCAGGCAAAGTTCTAAATTCTTTCTGTTTAATGATGTTTTAAACTCTTGCAACATTGTTACAAGACAGGCACTATTAAAATGTAGGAAACTGTCACAGGAGGTTATAGAACTATAACCAATCAGATAGTATATGCTGAGGCAAGCATTCAAACTCTGCCTCCAGTCTGTGCTCTGATCCACATGTAAATAGTAAGTGTAACTGTTATGCTTTACAGTGTTTATGAAGGTTTTTTGAAAATGTCTGGGGCTAGATTTCCTAATTTAGTGATGAAGAGCAAGTAATTTATCAGGAATTATCGACTAATTATTTTAAACAGGGTCTACAAAGTTATTTTTTCCCCTGACAGAATCTAAACATCTTTATGCAGTTTAGTCCATTTTTATTAATCATCTATCCCTAAAAATATTTGAATCTGATGTTTCTGAAGAATTTTTGATTGCCTCATCTGACACATCTGATCTTTTTTGTGTCGCATCTGGAATACAATGATCACCCAATCCTGAGGTAAAATGGCATTGGATTAGGGTGACAAACTCTTCCTGGTTCATCAGGAAATACCTGGGACTTCCTTAGTTTTAGCATTGGAGAACTGCATCTTGGGATTCTCAGTCCAAAGCAAACTGGAATGGTTCCTTATCCTATATTGTACCCTCATTCTTATTGCTGATATTATAGGGGAAATATTTGATTAAGAAAGTCCCAATATTTGGCTTCAAACACAAAAATAGAGAGGAGAAGAGATATACTGAGAATTGTCCATTTGAACCTCTTTCTGGAAGAGGACTTAAGAGTGAGGAGGAAGAAGAGTTTGTGATCTTCAGGTTTTACACTACTTTTTGTGCTCCAGGCTGGCTATTGCCTGGCTGAATGTGCCTTTATCAGCCAGGAATTTTCAGAATGCCCATAGCACTTTCCTGATTCCTCATTTTACTCATCCTTCAGTCTTTTATATATATATATATATATATATATATATATATATATATATATATATATATATATATATATATATATATATATATATATATAGTTTTTTCCCTAAATTTATCATCGTGCTTAATTACTAAGCATCAATAGTTAGAATTATTTCTGCCCTAAAGTCTGATCAGAAGCTTTTATAAAAATAGTTCAGATAACGGAGTTTTATGAGCCCTGTTTCATTTTAACATGCCATATTCAGAATAAGAAAAAAAATCCCTATATTTAAGCTGTGTGATATCAGAAATAATTTAATGATTTTAATACTTTATTATGAGAAAAAATAACTTTTTAGGCAACACTCATCAACAAAATAATTCTGGTTAAACAATGTTGAAAGGAGTATTTCAAGCCAGAAATCAATAAAAACACAAAAACATGAAAGATAACTAATGAGAAAATTATACTTTGATGAATGCCATCAGAATGTGTCAAAACTTGCAGTGTATTGCCAGATAAAAAAGAGAATGAAATGTGAAGAAAAACAAATTAGAGAAAAAGGCACATGACAGCAAAGGCAACTCGAAAATGGCTAATGAGATAATTACATTGAATAGTAAAAAAACCTAAGGTCTGAGTTATTGATATTTGTTTTATCAGTGACATTGGAGACTCAAATATAAGAATTAAGTACACCAGTCAAATATATGTTGGAATGATATTGTTTTATGTTGAAAAGTGACATAAGCTCTGCTGTATTGATAATTTCTCAATAAGCTATTACTCAAGGTTATATTTGTTAGCTCTTGACATGAGAACCTTAGAGGATAAATGAATTCAGCTTTATGTATTTAACATTGTATTTTCTTAATTTTTTGTTATATTTACAGATCAATTGCAGTTTGATGCAGGAATGATGAAAAAGCATTGGAGAGAAAGTATTGCTTTTCTTGTAGGTGATTGTTGTTGTTACTATTATTATTTTGGTCCCACATAAAGATGTGGAAATTGTATCTTGTAATTTCTCTCTCTGCTTCTAAAAAGATATAGACTTGGGCATGCACATAGTACACTGGACTGTCAGGGATGACTATGATATTATTTTTAGCCTGGGTTCTTAGGTGTCATTCCTGGGTCTGAGGTTGTTTGGTCAGAGATTGAGTTCAAGTTTCTTGTGCCAGTGAGTTTTCAACCCTACTCTTTTCCAAGGAAAAGAGAGTATGGTCTAATCTCTTATTGCTGCCTATAGTAAAATGTGAGAGGGAGGAGGTATGTTGAGGGAAGAACTGTTAAGCAAAAAGGAACCAGGACATGATAATTTGAGAAATTCTCAGGCTATCAAGATTATAAAGCATATAAAAATTAATTTACTGCCATATAGGATGCTTTGGAGAGAGAGTAAAGGATGTGGCTAGATAATTTTATAATGCCTCAGAAGGATTAAAAAGTCTTGAATATTCAAACATATAGAAGGCTTTGTGAAGAGAGGGAGTGTATGACATATAGATCCCTTTAGCCATCTCAGCAAATGCTAGGAATAGATATGAGACTATGCAGGAAAGATCTGTAGAAGAACTTTTTGTCTAACAGAGTGAATCCATATGATGATATATATGAGAGATACACAAGGTACTTGAAAATTTTATATCAGCAGAAACACTGTCCACTTGTACTAAAAAGAACAGAGAAAAGAGAAAATGAAAGAAGGCGGTGAAACCCTCAAAATTCTATAATCAGGAAATAGTATCATAAAATTACTAAGCTTCAAACACATGCTACCCTTCACGAAAAGGAAAAATGACTGTAAGAACAGAGCTGTGAGGCCAGAACCTGCAACCATAGAGTATTATTCCCAGGACTTGAAACTTAATATTGTTTTTCCAGCTGGATTTTGAAATTGCTTAGGATAGATGACTCTCTTCTTCCTTTTATTTTCTTCCTTTTTGAGGGGGAATCTCTATAATTTAATCTGTTTTTGTACCACTATTTTATTTTGGGAGCGGATAACATTTTTACTAGTTTCCCAGGTCCACAGATGAAGAACAATTTTGCTTCAGGATGGATTATACTCACAGTCTTAATTATACCTGATTTAGTTGAATTAGTTAATGAGGTCTAGAACTTTTGATATGATGAGATTAATATAAAATTTGAGATTTGGGTTGATTCTCTAATTGGCTGAGGCTTTTGGTGATCTTGAGATGGAATTAATTTATTTGCATATGGGGTAGATGTGCATCTTTTGTACATATCAAAATTGTCAGAGGATAGAATGTGGTGACAATAATACTAGGCCCCAATAATGTCCATGTTTTAAACTCTAGAACCTGTCAATAAATTATATCAAATGGCAAGAGAGGATTAAGTTTGCAAGTTCAGTTAAGATTTCTAATAAATTTATGTTTAGACAGGGGATATTATTCTGGATTATTCTAGTGGGGCCATGTAACCAGAATGGTTCTTAGATGTGAAAGTGGGATGCAGGAGAGTCAGTCAGAGTAAAAGAATGTGAGAAAGACATTACCATTTGTTGCTGGTTTTGAAGATGGAAAGAGGCCATGAGCCAAGGAATGTGGATATCCTTTAGACATTGAGAAAATCAAGGGAGTGTATTCTTCCTAAGCCTTCAGGAGGGATGCACATTTGCCTATACCTCAATTTTAGCTGAGTGATACCTACTTTGGACTTCTGAACTCCAAAACTGTAAGATAGTAAATTTGTGTCATTTTAAGGCAATAGGCCTTTGTGGTAATATTTTACAGCAATGATAGAAAACTACTGCATGTCCTTAAGACAATGTTATTTTATGTGTGTGTTCGCTTTTAATATTTTTCATCAGTTAAGTAGTTGTTTTTCCAGGGTCCTCGGAGTTTCTCACTCTACCATTTCAGAAGTTCTTCCCTGAGGTGTATCTCTTCTTCCTCTTAAAAGTCACTTTTTTCCTATTGTAGAAATCTGAATAGACAGTTATTTTCTCTCCAGTATTTTAAAGTGACATTCTATTGTCTTCTAATTTATATAGTTTATACTTACAAATCCACCCTTTTTTTTAATTGTTATGCCAACTGGTTTGCTGCAATTCTGATTTTCATTCTCTGGTATGTTCTTTATCTTTGGCTTTCAGTAGTTTGTCAAAATGTGCTTAGGCAGGGGTGTATATGTGTGTGTTTTGTATTTATATGTTTGATGTTTGCTGAACTTCTGGGATTTGTAGCTTGGGGTCTTGGCCCTTATCTTTTCAAATATTTCTTATGCTTTATTCTATTTTTCTTTTTCTTCTGAGATTTTATTTTTCAATATATGAGATATTATCCTAGAGTTCTTAGATATCTTGTTTTATTTTCCACCCTTTTTTCTCATTGTGTTTCATTTTGTATTCTTTCTGTTGGTCTATTTTCATGTTCAATGATTCTTTTCTTTGTTGTGTTGATTTTGTTGATGAGCTTATCAAAGTCAGTATTCACTTCTATTACTAAAGTTTTCCTTTGATTATTTCTTTGGGTTTCTATTTCTTTGCTCCATATGTCCAGACTTTAACATGTTAATCAACACATAATAAACAATATATTGGTATTTTAAATTCTCTCTCTGATAGTTTCAACATCTGGGTCATATCTGAGTCTGGTTCTGTGGGTTACTTTGTCTCTGGACAAGGTGTTGTTTTTTCTTCCTTCTTTGTGCTTCTTGTAATCTTTAGTTGACAGCCAGCCATCTCATTAGAGCACAGATACTGAGGCACATAATATAATACACATGCCCAGAAATGTGAGACTTCTTCTTTTGCTAAATCTTAGTGTGGGACGTTGAGTTATTCTACTGAGAAAATAAGCTACGTTATTATTGTTGTTGTTGTTTGTTGTTGTTGTTATGGTTACCCTTACTGTACCATCAACTTCAGAACTTTCTACTTTGCCTTTTGTTTAGTGTGAGGGCTGGTTTGTTTCATCAGTGTCTGCTCCATTCTCTGCTTTAGATCTTCCTTTTGCATTTTTGTGTCAAAGAAGATATTTCTTCACAATTCTGTTCTCTACATAGTAGGCTGCTGTTAAATGTCACATAACTCTTGATAACCTGGTAAAGGGTGTGGCGAGCACAGATACCCTCTGGTGTTCTAGTTTACTCCTAGTTCTAGTCAGGCAGTGTGTTCCCAATTCTAAAGGGTGTGAGGAGCTCCTTCTCAGAGATTCCACCCCTTCCTCAGTGGATAACCTCTAGTGATCTGAGTCTTGAGTATTTTTTTGCCCTTCTTATGAGTAGAGATTTCTTTTTTTAATTCCTTTCTTCCAGATGCAAAGTTTCTTCCCCTGTATCTTGAGGGCAGTGTGTTTTACTCCCTTATGCCAGTGGCTTATACTTTTGTTCCAAAGGTACAATACGGGAGGTTTTGAGTGGAACTTCTTGCCTTTCCTACATGAAAGTCCTCTCCCCTGGGTCCAGGTGAGAGGATCGTTCCCATGTCTTACTTTGAGTCCAGTTTTTCTCATAATCGTCTCTTGAGGTCTGTGGAGAAAATGTTGCCAATTAGCATGTATTATATTTGTGTTTTTCAGTTCCTAAGAGTTCTACACTCTCACACTATCCAGTATTCATTATTTAGCAATTTGTTTAAATTTTACCTAACTTCTTTCTGCATCTGTTCCATATTAAGAAGTGCTATGTGTTGTCTCTCTTTGGAAGACCCTGTCTTTCCATAGATTTCTGGTTAGTTTGTTGCCCTATGACCTCAGTCCTCTGACGAGTTCAAGAAAATTTTGATTTATAGACTATCCAGTTTTTTATGTTCCTATTGCATGAGTGGGAAACAATGCTCTTGCCAGCATTTTATATCTTAAGTACAAGCTTAAATTCCTGTTCCCCTTGTCTAGAAGATTCTCAGTTTTGCTGTAGAGGCATATTGAAGCCAATAGCAATTCAAAAAAGACTAGATATATTAGAATTTAATTTTTAGTTAAAATCATTAAATTAGCCCTTCTTACGAGTTGTAGACACACTGGAATGGAGTCACGTCCTTGGGCCTGTAGGCCTGCCTGTGAAGCAAGTTTCACAGGTATACTTTGTTTAAGGTAACAGAAGAATGTAGCCAGTTAAGCATAAAATGTATAGCTCTGTTCTTTTCTATTTGCTTTTAAGATAGCATCACTGACTCACAACTCCAAGATGTCTTACAGACCTCTCCTTATGTTTGAGACTTACTGGTCATAGTTAGTAGACCCAGACAGGATGCTGCCAAGAGCTGAATAAATAGATGGCTAAAGTTTGCATAAGAACTAACCAATCAACACATTCCACAACTCCGAACCCCTTACTCATGATTACTCATGATTTTTGCCCTATAAAACCTCTTCTATAAACCACAGAGGTTTTTTCTAGGGTTTTTTCTAGCACAAGTTGCCAGTTCTCCATCATGTAGCACTCTACAATAAATGCCACCTTCTTTCCCTATATCCCTGTGTCAGTGTAATTGGCTGTCTGCAGCACCGGGTGGATGAACTCTTTACTTGGTTACAATACTTGATTCTTATAGACTGCTTATCATTATGCAGCTAAACTTAAAGCAAACTCTAGGAATAATTCTGGGGATTCACTGTCTTTGTTCAGATAAATATAAAGCAAAATAAGTAATAATATAATGTTAAAGGGAGATTCCAGATTTTATAAAATAGACACTGAGTTCAAGATGAAAACAAAATTTACACCATAAATCCCCTCTCTTTTTGCCTTCAGACTGACTTCGTAAAAAGGTGCTTCTTCATTCCTTGACAAAGTCTGTAAATTTATTTGCCTGCCTTTCTACAGAGAGACAGACAGACAGACAGAAGAGAAAGAAAGGGAAGAGGGAGGGGAATGGGAAGGGGGGAAATGGGTAGTAAGAAGGTGGAAGGAAAGAAGGAAGGAGATATGTTTGGCAAGATTTTTTCAAGAATTTATCCCCAAGCAAGTGGGCAAGATCCTTGATCTTAGAGAACCTAGAGACTAAAGGTATACTTTATAGTATAGTCACTCAAATTAGACAGAATGAGGTGATTTGTTTAATAAACTCCATCTAGCTTTGCAGGTTGACAAATTTTTTCAGAAAACTTGGATTATATTGTCATTAATATTTTATTATTAGGACATATATTGTCCTAATAAAGCTCCATAAGTGAAGATGCAATCTTCATTCATTCTTTTCTAATTTTATAGCATATATATTCTGTACACATACTATGTATGTTCAATAAATATTCCAGATTCATTAGACCTTGTGTGTAAGTACTGTCCCTACACAAACGTAAGTGTTGTTCATCATATACTGATATTATTAGTTCATTTGTAAGTATAATTGCCAAAGTTGAATGTTTCTGAATTAATATTAGTTGTGGTAATATTTTCTTCATTTTATATTTTTAAATTGCAATCATTGAACATTGTACATGATTTGAATTCTAATAGGTAGAAGCTGAATTAATAGGCTTGAATGATTTATTTTCCAGTTCAATACAGAACTGTGCAAATTTGCAATTCACTCCACCACTATTGTTCAAATAGGGATGCAGACCCCAAGGTTTGCATCTGAAGTACTTCATTTGACAATGTAAAACATTAGTGACTAAGTTATTTTCCCTTGTCCTATATCTGATAACTTTTTGTTATAAAATTTGAGGGTCATGTAGCTCATGCTTTTATCTTGTGAATTTTCTTCATATAATGTCTAAAGTTCAACAAACTCTATTAAAGAATATTTATTTATTTCTACATGATGGATTTGATGAGTTAAAACTGATCATATCTCAGATGCCTCAGATTTTACCTTTTTAAGAGAACTTTTTAATATAGTGATCTCTTCATTATCTTACTAGAAGAAATCAGTGTAGATAATCTATATTTTAAGTGGAAAACACAGAAAATAATGGCAAAAGACTTTTTCTTAGGAAAAATTTAGAAATGTTTAGCTTCAACTTCCTAAGTTTCTTCAGTTTCTTCCTATATCCCTCTCATTGCTGAAAATGGACTGTGTCTATATAAATGGGTATTCCTGGCCCTTCTTCCTTTTCTATGCCTATTGATTCTCACAACAGAAAAGGTAGGTTATTTTTTCTTTGTTTATTTGCTTGTTTTATATAATAGTCCCTTTTAGCTTCTAGTGATTTATAATAATTTGTGATTAATTAATATTTTGTTCCTGCCAACAAAATATTAATTAATCTAACTTTTAATCTCAATAGAGACTTGAAAATATGAGTTAAAACAGTACTAGTAATCCACAGAAACAAAATTGTAATCAATGGAATTCTAAATAAAATTCCGAAGCCTCCTCCAATTTAAATAGCAGTATACTGGCTAAAATATCCTGCAACTCACAATATTAATGCATAATCCATGTGTAAATTATAATCCTATTCTGCCAAAGTGGCAGAATACTTAAAATGACAGATTCTGGTTACAGAATGGGCTTAAAAACTGTTTCTACTACTTATTAATTGAATAAAATCAAATAACTTTAAAACTCTCTGTCTCTTCACTGTTAAAATGGAATTTTCTTTGGTTATTTTGAGAATGAAATGAGAAAAGTATATGTAAATTTAGAGCAATAAGCAAATAATATTAGATATTTTTGTTAATTTTTATGAATTCGAAATAATGACATAGCACACTCAGCCTTCTCGAAGTTCTTGGCACCTGGGAGAATAAAAACAATGGGGAATCCAGGTTTAGAACCTTTCCATATGATCCAGAGGGAGAGTAAAAGTCTGTAGCTCTATTTTTGGTTATGGGTTTAGCATTTTCAAGACAATGTCTGGATATTCAGCTACTAGGCCTTTAAGTAGGCATCTTTTGGCCATGCTTAAGTAATGTCTGACACACATTGTTCAATATATTTCTGTGCTTAATGGTAGAAAGTTGGAGGTGGTTGAAAAAGAAAGGGCAAATAGGCCAGGATAATTCTCCAATTCATTATTGTAACTGAGAGAGTGGGAATCATTTAGATGATCATTTATTTATATTCATCCATGGTCAGCTTCCTTATCTCTATGAAGTGCTTCTATTAGAAGCCTATGACACTGCCTTGATTTTTTGGGGTCAGGAAGAATTTTTCCTGGTGTGCATCATTTTGTGCCAGTAAGAACACAACATAATAGCCATCTCACAAAATTCTTTAATGCATCTGTTGAAGAGTTAAAGGGAAGAGTTCGAGCAGTCGAGTGAACATAGCTGCTGTAACAGAAATATGTATAAGCCATTATCAGGTTGTTAGCAAAATCCTGGGTTTCTGAGTAATGTGAAAATGCAGCTTTCTAGAATAACCTAGAAATGTTTGCCTATGTAATAGACATCTCATAGTTTAGGAACTAAGAGGCGGACCAACAGGGTATTTATTTCCTTTGAAGATCAGTAAGAATTTACTTCATTTCCTCTCCTGACTGCTCTTCTAACTCTTTACCTTCTTGTGGATGGAATTACACATTGCCATAGAAATAAAACTAAAAAGCTTGGCAAATTCAGACTCAGAAAAGCCCATCTAATTTAGCTTTCTATTTGGCTGGTGCTTCTCTCTCTACTGTAGTTCTCAATTGGTTTCCACCTTGCACAAGGTGTTTTAACTGTCAGTCATACAAATTAGAGTCAGAAAGGGCTAATTAGGTCATCAAGTCTATCTTTTCACCAGAGAAGGAGAGAGTGCTGTTACTTTTTCCTTTTGTTTTTCCTCAAGCTAGAATAGGACATGTTTCTTACTTTTTCTTGAGGGCAAAGAAGATAAGACTCTATAATAAAAGTAGATGTGTGTTAGGAGGACTTGTACCTTAAGTGGGGAGGGGAGGATTTCACTTAAGCATTTGCTGAGCTCTTTTTATTCTATTGGATGATAAATGACCTCTCCTCCATTTTCCTTTTACTAGCAAAAAACAAATAGGCATTTTATCACTACATAGAAATCAGACCTAGAATTGGCCTATATATTTCCCCAGGGAAATAAATCTGCCACAGAATCCTCCTGATCTGATGACAAATCCTTTCAGATTTCTTTTGCTTAATAAGAATAAGAGTATTGAATTTTTGGGTTTCTATATTTGGCTAAGGGAGGGAAGAAGGGAAGGGAGAGAGAGAGAGAGAAAGTATCTTTCTCTCTCTCTCTCTCTCATATATATATATATATATATATATATATATATATGTATACATACACACATATGTATATGTGTGTGTGCATATATGTATATATGGAGTATGTATGGTATCTGTATGTTATGAAAAATATCAATTAAATTAAAATAACACATATGGTAGGTTGTTTTCCACCAAGAACCATTAATACTAGAGTGATGCTTAGAAATAGTTTAACCAAACTCTCATTTTACAGGGAGGCTCTTTTATTTATTTGAGATTACCAAGATAGATAGAAGATGATTCAGGACTAGACCAGTCCTGATTTCTAGTTAAGTGCTTGTTCCTCTATATTACTCTTGCTCAGGATTTTTTTTTTTCATTTTTATGAAGAAGAATGAGATTTATGACTTATGTTTTAGTTTGAAGCCTTGACCTGAAGGAGTGACATCAGAACAGAGCAAAGATTTTATATCTTTAGCTCAGATATACTTAAAGAAGACTCATCTTCTTCAAGGAATATAGTCTTCATGCCAGACATAGAAGACTACTGTTATGCTGATTGTTGTGATGTTGGACATATAGTCAGATATCAGATATTTTTAGCTAAAAAATGAAGAAAACAACTGGAAGTAAGGTCATTGTTTAAAGCTGTATAATTTCTTAATATAATGTATCTTTCTGGGATTCTATTGATTAAAAGATTAAAATTAAATTTTCAGCCTCAATTAATTACAGTGGTAAATTATGTACAAATAAATGAAAATAATATATTGTAATAATAATATAACAGAATGTGTTTTGGACTTTGATTCGTCCCACTTGTTTGTTAAAATTCATCAGTAATCAGTACTGCTGAGTCTCCTCATATTCTGATTTTTGTAACAACTAAGCAAGTAAGAGAAGATTAAAATGAAGAAAAAAATATGTGTTTCTAATGGCTGAATTTTCTCAGAATTTATCAGAGTTATGATTCATCCTGGGCTTCATAATTATCTTTTCTTATATGTACTGTGCTCCAGGAATGATCTTCTAACAAGATGTTTCTATCTGATGATGACTGGGTATAAACTTTCCAAATACAGAGAATAAACTATGAATACTTGCTAATATCACAACTACTTATCTTCCTAAAAGCATCCTACCAACAATAGCAATAATTGAACAGAAGCACTTTCTACTTATTGAGAATATTCGTGGTGCCTATCTTTGTTTTTCAAATGAAGTCAGAGTCTTAGAGAGGTTAAGTATATAACTCAGCTGAAGTAGCATACTTAATAAATGATAGAGCTGGCTATAAACCCACGTAAGTCTGAAATCAGAATCCAAAATGTTAAACCTCAAAATCTGGTGTGTGCACGTATGTATGTACATGTGTGTATCTGAGTGTATCTGTGAGTATGATTATGGCAGTTGGGAGAGGACTATGAGGTGATTGATCAGCAGAATATCTCTCATCAGAGTTTTACTTTTGAAAATTGTTATTAAATAAAGATACAGACCGTGTGTCTTTAGATGATTACATGGGAAGACTGATTTATATTATTAATACTATATAATTACTCTCATTTAAATAATATTCAATATTCTACTTGCTAAGTTTAATTTTTAAACTTTTCCAGAGTTTGGTTGAGCTAAAAATATGGAGATAAATAGATGTCTGAAATACCTTGTATAAAATGTTAAGTATATAATTACCATATGTAAAGTGCTGTGTCTACATTTCTGTAATTTTTTGTCTTCAGGGACTGCATTTTCACCATCTTTGGCAAAGCTATTTGACAAAATAAGAAAATACTAAAGTAACTTCATTTTGAAAAAGTAAAATGGAAATAGAGCAGATGTCATTTTGTAAATGGAGAATAAAAAGTTTTCTGTCAGCATATGAAAAGTTTAAAATAATTTCACTTCATGAGCAGTTAGACTTTTTTTCAACAAAATAGCATTTAATTATATAGAAAGCATTAAACATGAAAATGTATTACAAATAGAAAATATATTACTTTCATCAAGAATTAGACTTTAAATGATTATAAAATTAGTGATGGGTGGGAGTAACACAATTACATTTATTAAAATTTGATGAATGTCATTTATACAATCAAAAGGTCGTATATTATTTATTTACTAAGAATACATTATGCAATTAGAGGTATTTTTGTTTTATATAATTTAAATTCTGTATTAAACTGCATTTAAATAAAAATTCAAACAATTTAGTCTGCATCTCTTACAATGAAGGGTGACAGGTGTCCGAGGTATAATATAGGAGGCTGGATTTATTTCCAGCTTCTTGCTTGATATAAAAGATGCTGAATTAATTATCAATCCAGCCTGAAGAGAACTCTTTAAAATGGTATTTTTTCAGACAAATTTATTTTTTAAAAATGTTCATTTTACCCTCATGCCTACCCTTGCCCTAGCCAGTCCATTTTTTGCTACTGTCATTGGTGAGACTTTAATAGATAATAAAGAAATATTTGAGCTTTTAAATTCTTAGCTGTAACAAATTTTAAATTATCAAAAAATGAGAATAAACCTATAACGTACAATTGGATTTTGGGAGGAATGGTTTGTTCAGCAGCCATTCCTCCTTCCTAATTATATCCAAATTTCCTCTTTCTATTCTACATAGTATGGTGGGGCTCTTAACTGTTTGCCCTGTTTTGCCCTTGGCAACATTGAAATTTTGATCAGACCAAGGTCCTTTAGAACCAGAAACTTGAGCATGCCACAGAAAGACGTAAACATATTCTATTCCATTTCATTCTTGAAGAAGCTCTTGGACTACACACCATCTGCTATAAGACCAATGCCACTTATCCAGAATTTCCTGTCCAATTTCAAGCCTAGATATCTCATCTTACTACTGATTCTCTCTTCTTCCAAAATCCTTTTTAAGTGCTTCTCATGGCTTAGATAAGCTATAGCCAGATTCTGTGATTTGCAACTAAAGAATACTAGTATTGTATGATCCTAGCACATGTTAACTTGAAAGTACTGTGACATTGGCAGGCAATGTGTTATCCATGGTTTGTCAAAGTACATCATTCAGTTGTCAAAATCTGTTCCTCAAATACATATTAAAATAGCTGACTCTGGGGGAAATCTACCATATTTAGCCTAGGTTTGGTATATGGCTTTGTGCCATATGATTCCTCATGAGAAATGCTTTATTTTTTGTCCAAAGTCTTCATCCTCCAGATTTTACCTGAATAAAAATAAAAATAGAATAAATATAAGGATGAATTTAATGTTGCCTTACAAAATATTACAAGATCTAGAAGTTCAATGAAGGTTATAATTCAATAAGTTCCTCAAAATAGGTCTCAAAGTATGCTCCTTTGAGAATGTAGGTTTTTGTTGCTAATACTAATTTCTTTAAATAGTTTTTGGTCTGAATTATTTAAATGACATTTAACAGGGCCTATGATGCAAAGTCAAGTATTCTCAGTTAAAGATTGTGTTGTAGTGATGTAATTGTATCTTTTATAGATATCAAACAACATATGTGCATTTACAAGTTGAGAGTATTTCTAGGAAAAATAAGTATAAAAACTTTTGTGAACTTTTTTTTTTAACTTTACATAGCTAAAGATGCAAATTAAAATTTCTAGAATTTCCATGGGGTTTCTCTTCTATATTATGATCTTAATATTTTAGCTCATTTTGTTATTTCTAATTCTTGTTCTTCCATTAACTTCAAACAAAAATCATGTTGTCTCCAGAGAAACAGAGCAAATACTAAGCTAATCCATGTAACTTAACTGTAGAATGGAGGCTAATGGAGATCAATATGAGAGTGACCGGCGGCATGCCTATATCCCAGCATCTTATTCAGGTGAAAGTGCCTACAATTAGCTGTTAAATCACATGTATGCAAATTGTGTCCTGATTTGAAACAAGATTTTTTTTTAATTGTTGTTGTACCATAAGAAGTATAACACCGAATGAAAAACAAATTAAAACAAAACTCACAAAAAGCACTTACTGAATATGGTTTTGTGATGGTAATAATGTTTATCCTGTCTATCTTTACTAACAGATCATACAACTTTGTATCTTTTTTCTAAATGACAAATGAAAATGGTATCTATTTAATCTCTCATGGGATTGTGAAGGTTAATTTTAGAGGAAAATTGCTACATGGACTCAAATTATTATTTTCTTATTTCCTGTCTGAGGTTTCATCTGCAGTCCTGAGTTGTCATTTTGTAATTCTAAAAAAAATATGAGCACTATTACTAGAAGAGGTGGTTTACTACTGGATATAAAACATAGTTATATTATTGTTGGTTATTGTGTTTTTAACTAAGCACTAAAACTGAGATGACTTCCATATTTAACAGTTGTGTGACAGTGGATGAGCTATGTGATAATTAAAGGTTGTAACTTCTCATCTAGTGCAAGAATTTATGAAGAGCAATCAAACACAAAGCAGAGTCAAACACCTCTTATTTTCCCCCAAATCATTTATTTTTCTGATGAAAAGAAATTTTACCTATATAATTGGGTCAAAGTATGTACTACAGTTGAGATACTTCCACAGTCAAGGGCAGATACAAAATGTATCATCCATCATACTTGCTAGACTCAGAAGCAGGATAGTGGGAAGAAAGAAAAACCCTTATGACATCCACACTTTTCTACCCTGCACTGTAATAATTTAGGTATATACTCTGGCTCTCTGTCATGATCATAAGCTCCCTGAAGCAGAGATTTGGTAAAATGCATTCGATATTCTCCCCATCAAATGGCCACTATAGAACAATACCTCAGGTTTTAAAAAAATGAAAATTTAACCATAATTTTAATGAGAACAATAAAATGATTAATGATGGTTTAGATCTTATAAAAACTTACCGTGTGTTACACATTGATCTAATAGCTTTAAGTTTATTAACTCATTTACTATTGTCAAAAATTCTATAAGGTAAGAACTGTTATTATCCCTACTGTATAAACTGACACTTGCCAGAGTACCTCATGTAGTAAGTGGCGGAATGGGGATTTAAATTGAGCATTCTGGCTCCATAGACTAAACTCTTAACCATCTTTTCTTTCTTTTTTTTTTTTTAACTCTTTAATTAAAATTATGATTATGGCTGTATTTGATGACTGTATTAGTTTCTATTGCTGCTATTATAAATTAACACAAATGTAGTGGCTTAAAGCAACCCAAACTCATTATCTTACAGATCCAATAGTCAGAAGCCCTAAAAACATGGTGATGATCAGGCCGCATTCTTTTGAAAGCTCTAGGGGAAAATTCATTTCCTTGTTTTTTTCTGGCTTCTAGAGACTGCTCAAATTCCTCAGCTTGTGGGCAATCAAATTATTTCAGCTTCTACTTCTTTCAGCCTCTGCTGCTGCTGTTGCTTTTTTTTTTTTAATTGAGATATAATTGACATACAACATTGTGTAAGTTTAAGATATACAATGCGTTGGTTTGATATATTTATATATCACAATATGATTACCACCATAACATTAGCAGCAGTCTGACTCCTGGGTATATATCCAAAGGAATTGAAATAATTATCTCAAAGAGGTATCTGCACACCTGTGTTCACTGCAGCATTATTCATAATATTCAAGATATGGAAACAACTTAAGAGCCCATCAATGAATGAATGGATAAAGAAAATGTGTTGTATATTTATGCAATGGAATATTATTCAGCCATATGAAAGGAAATCCTACCATTTGCAGCAATATGAATAGACCTTGAGGGCATTATGCTAATTGAGATAAATCAGAGAAATACAAATAGTATATATCACTTAAATGGGGGATCTTAAAAAAGCCAAACTTAAAAAAAAAGACTTCTGCTTTTGTCCTCACAGATCTTCCTCCAAACTTTGCTTTCTGCCTCTTTCATATAATAAACTTGTGATTACATTTGTCCTTCCTGGAGATTCCAGCTTAATTTCTCCATCTCAATATTTTAAATTCATAAGATAAGCAAAGTCCTTTTTGGAATGTAAGACAACACATTTACAGCTTCTGTGAATTAGAGCATGGACATCCTAGTGTCCTTTGGGGAAGTCATTTTTCAGCTTACCATAATGATCAATCAATATGTAAAATTCTTTGTAATAACAGTCAGGGTCTTACTACATCAACTGAAGCAGAAAAAAGATATGATTCTGTTACGAGAATCAGAATTTCAGGACCTTATGAAAACATTTGAATTGTGTAGCATTTAAATCTTGCTCCCTCCCTCCTACTCACAAATTAAATGATTTGAATTTAATTAAAAAAAAATCAGTAATATTTTCAGAGATTTAACAAGATTGGGACAAAGCCAATTGCAAATAACTGTGAACAGATATATGTCACCAAAAAAGAAAAAACAAACCTTTAAAGTCCAATATGTGATCCTTTTAACTCTTTGGATCTTATGTCACTTGTTCTGGCAACTACTATGACTGCTTAGAAGATAGAATCTAGAAAATAGCTAAATTAAACGCCTGTAAGTCAAATTCTGATGCTACTCAAGAATTTTCAAGAGCCCAAAGGAAGCCTTAAGGCTATAAATTTAATATTTCACTTTGATTATAGCATACATACTTAATTTTAGAAAATGTTTTCATGCATATTATTTCTTTACAACTTCTCAACAAGCCTGTTAGTTTGGTTTGGTAGCTAATATGTCCAAACCCATTTATTGCCAATAAAATTGTTTACTGATATAGACTCTTATAAGTAGTTGATCTTAGATTATAAACTCATTCTATGATTCCTAGCCAATTCTTAACCAAAAATACTATGTGGACTTCTAAAAAGTACCTTATTTAGTTTTAAAATTTTCTAGATTCACCTTGGAAAAAAAATAGCTATTGCATAAATATTTAATTTTTTTAAAAAATAAAACATACACATGCTTTTAAAAACTATCACTGGACAACATAGTCACTAAATTAAATTCAATATAGAGTAGAATTGTGCAGTTATAAACAACACAGACACAAATATGCATATATGTATAATATATGCACAAATTTTATTTATTTAAAATGAGTTTTAGAGACAAAAAAAAACCCCCATAATTTGGAAGGAAGTATTAACATTAGATAGAATTTAAAAAGAATCTAAATGCTGCTTCTCCTCTCTTCCACTTTTAATTTAGCTTGGATTACTTTGATTTCTCCTTTGAGGTAGACTATCTTAGTATCCCAAAGGTTCAGCCTTTCCCAAACATTAACCCATGCTTTTTCCTTAATTCCTTTATAATGATATTATTATTCAGACAAGAAATTATCATATGTTGAGCACTATAGCAAGTCCTGGGACCCTGGAGATAGAAAGATAAAGGAAGTAGTCTTTGCTCTTTCATTCGAGAATATAATACTCACTAGATGAGATCATACATGTACATAGTTGATTATAATAAAAGACAAAATGCACATACAATATGGGTAGAAATATATAACTGTATTCTATCTTACCATCAAAACATTCATTCTCTGGATGCTTTGCTCTCAGTTACTTTGGGAAAGATGCCTTATAAAAGATTTTAGCAGGGAGGTAGATAGGGTAAAGGGGGTCATATATGTGGTGATAGAAAGGAATCTAGCTATGGGATATGAACACTCAGTGTAAATATATATATGCCTTACTGTTAAAGTGTACAGCTGAAACTTATTGGATTTTGTTAACCAATGTCCCCATAAAAATAAAAAAAAAATTAAAAAGAAACCAGTTGGGTGGGTGGGGTGGGGGTGGGGGGGACATGATGTTGTTCCTGGAGATTAGCAGATCACAGAGACTAATCTGAGAAACAGATCCTGAGGTCATTTAATAAACTTAGATAAGCTCTAAAAAATTTTAAAAAGAAAGATTTCAGCAAAGGAGTGAAAATTATTTTTATGACTGTTATTAATACTGACGTATCCTTAACAACAGAAGGCTTGGCAGAAGAGGATGTATAAGGATGGCTTGATTTAATCTGAAGAAATAATCTTACAAAATGAAGTTCAAGTTTTTTGGTAGATTTATGGTAGCCCTTATGGGAGGAATTCTACTAGTACTCCTCCAATGACATAGTAAATTTACATGTTCATAGATACAGAGTCCTGTCTATATAAGCTGTACATAAGAAACATCAAGAATGCTTATCAATAAAAACAGAGATACTGTTAGTCATCTTTTTTTTTTTCAGAGAAACTCAGGAATATACCTTTGATAAGCACTGTAATAATTCCGACATGTAGTTCAAAGAACTTTTTGTGGAAAACTGTATTGAATATCTACAGAAAAAAATAACAAGTAAAAATTCTCAATTGTTCTAGCATTATGACCTTGTATGCATATATCTTCCAAAAGTCTCTAAAACATTCAGCAAATTGCCCATTCTGTTTAGTCACTCAAAATCCTTTTATGACTAAGTCAAGAATGAGGTCCACAGGAACAACCTTATATTATATGACCCAGTTCTAAATCCCTTTATTGACACCTAGCGATCCACTCAATGATGGGTTCCTAATTTCCAGAGATTTAAGGTCAACAGTCACATTAATACATCCAGTTCTACATAGAAGTCAGTACCAAAACAAGCACATTTTTCATCTGAAAGTTTACCTCAGTCTAGTGAAATGCCTGTCTTCCAGTTAATTATTGATGGGCCTGGGAATGTTTTTTTTTAAATTGGCAAAGCCACTTGGATTGAATTCTCTAGGCAGATGGCTTACAAATGAGTGACATGTCACCACCTTCAGATTTTTCATTGAGTGACATGCCACAGCCTTCAGACTGCATATTATTTTGCCCAGTTTTAATCACTCATTCTTTGTCAGTTAATGTTACCAATTATCCTTTGTATATATTTAACACATACTAACCTTTTATTGATAGGAAACAGTATATTTTAACCGCAGAGATAAAAAAAAAAAACAAATCATTTACAAAAAGTCTGAAAATTCTTCATAATAATTTCCAAAAGGCAGACCAACAAGACCAGTATTCTCTAGCAGAAACGGGTGATGTGATGAGAGATGGTTCATCAATAATTTCCATTGTTTCCGTTTTATTTTTAAACTTCATGTGTATTTTAGGGAGATTAAATTTTCTCCATTTTGTATTAATTTTCACTTATAAAAGACACTTTTGCTGTTAGGATAACATTTCATGATAAAAATTGTGCTGATATTTTGTTAGTGAGGCTAATAGTTTTGTGTTTGATTTTAAGCAGACAAATACACATAATTCTAAGTGGTTTTTGAATAAATAATCTAAAATAAAATAAAAAAAATTGCATAGAGGAAAAACAAATAGGCATATAACAATGAAATTTAAAGAGAAATGCTACCATTTTTAAAAACTTAGTGCAGAGAAATAATCTAATCACCCTGGACTATTGTAATTAGACATAGAAGAACTGGCTCTTAATATTAAGCAGGTTATGAAACCTCGATGTGGTTCACTTTCTTTTCTGCAAATAGACCTCTTAAGGTTTGTACTGCCTAAGTTATAAAATTGTAGTGAAGATCACATAAAGGAAGCCACTGTTTTCTGAACTTTTCTAATAATGTGTCACTTGTGGTGATTGTGGAAGCTTTACCCAGATTCCTGCCCTGGAGAATCTGATTTAGAGGGCCAGGGGTGTAACTCCCTTATTCAAATATTAACATGTGGTCCAGGTGAATTTTACCACTAGGGCAATTGGGACAATAATGAAAGGATTATTTGGAATTTTCTATTGGGAAGAAACAAGCAGCAGTTAAAGATAAGACAACTATTTAGCCAGAGCTCATTGATATACCCTTAGCAGTTACAGTATTGAAAGACTTCTGACTGGGTTTGCAGATAATCCCTCTGGCAGCAGCTTGTCTGTCCTCTGATCAAGGTGGTCCTTCTGTACCCTTTTCCCAACAAAAAAGGCAACTGAAGAATTTGTGGGTGTCACAGCCTGCAAGATTTTGCTCTAGGCTTTAGCTGCAGTTTTTCCAGTACCTGTGCTATATTGGTTGCTAAGTTTTTTTTTACAATATCACTCCTAGGTCAAGGCGTACATTTAGTAAATCCATGGGGAGGATGTCTATATCTTTGAAGTAAAATTGTATATAATTTCTAGAGAGTCTAAATAAAGCTTGAAAACAAATGAGCAGTACAAAGACAGAGTGCTTGGATTATTTCAGAGGTTTTGTTTGCCTGGGAGCTGGACTTTTTCCTCCAGTTTCAGAATATGTTTCAAGGGAAAATCAGTAGTTAATCTCAATCTGAATAAAGACAAGAACAACCGACAAGAAAGAATTGAACAGTAGCTAAGAGAATGTGGAATCTTCAAAGAAGATGACTTTAATGCTGGCAGGTGAGAGCTCAATGGTATACCATCAGCAAGGAAGAAAGAGAAAGAGAGACTTACACATAGCACTAAACTGTGACGTGTGTAAAGAAAAAATTGGGAGTAAATGAATCAGCAGTAGAAAAGTTATCGTGGAAGAGTTTCACTGGAAATGCTGAGTGACTTTAAGTTAAAGAAAAAATTAAAAAAAGGTATGGGAATGAAAGCAATATGATTTGAAGAAAGTGTTGGTGTCAGAACCTGTGGTCTTGAAGCTGTGATAGGAAATTTTAGTGCAGGGAAACAGAGTCTGGCACTGAGAACACTGCTAATGGGTTTGTAAGCTGGGAACCCACTACATGGAGAATAATAGATATGGGAGCTGTTGTCTGCAGGAGGCTTTTATAGGTTTCCTCCTTCTGCAGGAGGCTTTTATAGGTTTTATAGGTTACCATGATCTGTAGTGACACAGACTGGTTAGAGTACCAAGAACAAATGAAAATGGGACATTAATAATGTCTTACTAGCACTGGTGAGAAGAATGCAATTATTAAAGCTCATCTCATAATTGAACATGCCAACATTAATTGAGAAGTTTAACTTAATTTCTTGGTAACTTTGCCCTTAGGTTTATATGTAACATAATTAAATTATTTCCAAATTATCCTCCTCTTGTTTGAATTTATAAATAAAATAAATTAGGTATAATATGAAATAGAGCTGCTTCAGTCTAGGAGACCGTGCAGCTATCTAACTACTGGGTCAGTGCCCAGGGTGGGGCAGCTTGACCTCAGCCAGTTTTACCTAAATGCCTGTAAATAAACCTAAAGATAAAGGATTGGCAAAATATAAAGATGTTAACAGCAAAATTTGTTTTGTGATCTGCCTGAGGTTCAATTTTGTTCTTTCAAATATTTTCTTATATTCCTTGTTATTCAGTAGCTAAACGCATTTATTCACATAGATCTCCGATCCAAATTATACTGGAACTACTAATGAAAACTATGTTTACTCACACACCTGTCTGAGAGACTCAAGAAAGTAATACAGGTTCTTATGCGTAATTTAACAACAATATGAATAGGATTTCTTGCTGCTGAGTTCACATTATATCCATTAATCTAAATTTTTGTTTCACAGTCAATCAAATAATTTAGGGTATGACATATGCTCATTGAAATCCTTGCCTTTTCTATATCTACTCAGAGAAAATTTCTTTAGCTCCTAATTTTCTCTATTGACCTGACTCTGCAAAATCTTTTTTCTTCAAAGTAAAATATCTTCAAATCTACTCATTTCTGGCAATGCCACTTTACTCTTTGCTTGACCACCCTCTAATTTGTTTCCTCAAGGATTTTATTTCTCTATCCTTTATTAATATTTCACTACGATTTTGTCTTTCTGTTAATAAACATGTTAACGTTTCTCAATGTTTAAAGTTTTATTTTTCAATCTAATTATAGGGAGACAATTCTCCATAGATCACTCACGTTTCTGCATGTCTGACAAGCCAAGGCATTGATTGACTTTGTCCTGTACTATCTTTTCAAGGATGTTTGTACAGCAAATAGCTTTGAAATAAGAAGAGATAGTGTCTCCCTCTAGAACAAAAAGAAAGTTCCTTTACTATACAGTATAGTAATGATAATGTCTCCTTTTGTGACAAAGGTCAAATAAGCTTAAGGCCCATTATAGATGGGTTCCCTAAACCCTGAGTTCTTCACCTATAATTAAACCCAATGTTTGTGCAGACATCTCACCTGGTACGTCACCTGGCTGTCTGTGAGAATTGGGGATAAAGGAACTTGTGCAAATGATGGTACTCTGCTGATATAGCTATTACTGTGAGTAATGTTTTTGTCTCTGACCCAGGAGTCTCTGTATTCTGCCAGCATCCATAAAACTGTGACAGGCTAACTATTAGCTTGCAAATAGAATAAATCCTCAGACTCTTCACAGCTCTTGACATGAACATGTCCTCACGGTACCATCTCATATCATTCTTTTTTTTACTACCCTAATCATCAAAAAATAACCTACGTGCCCTGCTTCCATCTCCTTGTGAACCACTCACTCTTTAACACTATGAAGTCTAACTTGTTCTCTCATCACTGAATTTTCTTTCTTCAATGACACAAAATTATCTTTCATTATTGAATCTAGAATTCTTCGAACAACTACTAATTTTATTTGATATTGTTAAAACATTTGTTAGCTTGATCATCTTTCTATTCGAAACCTTCATTATGATTCCCCTTTTAGCCTGTTTCTTCTCACTCACTATCAATGCCATCTTTTTCACCAATATCTCTTTAGAGGAATCATACTTTATGTGTTATAGGACCAAACCATACAGCTCTGTTTTGGATCTTTTTATTTTCTTCTGATAATTAATGATTATCTTAAACCTCTTCATCTAAAAACTATGTCTCTAAGTTTACATTTCTCAAAGCCTCACTTTCACATGTCTACACTTGCTGATCACTTCTACTTAAATGTCCCTGTCTTCAACTCCTCAAACTCAGCATGTACAAAGTCTTGGCTTGAACCAAACTTAGGCATTTCTGGAAAGGATACTATTATTTGCCCACATTCCCTAATTTTAGTATAGAGAAACATTTTATATTCCTCTCCATGTATAAACTTATTGTTTTGCTAATCTTTATTATTTTTTTCATATACTTTCTCGTTATATTCTTTATTTCATTATCCTTATTAAGGGCACATTGATCTCCTTCTTGGTACAGTACATGTATTTTCTATTTCTTAATATGTTCCTTTCTATTTGATTTATTATTGAACAAGTGATAATTTATTTTCTCAAAGTGCTACTGCATTTGTTTCAAGTTCTAGCTCAAAGAACATTCTTGCCTTTAGAATAACATTATGTTGAAAACCTCTACAATTATGTACCAAGTTTTTTCTCTACGTTTTTCTCTTACAACTGATCTAAATACATATCTTCATTTATTCATTCAACAAAAATTGGCTATCATCTATGTTTCAAGCACATTGCTAGAACTTAAAAAGCAAAGATGAACAAAACATCTTACCTGCACTCAAGTACTAAGAAAAAATAAATATTAAACAAAAAAATTACAATGCAGTATCATAAAAACATAGTGTCCAATGATAAATACCTTTTTCCATACTATTGCTCATGCTTTTCTTCTGTTACTAAATGCTCTTTTATCCCTCCCCACGTATGTGTTTTCCTTTTTTAAAAAAATTCAATGCTTAGCTCCAGTTTTATTTTTGGATGAATTTTTCTTCTATAACTAGACCTCTATTAATCTTTGTAACATTTAATACCAGTGCCTCTCAATTTAAACTCAGTATGAGCTATTGCATTTATTATTAGTCTTTACCGGTGGCTTTGATAATATGTTTATAAGATTATATGTAACTCTAGGCAAATATATTAGCTAAGACTAGTGCTCAACCCCTACTAACAAAAAAGGGGTTATTTTTCTTGTTAAACAAGGAAACTGGAAATTAGGATTTCCTACAGTATGCAGCTCAAGGATATAAAAGCTGAGATTACTGTGATTTTCTCAGCCCTTCAGCTATGACCTTAAGATGCCTACTCTAACTATAGAAAAAATGGTTTTCCTTTAGCTAAACAAAGGAAGAAACAATGGGGTAGAAGAGTGCTGCGAAATTAGAAGAAGGGCCAGAGTGAAAACAACTAGAAATATGAAGCGAACAAAGTCGAGAGAGATAAATAAATCTCGTGAGCACCGAGAATACCAGGTAACTAACCTTAGCTGCAACACGTTACTACTCATTACAGAACTACAATGCTTTTAATAAGGAAAAGAGGAAAATGTACATTTGGTAGGTCATTCATAGCATCTGCCACAGTAAAAGAATATTTCTATTACTAGCTATTAATTTTCATTTATTGACATTCAATGTAAGTCACTAGAAGAGTGTCCTGCATTTTATATCCTTTGGTGATAGATCTGTCTGTTATAATAGATATGCCTGTAGTATGCAGAAATGACAAAGCCTATGGCAAATTAACCTTCAAAAAATAAGAGAAAGAGAGAGGTCTAGTTATAAGCTGACCACTGTCAAATTTTAACTTTCTTTATAAAGAGGGTAAGTGATAAGTTCATAAACAGAGACATAACATTGGAAATTGGAAATGTTGGCTTCACAAATTCAGTCGTGATTAAAGAATGTACAGAACAGAATTTTTCATGTCTTAGAGATGCATACTTTTTTCCCTTTTCTTTTTCTCCAATTTATTTGAAAAATTGAAGCTCATAATAGCAAGCAAACAGGATTAGCCAACAACATTTTATGCCAGGAGACATAAAACTTCTCAAAACAGAGACACAAACATTAAAGACACTGATATGTATGAGCACATGGGGAACTTCAGTAAAGAACTGAAAAATAAAAAGAAATTTCATACTTCACATACATAAAGTAAACCCATATTTATCTGGGCAAATAATTTGCAACAAAAAAGCCAAAAACATGCAGTGGAGAAAGGAAAGCCTCTTCAAAAAATGGTGCTGGGAAAACTGGAAAGCCACCTGCAAAAGAATGAAACTAGACAGTTGTCTATCACCACACACCAAAATTAACTCAAAATGGATTAAGGACCTGAATAGAAGACCTGAAACAATAAAATCCATAGAAGAAAGCATAGGCACTAAACTCAAGGACCTTGGACTTAAAGAGGATTTTATGGATTTGACCTCAAAGGTAAGGGAAGTAAAAGCAAAAATAGATAAATGGGACTACATCAAACTAAAAAGCTTCTGCACAGCAAAAGAAACCATCAACAAGGTAAAGAGACAACCATCTGAATGGGAAAATATATTTGCAAGCAATGGCTTCGATAATGGCCTAAATCCAAAATATACAAAGAACTCATAAAACTCAATAACAACAACGACAGCAACAAATACAACCCAATCAAAACAATGGGCAAAGGACCTGAACAGACACTTCTCCCTAGAGGACATACAAATGGTCAACAAATATATGAAGAGATGCTCAACATTGCTAGCTGTTAGAGAAATGCAAATCAAAACCATAATGAAATACCATCTCACACCTGTTAGAATAGCTATAATCAACGGGATAAGTAATAACACATGTTGGAGAGGATGCAGAGAAAAAGGAACCCTCATACACTGCTGGTGGGACTGAAAATTGGTATAGCCACTATGGAAAATAGTATGGAAGTTCCTCAAAAAACTAAGAATTGATCTACCGTATGATCCAGCAATCCCACTGCTGGGTATTTACCCCAAAGCCTTGAAAACCCATATCCGAAAAGATATTTGCACGCCGATGTTCATAGCAGCATTATTCACAGTGGCCAGGACATAGAAGCAACTGACGTGTCCTACGATAGGATTGGCTAAAGAAGCTGTGGTACATATATACAATGGAATATTGCTCAGTCATAAGAAGAGGTGAAATACTGCCATTTGCGACAACATGGATGGACCTCGAGATAATCACGCTAAGCGAAATAAGCCAGACAGAAAAAGCTGAAAATCACATGATATCACTTATATGTGGGATGTAAACCTAAAAGCAACAAATGAGCAGGACAAACAAACAGAGACTTATGGACATAGACAATAGACTAGTGGTAACCAGAGAGTAGGGTGTAGGGGAGGAGGGGATAGATAGATGGTTAAAGGGAGTCAAATATAGGGGTATAGGGGAAGGCTGAAGTATATATACCAAATATATGGTAGCTGAAGGAAACTGGACTTCGGGTGGTAAACACACAATTAAATATACAGATGTCAAATGATAATGTATACCTGAAAATTATGTGATTGTATTAACCAACGTTACCCCAAAAAACCTAATAAAAAAAGAAACACATAATATCAGAAATGAGCAATTTATTCAATAGCTTAACAGAAGACTGAACAGAGCAGACAAAGGATGAATGAAGGTGATACAAGAACAAATTATCAAACCAAATCAAAGAAAATGAATAATTAACATAGAAAGTGAACAGTGCTTCTGAGACATGTGGTGCAATATGTGTTCTAACAAAGGAATATTTGAAATCATAAAAAAAGATTGGAGAATGAGGAAGAGGCAAGATACTGGTGGAAGATTTTCCAAATTGATGGAAGATATCAACCCAAAGATTGAGGAAGTTTAGAAGCCTCCAATTAAATAAATGCAAAGAAAACAACACCGATGAAAATCAGTGTCAATTTACTAAAACATATGTAAGGATAAAGAGTAAAAGAAAAAAGAAAGTTGAAAGCAACCAGAAAAATGTTGCATTATATTTAGGAGAACAGTAAGACTGATGGATGACCACTCATAAAAAGCAATACAGGCCAGATGATAATAAAATTCCATGTCTAAAGTACTAAAATTTCAAGTAAAATAACTCACATTGAAATCATCATTCAAAAATGAAGGCATAAAAGCCATTTTCAGACAAAAGAAGAAAATTTGTCTTTAGCAGGCTAATCAGACTGAAGAATATTAAACTTCGAGATATTATCTCTTGAGAGTGTCAAAGCTAAACTGCTAGGTATGTATTTATAAGTTGTAGATGTAAATAGTATGACATCACTAAATTTAAGAGACAAAAGGAATTTTGCTCTTTCAGTTGTCTTACATTATTGATGAGGTATTATAATATTTAAAGATAGACTCTGCTAAGTAAAAAATATATATTGTGATCTCTAGAGAAACCACTAAAATAAAAATTACAAGGAAAAGCTAAAGTTGATACAGAAGGTAAAAATGAAATACTACGAAATATTTAATGTAAAACAGTGCCAGAATCTCAAAAATTATGTTGAAGGAAAAATTAGATATAAGTGAGTATATCCTGTATGATTACATATATGTGAAATTCACACATAGTCATATGTAATGGAAGCTGGTAGATATCAGATAGTACAGACAGTTGCCTGCGAGATTGAGCTTCACTGGTTAGTGATCAGAAAGGTAAAGATATAACCTCTGAGGGAATAGAAATAATCTATATCTTGATTTTTCTTAGTGATAATATGAGTATAAACTTGTCAGATATCATGAAATTGTTCACTGAACATCTGATTTTATTATACATAAATTTTTTATCCAAAAATCTAAATGAAAAACAATAAAATTTCTTCATCAGCTATTAGAGGCTATATTAGTTTTCTGTTGCTGTTGTAACAAATTTAACAGAAATTTGGTGGCTTAAAGCAATGTAAATTTATTCCCTTTTCTGGAGATTAGAAGTCTAAAATAGATACACAGGGTTGAGTTCCTCATGGAGGCTCTAGGGGAGGACTCATTTTTCTGTCTTTCCCAGCTTTCAAAGGCTCTTCACATTTTTGGCTCAAGGCCACTTCCTCCATCTTCAAAACCATTACTTCAACCTCTATTTCCATCTTCACATCTCCTTTTTACAACTTTTACCCTCTTGCAACTCTCTTATAAGAACTTTGTGAATTAATATGTTGCCTACCTCCAATAATTCAGATAATCTCCACATCTCAAACTCTTCAGTTTAATCTAATCTTTAAAATGCTCTTTTTTTTTTTTGTCATGTAAAATGACATATTCACAGTTCCAGTTATTTGTGTATGAACATATTTGAGGTGAGGGCTGGGTCAGAGGAAGAAAGGAATGATGTGTGGCATCATTCCGTCTTCCACAGAGACCAAATGATCAGAATAATTGAAAACAGATTCCCAGGGTTGCTGACATCAACCTGGAAATGAAAACAGCTGTGCACAAATCAGAACCATAACCAGACTAGTACAGATATTAGAAACAGGAACTGTCAGAAAAGTAAAATCTCAGTCTTTCTATTAAATTCTCCCCCAGGGGTTGAGAGAGGTATGCCTGGGCACAAAAATCTATGACATGCAATTCTGGTGAAAAGGAGCACAGACACCTATACTACTAAATTCCTCTATAGTATTAGTCACTATATTGCGAAAAGCAGTATAGTCCCCTTCGGGAGGTTATTCCTCCTGTGCATCTCAGTGAATTTACAGCTGTGCACATTTTCAATAGCATGCCCTGCACCAAGTTTGTGCTAGATAAATATTTGACATTAATCTCAACAAAGAGAATGACTATATTACTGTTGATGCCACTGAAATGTATTCAGAGTGATCAGCAGAAGACATTATGCTGTCTGGAGTACCTGCATTACTACTAGGGGCCACCTGGGTTTGAACACATGCCAATTTTATAATATTTAGTCAAACATCCAGGTCTTTCGTGAAAACCAATATTAAGTCACTGTGTCTCTGAATTTATTTCATTATTTTAAGAATAGTTTTTCTCTTAAAGGAAACCAACCCTTTCTTTCTATTCTTTGTGCCCCCAAATCTATTTTTGACTGGATACTGATTCTGGAGAGGGTAACGCCAAATTAATTAACTTATCATGAATTTCAAGGCACCTCTTAAAGTTTATACTCAGTAAACCTCATTGTATTAACACTTGGAGTCTGTTAAAACAAGTAGAAAGCTTTTACCTTTTCAGTTTAGCTAACCTGACCAATTTAGCACTTACAGACACCTTTAGCTCCACAAATTAAGCTTTCTGTTCCTCTGGGTCTTTTACTGAGCTTATTTATTCAGCTTAGGTTTATGAGAAGAGTTATCTGTCAGTAAGCTCTTCTTTGAACCTATATGTCTCTTGGGGGAATTTTATCTTAGAAGATTCATATACATAATTACTTATTTTCTTTTCAGAAACACAAAGCATCAAGTCATTTTTTACTTTTAATGCAATATATCATTGCCTAGTTTTTGCTGATAGATTTTTAAATTAACTATTAACTGTTTACATCTTTGTACTCCCTAGAATTAGTGACATAAACATTTCCTAAATTACTAGAGAGCAACTGTTTTAAAGAATATATTATTTCTTCTCTGTTTCTCTGTTCTTGGTTAACCAAATATAATGACTAAATAACTACATGTTATATAATTAAACAGGTCACTGGTGAGGACAATAAATTGAGGACAATATTGGATTTAAAAGGTCACTTCCCTAAGAGTCAGTGAAAGAGTAGTTTCTTTTGTTGTTGTATCAGGCTCATTATGATGGAGAAATCAATTATATTTGCCAGGAATTACATGTAAAATAATAGGAAGCAGAGTTTTCTCTCTTACTCTTGGAGAACACTTAGATCATTTTTCATTAAGAAGTAATTTGTGGTTTGAAGTAGAGTTTTCTAAGCAATCATGAGAGCTTCTTATACACAAGGAAGGAAATGACTTTTTTAATATGTGTGTGCCAAGTTCATGGAAATCAGAGAATCTTTTAAAAGAAGTATAGGACTACAATACAGCAGATGATTTAAAAAACTCCCTTAGACCACTTTCTCTCATCCCCTGGTTTTAATTTTTATTACTTCTAAATAAATATGTTATTGCTCAAAATACCTACACATATCTTATTTGGAAAGTAACAAACTACACAACAAGAGCAATATTATGTAGTAGAAAATATAGAGAAAGAGCTTAAGTGGTATCAGTAGTAGTTACTTTTGGTAGTAAGAAAATAGACTAAAAATTATAAATAACTTGGCTACATTATATTATAAATATTTGAGAAAAGCATGCTTTAATGATTTTGTGTATGGAGGTGGAGTGTTTTGGGATTCTCGAATGGAGAGATGGGACATGGAAGCTATAAGCAGGAAGCAGCGTTTATTGATGCCCGCATTGGCTCAGCGGATTCTTATCCAAAGGCGGAGCCCTGATTGTAACATGGTGGGCAGTTTTATACAGTCTTGTTATCTCTACACAGCTACTGATATAAGGAAGAACATTAATTGGTTGACAAGCTGTGAAACAACTGATGTTAGCTGGAGAGTCCTTGAGATGTGAAAAGGGCAGTCAGTAACGAATTTGTTGAAGCAGGAAATGGCCAGGCAGAGTCAGGCTGCCACAGAGAGCTCCGAATTTTCCTCTCAAATTCTAAATAAATAGAGAAATGGATAAAGGAGTCAGACATAAGGACATCAAATTATTTTACTAGTTGTAAAGCTGATAATAGGAGACTATTATCTGTACTCCCTTTAATCAACATACCTGCTCAGTAACAGGCAGAGCTGAGCACATACAGATATTTCTTCCATTCAGGGAAAAGATAGTTAGTGCACAGGAGAAGAGAAGTAGTATAACTTGAGAGCAGGCTTCTCAGAAAGAGGGAAAACTATAAAAGAATTGAGCAAAACAGGTTCATTTCCTTCTCTATATATACTAATCAATCTGTTAAATCACATTTCCTCTCATCGTGAGGATTCAGTAAAGGGCTGTGGAAAAAAAGAGATGAAAGGCATCTCTGAAACCTTTTACTCCAGGGAAGAAAAATTTTCTTCCCCCAGAGAAACATGAGAGGGAGGAATGAACATTTCCTCTTTCAGTAGAAAGCATCACAAGAGGGTGGAACTGGAGTCGCCCTATAAACAGGTACTCAAGGCAAGAGCATTGCCTGCTAATTGGTGTGGAGGCGGGGAAACAAAGTCTGTATGAGCAGCAAGACTTTGTTGGAACGTTTTCTCCAGGAGAGTAGGTTCTTTGTCTTGATATTAGTATATTCCTTAGCACCAAGAATTAAAAGCTGCAGGTACTAAACACTCAGTAAATAGATTTTGAATGAAAGGAGGTAGCAGCCAATTTGTGAGGGTTTTAAATTTGAGACTTAAGAATTAGAATTTTACTTTAGAGATGTGTGCAGATTTTCAAGCAGGGTCTGACATGAATAAAATGTAATTTTAGGAAGATTAATCAGGCAATGCTTTATGCAATGAATTGCATTACCAGGAGTCTTGAGGGAGGGAGTTCAATTAGCAGATAATTGCAATAGCCTTAGGATGATCTGATGGTGGCTTTATTAAAGTAGAAAAGGGTGGGTCTGGAAGAGAGGAAAGGACAGTTATGTAAAACGCCATGGAGGAAAGCAGGCAGGCCTTGATAAATGGCTAGAAGAGGGAGTAAGGGGAAGAATGATCATCAACTGACTCATTATTAATTGAGCACTTATTGTGATGTAGGACTCTTGAAGGAGTAAATTTAAATTTGTGAAATAATTATTCTTTTAGTGGAATTATGATGCTTACAGGGAAAAAGCTCACTGGAAAACAAATGAAGATGTCAAGCCTGGATTCTGGGGGTAAATGGTATATCTGTGCAGAGATAGTAAGTACCTAGAAATGTGCAAACAAATGCAGGCTAAAACTTTTTTTGTAACTAAGAGATCAAGACAGCAAAATAAATTCCTGGAGATGCTAATTTAGTAGGAATATGGACTCAGATTTTCATGTTGTTTTGAGTCTTATGATTTGTTCTGAAAACATATATCAACAAGTATTATGTGTCAGTTTTATCTTTAGTATTTCAATCACTATAAAATTCTTTATAAATGTAAATATAAAATAATGATATTAAGAAATACACAATCTTTGAATAACATAACTATTATATTTACATTGTTTAAGTCCAGGATAACAACTAAGCAATATAAATATGTATCTAGAATACAAAAGTTGCAAATTTTAAAGAAAAAGAATTCAGTAAAGGGCATTAAAACAGATTCAAACTGGACTGAACACACAGGTGATGTATACTGCAACAAGGAGATAGTTTTTTAAAAAATTGAATGCTTGATCAAATTTACTTCCTTGCTCAAAAATCATAAAGAAATATAAAGAAATAAAATAAATATTTTTCTCGTTATTTAATTGTATATATAATGATATGTAAATTTTTTCTGATGTAATTTAATAGTACTCAATGTGTCTAAAACTGGACACTTCATAATGACAAGATCTTGTTTTGTTTTGTGTTTAGAAACACAAGGTTTTGAATACAACCAAAGGTCTCTAATTCTCCTTTTTTAAATTTAAAAGCTAAATGAAGACATTATTGTGGTTTAATCTGCACTTTGAAAATGTGTCAGCTTTTGCCCTTAAGTTCATTCATAGAATCCTATAAAAATGACTTTCTAAGAGAAAAAGTGAATATACAGAAGTTTAGGTCTTTTGCACCATTAAGGCTCATTGGTACAATGCAACTTCATTAGATTAATTTTTTTAAAATAATTACTGCACGTAATGGAGAATGCTCTTTGCCTTCCATTTCCTCTAGTTTTATAATTTTGTGTTGATGAAAGTACAATAAATAATGTTAAACAACAATTCCTTATCTAGAAAAAGTAACCATTGTTTTCTTTGTTAACCAACAAAGTCCTAAAATCTTTAGAAATAGTAATAGATATTCTCTGATTTTTCATTATTATCCACACTTAAATATGACGGTTCTAGGAATCAACAGACACTTCACCAGGTCATGGAAAGAAATATGCAAAAAATAATAACACAGCCAAATTGACAGCTTTTAAAAAAATAATAGACAATATAGTTTTAATGTCAATTAGTACTTTGAGTATACTTTTAAAGTTTATCTTTTGATTAAGCAGATAAATTTGTTTATGAGCCTGCATTTCTTTGAGGTCTCTAGCAGAAGTCAATACATGCATTAAGCAAGATAGCATTGAAAGAGATTTTCTACTCATTAGAGTGAATTTGTTTGGACTATCTCAGTCTTTCTGTGAGAGACAAGAGAGGATGCTTTCCTCTGAAGCTGACTGTAATTTCGTATATGTTGTGATGTCTCACATTAAACATGGCCAAGGCAGGAAGAGCGATACTCAGTATGCTCAGAGTCACGCTGCTCTAGATGCACATGCCCTTGGCTTTTTGCACACACCATACATACGTGTATATAGGCCAAGGGCATTTTGACAGCTGCTTTCCAAAGCTGGAAAGCAAGAGTGTTTGCTTCAGGCAACAGCCAACGAATTCCAACTGCATCCGGGTTTCAGTCTGTTTTCAGTGAAAAATTGGGTTCAGGGACAGAATCAGTGCTGGATGTATTCCTCCTATTGTAATCCAAAGGACTCCCATGCACACTATCTCCACACCTAAAGGCAGGGAAATAGGATGAACTTTATCATTTTAAAATTAAACTGAAATAAATGTAAATGTCTTAAATATAGATAAGTACATGACCAGATTTCTAATTATTTATACTGGGAAATAGTAGTATCTTATTTCATTATTGTAATTTTATTTTCTTGTTATGTATATGAACAAGTACAAAACATTGGTTGCAAAAACAACATTATACATTGATTAAAACGAAAACCTTGAACAGAACAGTATTGATTATAATCAGGGCTTTTGCATTGATTTCCAGATTATTTCTGGATATTCTTGGGCTGTTTCTAGAAAAATTATAAGAGGAGTACCCTTCTTGGAGATGTTCTTCACATGGCTTAGAATACACATGGCACTGTAATTCTCTACTATTCAAAACTCTTCTCTCTCCTTTGTATTTCTTCTAACAGCCTTATTCTCCTGTATGTGATGATATAAAATAGCTAGATTACTAATTTTACTTCTTGGTACTACTGAATTTTAAGAAACCCAAGTAGGAAACATCAAAGTCATATTTAACTTCTTCCATTCCTGTGCCCCCAGATCCCATGCCATTTCATAATCTACCAATGAGATTTCTCATCTCTATCAAATTATTTTTAGCCGCTAGAGCTCTCTTTCTAAAGTGCTGCTTTGGTGCTCAAAAGCCTTTCCTATTGCCTAGAAATTAGAATAAAATATTCCTTCTCATGGATCTGTCACTCATCTGAGAAATTTTTATAAAAATAAGAGTCAAAATAGACATATTTAAAATGTGCTAAGTATTATTTTTACCCATGGAAGTTAAGGAACAATAATTGATAGAAGAGGTGATATTTAATCTTGGCATTAAAGAATAAATAGAAGTTCAGCAGGTAAAATTGGAAAATCAAGAGAGCAGAAGAATATTCCAGGTATGGAGAAATCATATAAACAAAGACAAAATTACTTCAAAATATGGTATGTTTTGGGGAAGTTATATTTACATTGAGCAACATTTCCCAAAATTTGTTTCAAGGAAAGTCCTGCAAGAGATCCCATGAGAAAAAATAGAAGGCTGGTGAGATCCATGGCTAACTTAGTCTGTGAAATTCAACATCTTATGTTTGTTTGTCTTTTGAAACTAATAGTGAGTTAACATATTAAAGCCTCTGATGGTCTTCACTTTTATTTAAAATTTATCCAGAATTATGCAAATATTTCACCATAGAATCATACTTCCTTTTTTAAAACATGACAGCTTTTAATATTACTTTTAACTAATATTATATAAAAACAGCTTTGGAAAATTGAACTGAATAAACACAAATAATTTCTGAGGGTCTTGCACTGAGACAATTATAAGGGTCATGACATAACAAAGACAACTGTTATGCAGCCTAAAATACTCAGTAAGAGTACACACATAGTGTGGCCTGATATAGAATGCACTGTATTAAAGACATTGAATTTTCTATTTACTCTTATTTTAATATAGTATTGAAAATTTGGCAACATGAATTACAAACTATGACATCTTCTTTCCCAGCATTGAAGGAGATGGGATTAGGGAAAGGGCCAGTCAGAGGTATAAGGCACTGGTCACTGGAGCTGACATTAACTGACATTAATATATTAATTCCGAGAATAAATTTTAAATAAAATTTAAATTAAAAAGAGAATTACCAGCATCTGTATTGCCAAGAACAGTGAGTAGTTAATTACTATATTGTTTCAGTTGCCCAGCTGAGTATCATTGAGAGCTGAAGGGATCAGAATTAAGCAATGGTTTATCATGCTGCATTCACATGGGTTAAGGACCATCTTGGAATTTTATCCCCTTTCACCACTTAGTTACTATCAAATAAATTTTTATATTATCCTAAATTCCTTTTCACTTTCCAGAGACAGATACCACTCAGGATAATTTTACTTGACTTATACATGCAGATCTAACCTATGTTCTAACGTAACTTATCTAACATCTCTAGTGGTTCCTTAGGTGGGAAACATGGGTAATCATAGTAACTACTCCTGTGAAGTTTGGCATGGATTAAACAAAATAATATATGAAAAGTGTTTAATACAACCTCAGGAACATAATCACTAGATACATATTAATTATGGTGTTGATCACAATTACGTTGATGTTATTTCTAAAGTCTTCTCAAGTGAGCATGATTTGTAAATATTTATATTTATAATTGTTTGGCTTGGGATAAATAATTGTTTGGCATGAGAAAGATACTTGGTCTGGTTAAAGCAATTTCAATCTGTGCAATCATTTATCAACCATGTGAGAAAGAGCTTTTTAACATGATTCTCTTAATTTAAAATGCTATTTTGCAATATTATTTGGTATCATTTAATTTGCTGGGTTACAGCTCCTAAGTATGTCTTGAGTTGAAATCCTTGCCTTAGAGATAATTTCTTTGGATTTGTTTGATCTATATCACCTAGGCGAGGTAGACAAAAATGAAGAAAAGATGAAGATGAAGAAGAAGAGGAGAAAAAAATGATAAATAAATGCCCTCATCTTCATGAGCAACAGAGGTTAATTTTCTTCTAATTCAGATATTTACCATCCTTGGTAATTTTTAAAGATTTAGGTCAGGAGATGAGAAGAAAAAACTCTGAGTTTTGGGATGCATTTCTTGGCTTCCAATGTCCTTCTCACAGTGTTCTTTTTGCACAACACACCTGATTATTTGGCAAAGCCTCCTATTATTCATTTATTTTGAAATATAGATATTATAAGTCACTACTAGGGCATGGTAAAGAAAACCTATAGAAATAATGATGGAAGTAGACATACTACTGCTGCAAAGCAGGGGAATATATCTTTCCTGGCAAAGGAAAAACATTTACATGAAAGATACGCAGACTTTAATAAATATGAGATGTGAAAGCAATATTTTTGCACAGAAGGAATTGCTTAATTCAGAGAAGATGAACATGAACTCAGTGTTTAGTTTCTGGTTAATTAGAGAATACACATATTAGGCTCAAGTTCATAGCTATCCATCACATTACAATTCTCCTAGCTGCTATGGACATTCCATTCTTTGTTTCCATTCCCCTGTTTTTGTTTGTTTGTTTGTTTATTTGTTTGTTTTTATCATGGCTAAATAATTTAAAGATAGAGTAACATACCCAGGATGTTCCTGGAAGGGTTATTCCTTCCTTAGAAGGGAATTACACTTTCACTCTAGTCTGAAAGTAGAGTAATAACCTTAAGATGTGGATAGTGCATCCTGCTTTATCAAATGTAGAAGTAGGAAGGAATAAAGATAATTCAAAAATATAACCAAAAATGAATAAGAGAGTCTCTTGGCATTCTGGACCATGATTTTGTCATTCCTAGAGCCAGAGTTATTCTTTCCCTCCTAGAAATTTGGTTAAGTTGAATACGTAACTGTGTCCTTTAGGTTTTAGTTAGTTTAAATTGCCACGTAAAATGTCTTGAGTAATAGAATTGTGAAGATTGAAAAAAGAAACCTCATCTAAAATTGACTAGGGAAGACCTATAGAGGGAGCTTGCATGCTCTACTACTCCTAGATCATTGATCCCAAACAGGAAACCATCAATTACACCAAAAAGGAAGATGAGATTAACTGAATGTCAGTTAATTGAGATACAGACCCCAACAGGAAGAGGTGTAACTTGCACCCCTAACCAAGAAGTGCAACTACTTTACTATTTTAGTAGAAGAAAGATTTTCTTCTTCCCCAACGACAAGCTCAGTCAATGAAAATGTCACAGCTTAGCTAGTGAGAAGCCATAGCTATCTGAGTCTCCTTCAATAAATTTCCATTTCCTTCTTTATTCCACTCTCCATTCTATAAAAGTCTTCCATCTTGGATAACCTCCAGGAGGATCTCTCCTCTTGATAGAGGAAATGCTGTCCAATGCATGAATCATTTAACAAAGCCAACTAGATCTTCAAATGTACTTAGTTAAATTTTGTTTATCAAGAGAATAATGGTAAAATGAATAGCAATTTTATGGTATATGCTGGAGCTTCTGGAGCTGGGGTTTTTTTTTTTTTTTTCAGTTTATAATTTTGTCTTAATATCTTTATTTACTATAATTTGAACACATTTAGTCAACAATTTATACACCTTATTGAAAGAAAGAGTTCCTCAGTTGTCATCTCATTCATCTATAGTGTTAAATTTTTAATTTCTTTTATTTTTTATTGCATTAGGGTTCTTTTCATTGCTACTATTAAATCTGTTGCTTAGATGACAATAAGTTATTTACTGATAAACAGTTAAACAAAATATATCGAATATTTTTATGATATAGTACCTATAAAATATTTTCTCTTCTGAATGTAATATTATACATATTCAAATAGATAGTGAACATAATATTTCTCAAACAAGGAGTATTTTAGCTCTGAGACATTGCATGTGATTCTCCAGTTGCCATGATAACTACTTTTTATTTTACAAAAGCACAGATGTACAAAGCAAGAAAAAATAGACAAGAAAATGGCAAATTTTCCAAAAAAGGCACATTTTATTTAATCCAAACATGAGTTTCTTTTCTTTGCAACTGATAACTTTTGAATCTTTATTAAAAATAAAGCATAAAGAGAGATTTTAAACTTTAGATTTTGTAATACATTTTTAAATAAAAATCTAGTAAGTATGGATTATGTACTAAATGACCTTGGGTAGTATCAGAAGGTGCCTAAAATCTGATTAGTCATTCTCTGCATTATCAGGTTTCATTTTAGGCATTGATGAGATTTACAAAATGCTTCTCAAATCTATTGTGGTTGTAGAGAATGGCCATCCTGAAACAAAAGTGAAGATACATTTTGGGTTTGCCTCTATTGCCTGAAATACTAACTTGTTTCATTCTCTTTAACAAAGTATCACGAATGTGCTCTACTCAGCAAGGAATGATGTGCTTCTTTCTCACCCTTGCAGATTCTCTAGTTTCTTCACAATAATACATTAAATATAAAATAACTAAAATATATTAAATGTAAAAAAAATTATAATCGAATTTTGAGGTCAATTCTAAAGAAGCATTGATTTTTGCTGGAAAAGCCAAACCTTGAGTTTGACTTGACTTTGCTTCAGAATTATATATTTGTTTATTGCTATGAGAATTTCTAATCCAGTTTAAACAAATTGTCCAACTATATCTAATCTCTTAGTTGTACAACTGTATGTGGAACATCCTTGAGCAAATACAATTTTGATATATCCTCAATCATTATTTGATATCTCTTTCTTAACTATCTGAAAATTAAGATTCCTCCATGTGCTCAATAGCAAGACTCCTCACAGAGCTCAATAGCAAGGTATTTCTCTTTAAATTGATCCTACGTCAAAGGTAGTTGGAAGACATTTTTCTAAACATCTATCCAATTACTGGCAAGGACAGTTTTGTTCTCTCAAGAAATACTGACTGGGTTTTCGTATGTGAAATTCCACACCTTTAACTAAGTCTATAAAAACGTAGAACTCATTAGTATCTCTTTTGCCAGTTTTGCCCCTTAAATTTTCTCATCCTCAAATTTCACAATGTTGCCCTTTCCTTCCAGAGAAGCCAGTGTCCAATCTATGCTGAGGTCCCCTGAGTGTATGGTGATAAATTCTTTGAAATGTTTGAGAGTGTGGCTAAAAAATAAATAAAATAAGCAGTGACTGTCTTTCTACCCACATCCTGAAATTAAATAATCTGTAATGAAGTCACAGAATTAGTATATGTGCAATCTATAGCTTTAAGGGAGAAAAGAAGAAAAATTGCTACGGAAAATAAAATCTGATCTACAAAACGAGTCAATTGCATTTCAGCATGTTAATTCTGTATTTCCTGCATTTGCTTTTTAAAACTGTCTCTCCACCTGCTAGAGACATGGACAAAATTACAAGCATTCTTAGAGCTTTGTTACTTAAAAGGTGGTTCATGGATCATAAGCATCAACTTCACATGGAAGCTTTTTTAGAAATGCATAATTTTAGGGCCTACTCCAGATGTGCTCACTCTAAATCTTCATTTTAGCAGAGCACTTGGGTGATTGTCATGCACATTAAAGTATGAGAAGCACTGCCCTAGAGGTGAGATCGATATTTATCACTTGCCACCCTCTTCTGCCCAGATCCTCAAGTGATCACAAACAAAACATCTAACAGCTAAAATATCTACCTCCATGTGTTTAGACATATAGACCAATGTAAATTGGAATGAAAGATGTGAGCAAACCCATGTGATTTTTATATGGCACATGGTACTCAATGCTTTCACATACCTTTTCTTATCTAACCTTTGCATCCATCTTTGGCAGGTACCCTGATCCTGTAGGAGTGGAAAACTTTTCCCTTCTGTTCTTCTAGGTCCTTTGTCTGCTCTAATAATTAAATCGACTAAAACAGATTAACAGGAGAAAAACGAATTTAATTTTATACATATTAGAGCCCCATAAAAAAATTATGAGACTCAAAGACAGTCAGAAATTTGAGGCTACATATTATCCTGAGCTAAGGAGAAGGAGCGTAGGTAGAGGTCTGGGGCTTTAAGAGAGAGGAAGACAATTCACAGAAGAGTGAGAAGAGCAAATGTTTGGTAAACAGATATTTGCTCTGCCATACAGCTAAGTCTTTCTGACATAAAAAGTTATCTCTGGCAATAGCTATCTTCCTGGTACAGGTTCTCCTATTCAAATTGTTTTAAGCAGTTAAGAGAAGGGTAAAAAGTTTTTCTCAAGTCTGTTGGGTCTTAATTGCCGTTAGCAGAAAACAGTCTACACGCCAAAGTGGTGGTACATTTTGGAGTGACATATTCTGTTTCCCCTCAACCCAAACTGTTAATATTGTTGTTGTTGCTTTTTTTTAATATTTAAATTTGCATAATAATGAAACAGAGGCTCAAAAAAGTCAATTAAGATCAAATGACTTTCCTAATATTATATGACTAGTAAACACTGAACTATTTTATGATTGTTGAATAGCTGCCTAATTGATCTCACTGATTTCAATTTTACTATACTTTATTCTGCTACCAGAATAATTTTTCTCATATGTATATCTAATCTTACCATTTACCTGCTTGAAATCTGTGATAGATTCCCATATGATTTAGGAGAAACTCTTACTGACTTTTCCTTGCATATCTTTCTTTTTGCATGTGTTACTATAATTTTACACTTTTAGAATTATTCTTGCATTTATAGTTCCTGTGTTCTTTCTGCTGCTAGAACATTCTTCCTCTTTTCATTCGAATGGCCAATTTCAATTCCTTTCTTAAAACCTGTTTTATCTCATCTTCTAAGAAGCCTCCCCAAACATCTCAATTTGATATAAATGTATCCTGCATCTAATTTTGTCAGTCCTTATCCCATGCTATTATAATTATTTCTTTCCTGTCATCCTTAACACTGGAACTAAAAGCTTTTGAAAGGAACAAACATATCTTTTTTTTTTCTTTTCTCAGCAGCTTTTAACACAGTACTTACCCTACAACAAGTCCTAAATGAATGTTTATTGTATAAAGTAAGGTGTTGCAAAAATATAGTAAGACAGGATGGACCTGAAAGATCACTATTTAGATCAAGTAATGATACTTCAGAGAAACTGAATTTGGTCCTAATCCTAAAACATTGTGGTTTTTTCTTCTGCCTTCTTGTTACCTTCATGATACCCACGAATGCCATATTACTATCAGAAGGAGAGTCAAAAGTAGTCAGGTGGACCTTCTTCTTGATAATAGCTGGAAAAGATGAGGAGGTTCTATTCAATAAAATAGTATTTGGTTTCCATATTATATAAAATTTGAAAAAAATAGGTTTTATTGAATTTTGTTGTGATAGGCACATTTCGATACTTCATAGTTGTCTAGTTAATCCTAATTTTCAAAACCTGTGAGGTTTATATTGTCACTCATTTTATGGATTAGTAAATTGAAATTTAGAGAGGTTGTTGAGTTGCCCAAGGTCACACAGGCTGAAGATGACAGAATCCAGGGCTCAAGCCCAGGTCTTTCTGATTTCAGAATTCTGAAAACTCTCCACTCTTCTGCGTTATCACTTTAACTCAGATTAAACTTTAAAAAGCTCAACAAAGTTCTTCTAGAAATGTTGTTCCTGTAACCATGCTATAGGCAAGAGTGGATCTGTCCTTCTGCAAGCTTTCTGAGCTGATAATTTATACTGATTGGAGTAGGTATAGGAGGAGGAAATAATGCTTTACATCACAAATGAAAATAATATTCTTCACATGATCTTCACTGATTCCTTCAATCAGAAGTTCTCTAATTTATATATTCACATTCTATTTAAGCATTTTGGTACCTATTTTCAAAATTTTCACTGGTAACACATTGCTTCCCACTTATCCTTGAGTAACTTTCCAGAGAATCTCATATATATTCTTGCCATTTGAATTGAAATCTTTGGAAGTCCAAGGAATGTTGCCTCTCACTCTCAGTTTCTCTACTTGTAGGCATTTCTGCTTTTTCCAACAGAGTTCAGTGTTCACAGAGACTGTGACTGGTATGCTGAGACAGCTCATTATCATACCTAAGTGAGCCACAACCATAAGTCTATGTGGCACAACATTTTTGTCAATAATTTAAATCTAACTAAGGTAATAAAGACCTATAGAGTGTTGACATTATTTAATTATTTTAACATATTCCATTACTTAATATTCCCTTAGATTTCACATGTTAAATTTCAGTCTACAATGAATTTTGGAGCCAAGTTTAAAACTCTCAAAATAGAATTTTAATGGAAATGCTAAGATATTCTCAAGCATAGCTACATAAAAGCTGCAGCTTTTTAAAAAACTATTTCCATCACGGTTTAAAAAACATATGGCAGGTCTTTTTTGGAAGTTTTCTGATGGTATGTAAAATTTGTAGTTACAAATATTCTACCATTTAAATAAGCTCACTCAACTTCACCTTTCTGAATTAGCAGAACTTAACTATTCATTGTCAACTGATTCATGAATATAGAACCAAGCTTAATTTGGAACATATGGCCTAAAGATAATAAATTTAAATGCCTGATGTAAAGTAAATTAGAATTGGGATTGTAATGCTGATAGCTTTCTCTACAAGACTCTTATAACATCTGTCCAGAAACTTTAATTTTTTTCGGTTGTTTTTACACACATGCTGCTTCAAATCTCTATATATGTATTGAACTTTCCTTCAAGAGAATAATTAGAAATGTTAGTTATTATTTAAGAATAAAATGGCATATGCATGAAAAATAAAATTGTACAATTATCACTTTTAGAAGAACCTTAATTTTATGAATAGACCAAAAAACAATATTAAGAGGAAAAATTGTTGGTTGAGATTTGAGGAGCTAAAATGCTTCTAAATGGATTTTATATCAAAAACAATCACTATATCAGATAAAAACACCTTTCCCTTCTAAGCTTTCTCATGCTTAACAGGAACTAGAATTTAGAAACCAAATTTCCCATTATTTTCTCTAAGTATGGTTAGATTCCACCTATAAGAGGTATTCTCAAAATATTTGGTAAATGGAAGAAAATCAGACATAACTATTTTTCAGTCAACAGCTGTGAGCAAGCACATAGCTTTGGCAGATGTCAGTCAAGAGTTTTTGCAGCAACTTGCGTGTGTTCACCTAAGAGTTATCTACTTCACTGTGGTAGTCCTCTGAAAACATCGATGACAATTTTCTATAATCCTTATACTCTCTGGTTCTGTAAAAATCTAGTAGGAGTTTCCTGATTTCACTGCTCTTAACTTTTCTAACAATTACATAAACCTCTCATTTTCGGTATTAAATCTCTTCCTATTTGAAATACTTCTAGTAGTTTCCACATTCATGAGTTAACTGACACATGTACTATGTGAACTTGTGATTTGCTTGACAAAATTAGACTAGATTTCTGTCATTTGGAAATATTAGTATATTTATACAAATGTAAACCAATTTTTTTCAATAATTTAAAGACTTTTCATCAACAATTTTTGTTGATATTTGATTTCAAAAGAAAAAATGTGTTAAAAGATCATTGACAATAATATCATGAGAAATTACTGCTATTATGGATGGATTCTTAGCCACTAATATTTACAATCAAAGCCCTTGTGTTGTAGAACTTTAGAATGCATCATTCATATCCCATATCCTATATAAATGGCACCCTGAAGTTGTGTAAGGACTACACATAATGGCCCTATTTCATTATGACACATAATGGCCCTATTTCATTACTATTTCAGTTAAAGTCATGTTTCCAAATATTACAAAATTTTTTAATAGGATACAATTATGCTAGTCTAGTTTTCTTAATTAAATCTACTCATATGTATATGGTTGAATATGTGCGCGCGCGCGCGCACACACACACACACACACACACGAGTTTTATATTTGCTTAAAGCCATGTGCATAAAATAGGAGTTTCATATCTATTTTGTTTATTAAACAAATGTGTATTAAGTGTGTGCTTTATGCCAAGCACTGTGCTAACAGTTGCATATATACTGAAGCACAAATAAGGTATTTTTTGTTAGATAGCTATAATAGAAAATAGTAATAAGTTTTGAAAGAAAGTACCAGGATACTGAAAGCTGTAAGATATTTAAGAGAGCACATACCTGATCTAGTCTAGAGGATATAAAGAGAGGAACTCACTGAGCAAACATTTTCCTACAAAATTTCCCTAAGCGAGTAATATATTTAAGCTGAAACCTGAGGATAATGTATCATCGGGGGTTCAGCCAGGGAAGCAAAGTCATTATAATGGTTATGGAGTCAGGGATACAGTATAGGTATGAAATCTCACAGAGTCATGCAAAGAGGTAAGGGAAGTGAAGGGCAGAAGGTAAGAATTAGAGGATAAGAAAAACAAGTTACTAACTTCTGTCTGAAGTTGCTTTCTTGGATGAACTAGTCAAATCCTGCAGAAAAATCTGAGAAACCAAGAAAACCCAGCCCCCTGAATGGAGGTGTGAAGGGAAATTCCTAAAGACTTTGAGAGAAAGCTGTTATTCCTATGTAACTTCTGCCTCTGTTTAGGGATTGCCGTTATCAAGTTATCAGCAATTGAGTAGAAGAGATGGACAGAGTGGAGGAGAGTAAGAACAAGCTGGAACTCACCAGGGACCTCCACATCTCTCTGCCATCTCTGTAACCACATAAAAACTTTAGAGTATAATGGCTGTTACCTCACTTTCACTTCTCAAATCTCCCACAAGTTGCTCTTTGGGCCAACTCTAATCAGAAACCCAACAGGAAAAAGATTTTAGGCAATGGCTGATAGAAAAATATGGTATTTATAAGTGGGGGTTAACTAAATGAGGATTTCAAGAATAGAGCAAACAGAATCTAGAAGCAGAGAGTTCAGTATAGGGTATTCAACACATGTTTTTTAATACAGAGTAAACCTTGCTTTATACAACTTTTGATCAAAACTTTTATTTTCTAGTTTGATTTTTATGAGAATTCAAAGCTGGATTTAAGTACCTCACATAAAAGTCTTTTAAAAAGAAACAAAAGAAATCAATATCACAAGCATAGATAATAAAAGGAAAATCTATACTTGTTATTTCTGACTTTTTTTAAATGAACAGTATTAATAAAAGGACAACTTGAGAGAAGAAATGGTAACTGAAAGAGCTGGCAGTTTAGATCTGTTTTAAGCATATTTCATAAAAGTTAAAGTGATCCTGAATTAACTCTCCTCAGAATATCTCGAAAGACATACATATTTGCCTTCCTTCGGACAATTTCCTTCTTGTTTGAGCCCATAAAATAATTCGGTTTCACATTCCTGCACAGAATTTTTATGCATGATGGAATAAAGTTTTATGTTATGTGACCTATGCAGTTAGCATTTCCGGAAAGGGGAGTGTCCCAAAGATAAAAGAGGATGATAAGTATTTATTTGATATTAAATTCAGTTGATAAATGATCATTTTTTTCTTCTTTTAATTTCCACTCCCTCTCAATTACCATTTGGCTATTCTATAATCTATAGTGACTTTGGTAATTTTTATCAAAATATTTAATTATTTATTATATTTGATGAGGTGAGACTATAAAAGCATCACTTTTATACTTCCATAACAAATACTGAGCAACAAGTGAAAGAAACCAGCCATTGAAAGAAAAGAAAAATAGACAACTATCTCGTAAAATCAGAGCTGTTATTCAGACTAGAAGATACTGTACCATTTGGATTTTGTTCAATTTTGATGAAAATTTCTGTGAGAAACCTCAATACCATATGTTTTGTCTCATTTAATCAATGAAATTGAACCAAAAGAAAAATTAATAAAACATCATGGAAAAGTAGTTAGTATGTAATTTTAAATTTAAATTAACACAGCAGTAGTAACATCAGATCTCCTTTTTATGTTTTCTCTTTTCGGGAAGTATAAAAATGAGGTAATTGCAATTTATAGATCTCATGAATATTTCCCAAATCAAATGTGGGTTATTATAAGAAAAAGCAAGAAAAGACCATTTTCTCATGTTATATTTTTAAGTAAAAGTTTTCCTTTTTTTAATTTCTGTTTTTGTTTGCCAGATCTACACACAACTACTATGTGTCTATACCAATTTTTGTCAGTGATATGGTAAATGCTACAATGATCTAATATAGTCAATGAACTGTTTCCTGTTTAATAATAGTGAGGAAAGTCTTCTATGTAACTCCTTAGACTCTTTGCTCTTAATCAATCTGTATTCTCCATTTATACCATCCTTCGAAGGAAAAGTCATATGATACAGTGAATATCTAACAAATACCAAAATATTTTTAAACCAGAAGGAATAGGTACATGTTCAACAAGCCACAACCTCCTAACAAAGTACAAGACATAAAATTCTTCTCTTTTATGTACACATGGATTGCTTTTCAGTATGAGTTAATAATGGTGAACTCAATCTCTGTTCAAATATTTACTGAGGATATTTAATAAAATAATCCAAGTAAGGTTATCATAAATTCTATATATGTCACATTTTCAATAAATGTATAGTATTAAAATAGTATTGCTGTATTATTTTATATATACCTCCAGAGAATTCTTTCAATATTTTTATGTAGGTTATGTACATAATTATCAGCAGATATACTGTCTCTTGTGAATGTCAGTCAAGTCACATTTGCCTAAATACTTCAATTCAATTTAAGAAATATACATTGAGTACCTACTTTGTGTCATGTACTTTTCTAAGTGCTTAGAATAAATCAGTGGATAAAATGAACAAAAAATGTCTGCCTTGTAATCTTCCATTCTAAGTATTCTTAAATATTTTCATCTACATTTTTTACCTCAAATCCAATATTATTAAAATTAAATTAGTCATTTTCAGTATAGGTGTTATTATTATTATCTTCCCTGTTTTTGAAAACACCACAACCATTTGAACTGAATTTCTAATGTTTTCTGTCTTTTTTACGATTAATTTCCAATTCTGTCAATTCATCATTTATAATTATTTTTATGTTCATCTTAGTAAATAGTGTTTTCTGTTTCCTCTTATCCATTTTTTTTGTGTTTGAGCCATTAATTTATTGAATAAGCACATATTAAACATTTACATTTTGTGTTATATATCATGCCTGAAATATTACAATAGTTTCCTAATTGACTTCCTTATCTCTGTAAACTTTTCTAATCTATTCTACACATTATTGCAAGATAAGTTTTTTCTTTTAATACTATTTTCATCAGTGTCAACATTCTTTCCATTAGCTATGAATGACACTCATGTGCCAGAAGGATAAAGTTCATTGCTGTTAAGTGATAGCAACTTCTTGATATTTTCTTGTCCCAATTCCTGTTTTAACTGGCTTACCTTCTTACTTACAGGGTGGGTCTCTTTTACCAGCCCTCAAATGCACCTTTCTAGCTTTCTTCTTTGCATTTTTTTTTCTAATGCCAAACTACTTTCTCCATTTCTCTATCCAAAGCTGAGCAATCACTCAAAACCAAGCTTTAATCTCATCTCCTCCATGAATTCTTTCCTACCCATTTCAATAGTATAAACTGTCCTATTACATTTCAATATCACTAAGCACCTTTATTTTATACTTAATTTTACACCGCTTGAATTTCTATCTGTAATTTTGTCTATCAGTGTGAGGCATACCTCATAGATGCTCAATATTACTCTTAATTTATATTACACCTATTCTTAATGAGATTAATTCACAAAGATTATAAATCAGATGACAATCAAAATAACTGAAAGTCATTCGATGAGAAATTTGGCATCTTATAAATTAATGCTAAAATAAGGAGCTAAGGATAAAAACCTATATTGAGACAAGAACATGTTTATCTATTACCATAAATTTAACTGCAGACTCCAAGTATCTAAGAAAAAGGGTTTCATGGTTGGTTTTATGATTTCTGGGATATTAATAAAATAGCTAAAATATTGCTCAGAATTACAATTATGTTATTGAAACCAAAGAAAGGAATTTCTATGGGTTAAAGGAATGGGTTTGCGGGTAGCAGCAGATGGGAAAATCCTCAGAGGGTGTGCAGTATATATGTACTGAATATCTTCCATCATGTAAAATACAGATATTAGTTACTTAGTTTGTTGTTGTTGTTGTTGTTGTTGTTGTTTTTTAATAATAGTTTTTCAAACTAAGATAATGAGACCTGGTCAAAACATAACAGTAAATAATATTACACTGGGATTAAACTGAATCTATTTCATATATGCAGCTCTTAGGTAGCATGTGTAATTCTAATAAGAACTTTAGGATACCTATATGAGATAATGGAAGATCTCTTAAATTCCTCATAATTCTGTAGTTTAAGGAATTTTCAGTAGTAATTTGACTGAGATCAATTAACATCCTATATGCTGTCAGTAAGATTTAACCACATTTATGATAAAAAGCATCAAATTAGACCAAAGAAGTAATTTTTAATTGTCAAAGGAAACAATCCAATAAAAATATATAAATACAATGAACTTTGTTGCCAAAGAAGCAATAAAAATATATGAAGAAAAACTAATACAAATATAAGAACAAGTTGAAAACAAACAAAATTATAGTAAAAAGTCATCAAACCATTGATATTTTTAACATCAAAGTGTGAAAATTAGTCAATCCAATGATGCCCACACAAGCAAACCTTGCAAAGCAGAGTCAGGGGCGGGATCCTTATTTAAGATAGAATAGATGTTTGTTCTACATATTAGACAATTTAAAAAAATTATTAACACAAAGTTATTTTTTTTCTATGTTAAATCAGAATGTGCCTCTGTCAAAAGTGGAATGTGAAAAGAACTGTGTCAGAATGGCTACATTGAAAACACCTTATCAGATGTCATGTTCCTAGAGATGTTTGAGGTAAATCTGGTATTTGGAGATAATCTCATATTTTTTTCACCAGAATTTGTATCAGACATTTTTCTTTATCCTTGAAATTCCATTTTTCACATTATGTCTGTTAGGAGGTTTTAAAATAATTTTTTGTTAATAATAATTTTGTTTATAATTTCCTTCATTTTAATGAAGTATTCTTTCATATCTTCAAATATGTTCTCTGGTTTACTTGTTAGTTCATTTATGCAGTCACATCTGTTACCAATCTAATGGATCAGCCTTATCTATCTTCCATGCAAATCATCTTCTGTTTCATTAATTTATCTCTTTTTGCAGTGCATTCAATTGCAACTGTTTTCCACTTAGTTTTCTGTATTGTTTATTGTGAGATTTGCTGCCAGCAGTGTTGATATGCTTGTCTTGTAAGGAAATTCTGAAACCTTCCAATTCTCTTTTTATCTCTTATTTTATACATTTCATTAAAGATTTCCTTGAGAATGCAGAGTTATACAAATGTGTCTTCTTTTTTTATGGTGTCCACTTCGAAAATGTATTTTCTATTGTTTGCATTTAAAATATTTGCATAGTCTCATATATTTTTTTTCTTATTCCTATTAACATTTTCAGTTTTCACTAAAAATTACTGTTTAGATAGATTTTTCACGGTTCCCCTCTCTATTTACCAGAGCATGATTTTAGGCTTCTTTTCACCATAAAGGGTGCCTGAATGCCAGTTTTTTCTCAAGATCTGTTCAGCCATGCAATAGCTTGCAGCAAGCGTTAAAGGAATGGGTTTGCGGGTAGCAGCAGATGGGAAAATTTTCACTCTATGTACTTTTTTTTTTTCTGGATTAAAGGCTCTATATTATAGGACACCTTTGCTAAATTGAATGTATGTCCCATCTGGAAGGAAGTGGCTATCTTTCAGATTTATATTTGTTCATTCTTTTAGGATGTGTCAACCTCTTTAGTTTGGAAATGTTTTATAATACCTTGAATTTCCATTTAGTTTCCCACATTAAAATAAAAGCACAACACATGAGAAATAGATAAGGTTGCAATATGACAGCAGCTTCATTAATGAGAATGAATTAAAGTTGGAAAGCAATCCATTAAAAACAATTAGCATTAATCACAACAATGTAACATTGTAAAGCAATGACAAAGTCTGAATTTACGGTAGGATGTATCCATAATAAAATAAAACAGTTAAAATAAATAGAGACGCAGGGTTTGTTAATTACAGTGGGCGTCAGGCGAGAGTAAAGAAGACTATTTTTACGAGACCAGCCTTATCAGTTCTTATTAAAAGTATAGGTGCAGCGAGTGTCCTTGCTTTTATATCTTTGGTTTGAGATAAATGCCACAGGAATCAAAAACAGTATCAGTTATTTCAACCTGAAGTAACTGAGTCATAAATTTTATAATATGGTTGATGATTATATGGGAGATTTTTGTTTGTTTGTTTGAAGATACTCCCATTATCAGTATTTTAACATAGCTAATTACTACTGCAATTTTTGATAATAGGTGACAAAATATTGTTCTCTGAATATAAGTTGAATGTTGTATAATGAATGGATCAGTGAAAAGCAACATAGCTGTCTTTTCCTACTTACAATATAAGACTTTCCAATTACACAGTAGAAACCTGAATACATAAAAACAATAAAAAATTTAAGTTTATCTATGTAAAATTTTATTAAAAGAAAAACAAAGCCATGTCCTACATTGTAGAATCAGTCAGTTCTGCACCTGTGTGTATGCTGGCTCTCAGCTCACTAACTCGCCAAACTGCATTTATATCTATGGATATGGAGCCAGGAAGCCTGAAAAATAGTATTTTTCCCTCCAAGTGAAGAAATGAATACTTCAAGGGAGCAATGCAGATATAAAGTACAAACCTCAAAGATTGTAAGATTGACAAACTCAGTAAGATTCATGTTTATAACTCATGCTTGCCAGATAAAACAGATATCCAGTTACCAAAATTTACTCCAGAAGAGAAAACCTAAGCAAACCAATAACAATGGTAGAAACTAGGAAAGATATTTAAAAAAAAAAGGGGGGAAAAGAAAATTATTCCCCAGGCCTAGATGATTTTATGGTGGATTAACAAGCAGTCTGACTCCAAAGCATTTGGCCTCTCTCAAGTAGAGTGTGTAAGTGCTGTCCTAATGTGGCTGTTTTAGGAACCGCCAAACTTAGAAATGTTTTTCCCCTCTGAGGCAGGGCTAATATTAATTCTGAAACTGTAGCAATGCAAAAAGTTTCAGAATACCAAGGCACAATTTTTACTGTTATTTTATTTGCCATCATGACAGTGCTAAGAAATATTTGGATATTTAGTCACATAGATTCTAGACTTTTGCTCAAAGTAAGGTTTCTTCAAATGTACAGAAAAGTCTGAGGTGATCTGGCTCAGTTGGTCAGTGGCTAGACATGAAGGAATTTAACCTCTGCTACAGCCAAGTTGTGTGGGTACACCGAGTGACTCTTTAGGTGGGGAGAAAGGTGTTTTTTGTTTGTTTGTTTGATTGTTTTTGTTTGTTTTTCTTTTTTTTTTTTAATTTTCATTAGTTTCAAGTGTATAGTACATTGATTAGACATTTATATAGTTTATAAAATGATCCCCCTAACTTCCTTAGGGCAGGATTGTGGGACTGCAGTGATATCTGGTCAAAAATTTTTTCCACTGAGGGCAAGTTTATTTTGTCTAACAGAATCGTAGACAGCAAGGCAGTACAATCTCCAAATAGGGAGACTAAGTCAGAGATTCTACAGGTTGTACATTTCCTGCTTTCTCAGTAGAGTTTATTTTCTGAAAAGGATCACAGACATCTTACTGTAACATCCTTAAGAAAAATAGACATTTTAAAACTCACCCACTTCTATAGAGAAAGAAAAAAAATGTCATAAAATATATATAATATCATAAAAATACATAACATCAGAGGGTCTTGAGATTTTCCTGAATATCTCCCATAACACTGACTCGTCTAGTTCTCAATCCCGATTGCCTGCTTCTCCGTTCCCTCTCTACAATATGCTCCAGCAGGAAAGTCTCACAATTTCTACAAAGGTAGTGTGGTTTTCTCCATGTCTTAGTGTTCGGCTAACAATTGCTATCTCCTTATTCTAAACCCACCTCAGAAGTCATATCTTCTGAAAAGCTTATTCTATCATTCCCTCCAGACAGCTAGTTAAATGAGTACATATCTGAGGTGCCGTTGTGTCTTATACCTATGTTTGTGGTTACACTTTATACTACATTATAATTATTTGCCTGTCTTATATTGCCTTGTGGGGAGAATCTTTGTAGAACTTACCTCCGTTATCTCTAACACCTAACAGAATGCAGAATAAATTATAGGTGTTCAATAATTTAATTAAATTTAATTAAATATATTAGCACCTGCTGGTGTATAAACAGGCAAAATAGAGAAAATTATGAAATCTTGCTATTTGTGATGACATGGTTGGACCTAGAGGGTATTATGCTAAGTGAAATAAGAGAAGGACAAATACCACATAATTTCACTTATATGTGGGATCTAAAAAACAAACGAGCAAAGCAAAATAGAAACAGACTCATAGAGAACTTTTTGTCAGAGAGGTGGAGTATATGAAATGCACAAAAAGGTCATGGGGAATAAGAGGTACAAACTTCCAGTCATAAATAAGTCATGAAAATATAATGTACAGCACAGGGAATCTAGTCAATAATATAATAACTTTGTATGGTGACAAGTGATTACTAGATTTATGATGGTGATTACTTTGTAAGGTTTATAAATGTTGAATAAGTGTGTTGTACACCTGAAACTCATATAATATTGTATGCCAACTATAATTTAATTATATATAAATAAATACAAAAATAAATTTCCCCAAATATGTCAAAGATAGTCTTTCTTTTATTTTTGATCATGTCATGCATTAATCTGAATGAAGCTAATATCAAAGGATGTGTTTTTATTAAGCAAATATTATATATGAAGAGAAAAAGTGGAAGATGACTGTTTGTTGAATCTATGATTATAGTACTTACCCATTTCCAAGCATGGTATAGGGTAGCTGACATGTTGATTCCTTTTAATTTTTGCTATTATATCTCTGGAGAGCAGGTGTGGGGCTCAATTTATAAATGTAGAATTGAGGATTAGAGAGATAGTTGTTCAAGGTCACTTTGGAACTTTGTCTAATCTGTCATTATGTGCCTTTTATTCTCTTGATTAGAGCTTTGTAGTGTCCATGCCATAATTTTGAAAATAAAAATTTGTAGAAATTGGGACTAGTTTAATTTAGGATATATATTTTTTAAAAAGAAAATATATAGTGATTATGAATTTTAAAATTTCAGATAAACTAATTTTCGCTTTTATTTATGTGTATACTTTGAAAAAAATAGGATCATGCCATTATATATTTTGTGACCCGTTTTTACACAACAGTATATTGTGAACATATTTTCATGTCATTAAGAAGTATTCTACTGCTTCATTTTTAATATCATGTGACTACATTTTAATTTATTCAATGTATTTTATACTGCTGAACACTTAATTTTTATTCAGAATTTGCTATTAAAAACATTGTTATAATAACCTTAATGGTTCTTTGTATATATATTGTATAAATAAAGTCTTCAGGCTACATTCCTAAAAGAAGAATTGATATTGTGTGTGTTCTTAAGTTTTTATATTCCTATTTATATATCTGTGGCTGCTATAGATTATAAAATCCTTCAGGAATGACTCTTTCTAATTTCTTTCTGTATCTCAGCTATGCATTGTACTTTGTCTTTACAATGATTACATTTTTCTTCAGTGTCTTTTGTCCTGAATATTTAGCTTATAGAAGAATGTATAAATAGCAAAAACATTAAGGTTCTTAGTTTTATTCCAGAAATTATGGAATGAATCAGTAAGTAAAGCAATCAGTAGATGAGAGAATGAAGCAGGAGAAAATCTGTCCATATCTTTCCATGCAAGATGCTTTCCTATTCTTGTTCTCCTCCTGTGTTGAGTTACAGGCTTGGCACTCAGTGGAAGGTGGGGAGGATCCTAGAAGAGGAAGCTCTCAGGTATTGCCTTGGAGTAATGTCTTCGCACTGGTTATATCTTTACTCTGGGAAGCCGCCTGGTTCTGTGATTTACCAAGTTTTGATAAAGTGGAGACACCCTGAAGCTGTCTTTATTAGCAACATCTTTTGAAAAATAATATTGTTTCAGCAGTTAAGTTTTAAAATTCTTGACTTCTTTCTCAGCTTGAACTTCTCACCCCCTCCCATGTCATATCTTTTAAAACAAATTTCCTGCCAAGTTACAGTTTACTTTATATTCACTTTTAACAAGTATATAGGCCTATGACTAATCTGGAGATAATTATAGTGCCAATCCTATTGACAAAATTGAAATTCTGAAATGGAAAAGTATACATTTCTACTCTCTTTTCCCAATAATATTAACCTGTCACTTCAGTGCTGTATAAAATATTCCTTGACTTCTTTCCTTAAATCAAATTTGCCCAAAGCCCTGAGAAATCACATTTTCATAAGTAACTTAGGCTACATCCACAAGCCCTAAGAGTGAGATTACCATATTGCTCCCATCAAAAACTTCTCTTATGTGATATTAAGAACTTTGAAAACTGACTTATGGTTCTCTACTAAAGTCATGCTCAGGATTTAGGGAGATTCTTAATTAGCTTCTTATGCTCTAGTTAACATGCTAACCAGTTGAGCCTCCATTTCAGAGGCAGCAGGATGGAAATGTGAATGTTTCTCATTTAAGAACTGCCACACTCTTATTAAACAATAATTTTGTATGAAAACTCAGCATCATGGAAAGTATGGCAACTGTGAGAGCTATAAACATGAAGAAGAATTTGCAAAAGAGGAAGAAAAATATTCATGAGACAATTTCTACCTTGTTATCTAATTTGAATTTTAATAGGCAGACTCCTGCAATAGTCACATGATGAAAAGAAATACTGATTGAAAAGAGCCAAAGAAGATATTACTAGGTTATTACCATACAATTTAAAATATACCTTCCATTGTTTATATACAGTGCTGTTTTTTTTTTTTTGATCAGTACATCACAGAACATCCAGAGGTTAGAGCAGAAAAGCAATATCAAATGCAAAACAAAATTATAAATCTCTGTATAATGAACTTTTTTTTTTCCATTATAGAACAATCTGGCAAGGGAAACAGCCTTTGATGATCAAGCCAAATGCTATGATGATAAATATTATATCAATTGAAAAAATACAAATGTTTAATATAATGCTATACCTTGTGGAGCTGTGTACAACACATAAAAAATCGCTCAGAGAAAGAGAGGGCCTGAGAAAGAGAAAGAACAAAGTCAGTGCAGAAGGGAGAGAAGAGAGAGAAAAGCACATTAAAAGCATTTTAGAGCTTGTGATTAACAAAGGCACCAATAAATATCCTAAAGTCAATGTAAGACCATTTAAAAAGCTTTTAAATGCTTCTGGCAATTGGTAGGCCCATTATCAGCAAAAACCTTCTGGACACACAGGAAGAGTACTTTGTCTAAATAAACCAAAAAGCAAACTAAAAATGAATTACCTTGCTTTCTTGTGGTGAGTTCTGCCTAAGGTATCAAGAGAGATATGTGACTACCTGCCATATTACCATGAACAATGTGTATATATCTGCACACACACCCTTAACTTATCACTTTAATCAGGATGAAATTCTAGATGCCTAAACCTGGATCTCTAAAGAAGCAGTGGATAAAAGAATAATTTTTCTTTTACCAGAACAGATACATGATATGAAAATTTCAAAACACCTGTTGAAGGCAAAATTGATTTTCTAAATGTTATTTAAAGAAGCTAGCAACAGATAACACAGAAGGAGAGTATTTTAGTTTCAGCTTGTTTCTCTTTACTTAATACATATTTATATTAACTGTGTGTATTTTATATATGTGTGTTATATACATAATATATATATCACATATAAAATATATAACACATATATAATAGATGATGTATATAACACATATGTATAATTATATATGCTTTATATTGTTGGTGATGCTTTTTTATGTCTGTGCTTCCAAGAGCTCAACCTAAATTGACTTCACCATGAACACTAAGAAGGGAAGAAGCAGTTTATGTAGTAGTTACAAAGCTCCATTGCCCTTTGCCACGGAGGAAAGAGATGTACACAATTAGCCCAAAGCCACAGATTTGTCATTCTTTCCACCTCCCATTACCTTTTCTTCCTAGTGTCCCTTCATATCCCCATATCCCACTTTTTTGGTAAAATCAAACTTTTTTTTTGTAATTAAACATATGGACTTAGTATTTCTGTTGATTTAAACAATTGAAGAGCTTCAAGTCTTATTCAGAACTATAGTATAATATATAGACATTCTACCCACTTCTGCCAGCTGCTAATTGAAAAGTATATACAGGAAAAGTAGTTGCTGATTCATTAAGATTTCATTTGAAAAAGAGAACTTCTAAATAGTTGATAACATCATGGCCAGGAGATTGGTGATTCCAGACTATTTTACCACTAAGAGATTAAAGGATTACTGAATTCAATTACTGGATCCTCCTAATGACTTCCTAAATTCTTTCAGAAAAATATATAAACTTAATACTTGGAATGATTTATCAGGGTACAGCAAGGTTTAAGTACTATAATTAATATGTTAATTTAAATATCATTTTTGTAAAGTATTAGAGGAAAATAACAAATCAAATCAAAGATAACCTCTCTTTCATCATCTCTACAAAATACATTTAAAATTAGATGACAAAAAAATAGATTGCCCAAATCATATGCATATTTATATATTTATGGAGGAAAAGATAAAAATTTAGACTATAAAATTTTTAAAATGTATAACATGAAAGAATTTGCAGACTAGTGTTAATGTTAAGCAAATTTATTTTTATCTCTACTTTCTATAGGTTTCATGTGGTTTTTATTTCATTTAACCAATAAATGAATAGTGATTTATATATCGTAAGCCACTTTCTCTTGTCAGTTATAAGGAGGAGAAAGAAAAATGTATACTTCAAAAAGAAAATTTTGAATGAAAAGACAATTTTGAGCATGTGTAAGCCTTAGTTTGTTTGTTTGTTTTTACCAATGTGTTCTGTGAAAGTTGTATTTTTATGAGTTTTTGTTCACTTTGGCTGTTTTACTAAAAGGTTATTAAATGTAAATTTATTTTAAATGTTGTCACTTTTTCTGCGGCCTTTGTTTGCTTCCTTTTTCTCAACCTACTTTTAAGTCCATAACATATTTATACTGTCTTCAGCACTTGAAATCTGAGTTGCTTCAGAGTTCCACACCATGCAAGAGTAACCCCTGAATGACGTGCATCTTTGAGTTATTTAAATTATACAACACACCTTCCTCTGTGATTGTGTGTCAGGCTTGTGAATGATGTGTCTTCAAAGAGATATTTTTCAAAAGCAGAGTTCATACTTACTCTCCAAGGGTTAGTTTAAACAGAAACAGTAGCTTGTACTATGTAGATCTATTCCAGAATAAAAGTCAATGATTGAGTGAAAGGATTTATAACTATTCTTGTGTATTATTTTATTATTAATGCTGATTTGTCTTTAGGCAGTAATCACTCCTGCTATAAGATGAAGTACCATCATACTATATATTTTTCCTGTTTCTCTATTCTCTATATAGGAGTATTTAGTTATAATCTATTTTTATCTACTTAGCAAGCATGTTTTGTTGGATTGCTATGTACAGGATACTTTGCTTCATGCAAAGAAAGGAAAAATAGAAAATGAAAAAAAAATATCATTCTTATAATCTTTTCCCGAAAGGCTAATGTAAAATACAAGATTTTGGAAAGGATTTTCAAAAAGAAGCAGGTTTTGTTTAAAAGGTATATTAATCCTACAGATAAAAATCATATGACAGGAGAAAGACATAGCATTTGTCAGTTGTGGTCAGGGAAGTCTTCCTGAAAGTGGTGGCCTCTGTTCTAGTCTTCACTTTGGTGTAATTTGAGCAATAGCTAACTGTAATTATACAGAGTGTACTTTTTATTTATGCCCAACTCTATTTACCTGAATCACTAGAACAAATTAGGTAGCTGTGATGGTTAATCTTATGAGTCAACTTGATAGGGTCACAGGTGCCCAGATATTTGATCAAACATTATTCAGGATTTTTCTGTGAGGATGTTTTTAGATGAGATTAACATTTAAATTGGTGGACTTGAATAAAGCAGATTGTCCTTCCTAATGTCTCATCCAATTTATTAAAGGTTTGAATAGAAAAAAAGGGTTAACCTTCCTTTGAGTAGGAAACATTCTTTTCTTCTTGTCTTCCTTCTGATTGAGACACTGATTATTTTCTGCTTTCAAACTTAAACTGAAATATTGGCTCTTCCTGGGTCATGAGCCTGCAGCCTTTGGACTGAAAGTATATCATCAGTTTTCTTGGTTTTCAGGCCTTCAGATTGAGATTGGAGCTACACCATCAGCTCTATTGCATCTCTAGCTTACTGACTCACCTTGCAAATCTTGGGACTTGTCAGCCTCATCGTCATGTGAGCTAATTCTTTATAATATCACTTTATATATGGGTTCTATTTTCTCTGGTTCTATTGGTTCTATTTTCTCTGGAGAACCCTGACTAATATAGTATCCAAGCAACTTTGCTTCATCCTTATTATCTTTCATACCTAAAGATACTGCATAGGCCAATTAACTCCTGATGTGAAGTGAGGGAGATAATTATAGCAAGATGACAAGTTTCTGATTTGATTTCTAGTCCTTTGTCCTTTTTTCAAGGATGTGTGTGGAGAAAGAAAAGTACTTTTTTATAGTTTTACCATTCCACAGTGTATGTGTAAAAGATTCTTAACTCCAGAATGACTCTATATAATAAACTTTCTCATGCATTCATTCAACAATGTTTTGAACACATATTATGTTCTAAGCATCCTTCTACGCCCTCAGAATATAGAGGTAAACAAAACAGTGGGGCAGTTGCTAGGGATAATATGTTTATTGAGAAAAGATAATGAAAAGCTTAGTGTGATTAATCAGTAGTTAAAAGCTAAATATGAAAGCCAGAAAGCTTCCTTGGTATCAAGAACTGTGAGCAGTCTGACTGTTACCCTACTTGTATGATAATGAATTGGCTTGCCACTATTTCATGAAAGCTAATAAAGGAAATGAAACTCCTGGGTCAAAAACAAGGGATGGTTTCTTACTCACAACAACAAAAGTAGCTGGAATATAAACATTTTTACAGTTACCTGACCCAATTCCCACAGAGCGATGCAAAGAATACCAGATGGCACTACATATGCAGTTGTGTTACAGAAGAGGAACCCATGCTTAGTGAACCCAGGTATTTTATAATGGATATTAATCATACATGGCTTTTATTTGGGAAGGAGACATTATTTATTTTTCAAGGCAATTAGGTATATAAACATCATTAGTCTTGAACAAAGGGTAGTCATTGTTTTACTCTCGCAGCATAGAGAAATGTGAGAGACCCATGGAGATATACCTGCCAACCTTTAGTAGCATAAAAGGATATACACATATAAGCATATATGGACTCTAATTTCTAAAGTCAAAGAGAAGAAACAACTGAAAAACAAGTTTAGGACTTATTTATTAGAGAGAAGTTTGATTTCTCAAGTTGAGTGAGGTCAATGGTTTAATTGAGAGGGTATGGGGCCTTGAGATATGGGATGGGGATATTGGGTTGATGTACTTGAAAATTTTGAATCTGTGGAATCACTGAGTCCTCTTGGCTCACATGCATGGCCCACTCTTCTTTAATAAAGACTGGTGTTGGAGCCTTTCTTAATGATGATACTGAGGCCTCTAACTTGCAAAATACCCAAATGTTCACTTTGGAATATATTCTCACTTCTCTTCCTGGCCATTAATCAATAACTAGGTTTAGGTGACTCAATCTGGTCAGGCAAGTGTTGAACTTGCTGAGAGGAAGGGGGCTATTCCTGAATGAGCCTCGGTATCTAGTCAACATTGCAAAAATTATACAGGGTTGGATAACTGGAAGGACTCAAGAGACACCACAGAATATACTCACAGATGATAATGGTAAAAGGTATAGAATAGCAATAGAAAGAAAACTCAGGCAAACAACAGAGATCTGACTGCCAGCTGTAGCTGCCTGGTCCTTCCTTAGTCATACAAGATGTTCTTCATCTTCAGATTATGAACCACCAAGTCGTATATGGAGAAACTTGGTTTCAGAGGTGGGGAGACAGGTTTCCTGAGGAGTCACTTACGTATAGCTAGAATAGGCCATGTAACTAATTAAATCAGGTGCAAACCATCAATATGTGCATTTCATTAAGCAATGTAGACGAGATTGTACAGGTTGCCTCCATGGAAAAACTTGACTTTCAAATAGCGTTTTATGAATCACTGCTTAGTAGATTTTATTTTTATCTTGACCAAGAGTCAGTACCATGGCTCCATATATTTCTGAGAATAAGCATAGAACTACCATAGACCAGCTGCAAGTTAAGTCTGTCCTTACAGAACTCACATCTTTTCTATTATCTCTGATCAAATATTCTTAATTACAAATATCCATCATCTTTCTTTCTTTTGTATCTTTTAAAACATTCTTAAAACAAAAGAAGCAGAAAGATATATTTGGGAATGTCAGTCAAATCACCCTGGTCTTCTAACAGCAGGAGAATCCTACATATACATGCATTGGAGCCCACTTTATCAAATCACCAATCAGATCAATGGCATAAAATCAGAGGACCCTTTATTATCATTTTAGGTCTAATCCAGTGTTGCTTGCATTCTCAACAATTCAGCAACCTTAGAAGTGATGCGCCATTTGGTATCTACCAATGGTGTTGGACAGTTCCCCTTTTCAAGGTATGCTTTGTGACCCTCACTTTTATGAAGCTTGACATATGGGGAGTTAGTTTCTGCAAAAGATGCAACTAATGAGGATAACGAATAAAAATGAATATATCCTTCCATTTGGCAGCATCTAATGCAAGGGAAATAACTCCTTGATTGCCAAAATATAAAATTCATTTTAGCACTGGCTTCCCAGAAATTTATTCATATTGGTCCACTAAGTGATTTAAATCTTTGACTAAACATCTCTGTTTTATTTTTCTCTTGATTTCTGCCTTCAGCAATATATCTAGTCTATTTTAATAATTATTGGTTGGAGTATGGGGCTTTCAGATCAAAACACATATCTGTGCAACCCGTTTCTGGCATCATGTCTCTCCCCATTATAGACAGAGACATCAGCCCAAACTCAGCCTGGAGGCCTCAGACTGTGTCTCAGTTGTTTTCATTTTCACCAAAGATGGCAAAACCATTCAAAGTACAAAATTATTGCCTAAATTCTGAGCAGTCTGAATTTCTTTTGGAGTTCATTCAACGGTTTCCCCCACTGTGTTCTACCTCTCTGTTCCATTCTTATATTTCCTTCTATCACTAGTGTCAGCCGTTTAGCAGCCTCAAATCAAGGGTGACCTGGAGCCAGCCTTACTCTTCTTCCCTGTTTTCCTCATTTTTCTCCCAAAGAAAGCATTAGCTAACATTTAATAATAAACTGGGACATCTTCGAATTACCACACTACCATAAAAATTGGATAATTGAAGGTTTCACAAAACTCCATGCGTATATTCAAATAAGTCTTTACTAAAAAGAAACAGTTAACCAAGAGAAAGAAAAAACAGACAAGCATTAGAGGGTACAAATTTTCAGGCGCAGTCTCCAGGGTCCTTTTATTTTCCTTTTTTTAAAAATTAAAACTTTTATTTTGAATAATTATGGACTCCTATGCGGTTGTATTAAATTAAATAGAGAGATTCTGTATACCCTTTTATTTGTTTCTCCCAAAGGTAATATCTGGAAAAATTACAGTAAAACATCATAATCAGGAAATTGACATTGATACAAATCGCCAGTCTTATTCAGATGTCCCTGATTTACTTGTATTCATTTATGTATATGTGTATTTACTTCTATAAAATTTTATTTTGTGTAAGTTCATGAGTCTACCACCACAGTCAAGATGCAAAACACTTTTATTAACACAAGGATCCCTGTGTTGATGTTATAATCACCCTCCCCACCCCCCCGATTTCTGCCCCTTGACTCTCATACCATGACAGCCTCTAACTCTCCATTTCCACAATGTGGAAAGCCATATAAGTTGTTATGTGACTCAATAGCTTGTTCCTTTTATTACTGAGTAATATCTCATGGTATGGTTTTGGAATGTTGAATGAGTCTTACACATGTGGAATAAATCCCACTTGATATGGTGTTTAATTATTTCCATATATTGTTGGATTTTATTTGCTAATATATTGTTGAGGATTTTTGTGTCAAAGTTCATGACAGATATCAGTTTAGCTGTTTGGAATTTTTTTGTTTGTTTGTCATTCTTTATTTTTGGTCTGTTTTTGGCTTACAGTAATACTGGCCTTATAAAAAGAATTTGGTAGTGTTCCCTCCTGTTCTAAACCAGTTGTGTAAAATTAGCATTAAGCCTTCTTTAAATATTTGATGGAATTCTTCAGAAAACCATCTGGGCTTGGGGACTTCTTATTTGGGAACTTTTAAGTAACAATTCAACAATGTTAGTAGATATTGGACTCTTAGATTATATATTTCATCTTGGTTGAGTTTGGTAGCATGAAATTTTTGAGGTGTTGATCCAATACTTCTAAATTGTTGAATTTGTAAGCATAAAATTTTTTGTAATGTTTTCTTATTATACTTTTTATGGATGCAGTATTTGTAGTGATATACTCTAATTCACTCCTGATTTATGCCTTCTCTCTTCATATTTTTGTCAGTCTTACTAAAGTTTTAGTCATTTTATTGACTTTTTTTGTGGGCAAAACAACTTTTGTTTCATTGATTTTTCTCTATTCTTGTCATGTTTTGAATTACATTAATTTTTGCTCTTATCTTTATACTTCCCTTCTACTTGCTTTGTGTTTATTTTGCACTATTAAAATTTCTTGATGCAGAAATTTATATTATTGATATGACCTTTCCTTTCTTAAAAAATGCACTTTATTTTATGAAAATTTTAGATATTTAGAAAAACTGAGAAAATACTACAGAGAATTTCCATATATTTTATATCTAGTTTCCCCTACTATTAGCATCTCATATTAGTATGGTACATTTCTTACAATTAATGAACCAATATTGAATGATACATTATTATTATCTAAAATTAATGCTTTATTAGATTTTTTTTTGTTTTTACTTAGTGTCATTTTTCTGTTTCAGGACTTCATTTAGGATACCATATAACATTAATTTTCATGTCTCCTAATGCTTCTCTTAGATGTACAGTTTCTCAGATTTTCCATGGTTTTGATGGCTATGAGTTTTGAGGAGTAATGGTCAGTTTTCCAGTTTATTGTCCCTTTAAACAAAGTTTGTCTGATATTTATGTCATGATTAGTCAGAATTTATGGATTTTTAGGAGAAAGACCATGGAGCTAAAGTGCCATTTTCATTGCATTATATTAAGGGTATATACTATCAATATGATTTATCCCAGTCGATCCACCAGTAAAACCATTTGGGCCTGGTACTTCCCATTTCAATTATTTTAATAGATATGGGCCTGTTTAGATTATCCGTTTATTCTTATGTGAGTTTTGATAATTTATGTCTTTTAAAAAATTGGTTCATTTCACCTAATTTATCTAATTTGTGGGCATAAAATTGTTCATATTAATCCTTTACAGTTCATTTGATGTTCATGCAATCAGTAGTGACAACTTTTGTTTCATTTCTAATATTGGTGATTTGTTTCTGCTGTTTTTTCTTAGTTAACATAGCTAAGGTTTATTAGTTTTATTTTTATTTTTTTCAAAGAAATAGCTTTATATTTCATTGAGGTTAATTTTTTCTATTTTTTCACTTGTTTCCCTGTTTTCAATTTATTTTATTTATGCTATAATTTTTCTTATTTTCATACTTCCTTTAGGCTTAAATTGTTCTTCTTTAATTTCCTGATGTAGAAACTTAGATTATTGATTTTAGATCTTTCTTTTTTCTAATATATGTGTTCAATATTCTAATTTTTTTTTCTAAGCATTTCTTTCACTACATTCCACAAATTTTGATATTGTATTATTTTTATTTAGTTTAAAATAGTTTAAAATTTATCTTGAGATTTTTTTTATTCATTATTTAGAAATGTGTTTTTTAATCTCCAAATATTTGGGAATTTCTAGCTAGTTTTCTGGTATTGATTTCTAATTTAGTTAAATTGTGGTCTGAAAAAATACTTTGTTGAGGGAGTATGATGGTCCTCATGATCCTCCAATGGGCTTCAATAAGACTTTGTATCATTTCTATTTTCTGAAATTTGTTCAGGTGTGTTTTATGGCCTGGAATTCAGTCCATATTTAATGCTTCATGTAAGCTTGAGAAAAATGTGCATTCTGCTGTTGTTGGGTAGAGTATTCTATAAATTTCCATTAGATCATATTGATTGATATAATGCTTTTCAGGTTAGCTATCTGCTTACTGACTTACTGCCTGCTCAGAATATTAATTATTAAAAGATGAGTTGAATTATATAAATATAATAGTGGATTTGTCTTAAATGTTTTCCTTAGATGCTTAGCATACTTAGGTGCTTTCTAATAGTCACTCCATTGACATAAACCCAGTTGTATTGGAAAGGACATTTTATAAATAACAAGATATCCATTTCACCTTTATGGTCTGAGGTATTTTCAAGAACTAAGGACAAGAGACCAAATAGTAAGACAAGAGATACTCTCATTGATCTTATGGCTCAGGAAATTCCAAGGGTTTTAGGAGCTGTGAGCCAGGAACTGTGAATGAAGACCAAATACATATCAGAAATATGGCAACCACACACATACACACACAGAAAATCTTATATAAGGTTGGAACTATGTGGTTTGATAGTCTTAAATTTGGCAGTGACTCATAGAAATGTAACCTCTCTACTTGGTGCTGGAAAGACTCAGCCTGAGAACTTGTTTGCTGTAGTTGTTTCAAATTCTTTTCAAACTCTCCCTGGAAGATTAGTAGAACAACTGTGTAACCTCCACATCTGTTGAGCATTAAATCCACAATCGTGGAGTTCTGTTTTCTGTCTGGCTACGTGCCCTACGAATTTGAGTTGAACTGTAGAAAGAAATAATAGAACAAGTTACAATGAAATACAAATAGCTATATATTTAACTTCTTAGCACTATCAAATTCAAAAGTAGTCACGAATCTATAGTTTTTCTTTTACAAATGTTTATTTCCCTTCTCCTAATAAAGGTTTTGTGTTTATTGTCAGAATTGTCATACCCCTTTTTCTATTATTTTCTTCTTCCTTGGTCCTATGGACAGAGCTGTTTTCTATGACGGTACCAAAGGAAAGATGTCCATCTGTTTGAAGTAAAGTACTGCTTCAAAGGATAAGATATTTATCTTATAATAAGACAAACGAGATAGGAGCTGCAGAAGAAAAATCTGATTAAAATAGAAGCATTTTTTACTTGAGTAATACATAAGCTTGCTAGGAGTTTGAGAATGTTAAAGAAATGAAGAAAGTTTGATTTCTGTTAAAGACTATATTGTAGACATTTATCTGAAAAAGAAAGTAGTAGAAATTAATTTTTATAAGATCTCAAATTGTAACAAGTAGTTATTATATTCTTGGCTGCTCCTTTGTCCATGTTAATTTTTTTTCTATTCTTGTAATGAGAACAATAAGCAATTTAGGGATGTACTAAGCCATAATAAATGCATATAGAGTTGAAATTAAAAAATAAATGAATACATTTTAAATAATACCTACAAATAAAATTTCTACCAGTCCAGTGAATCTTTGTACTTGATTATATTTTCTAAGTCTTATCATCTGATAAGCAGGCCTCCCAAACTTCTCCATTTCCACTAATATTTTGTATTAACTCTGGTCACCAAAGTACAAGTGCCAGACAGTTCAGATAAATTCCTTCCAGGTGGTATTTCTAATATACTGTAAATGACTTGAGAGACTCAGGAAGGTATAAGAATTCACAGCTTAAACTCTGAAAAATCTTTGGAAATCATCTTCTTAAAAGGGTTTGCTAAAAAAAAAAAATGTTTTAAAAACAATAGAGAAGTTCATTAAATAAAATAGAGGGCGATATCACTAGATCTATTTTTCCTATTAATAGCTAATTATTTCAATTTCATGGTTTTCTATAAGTGGTGATAAAAACAGAATACAGAAACATATATATCAAGATTCAAAAGAGAATATTTTAGGGGATCTTTGAAACCTCACCACATTCATATTATTCCAACTTTCTTTCATGCTTACATATTATACCACTGTTGTAAAACAGAGTGAGGAAAAATATTATAAATTTCTTTGGTATAGTTACAATAGTAAACTATACTGATACCATGTTTTATATAAAAATAAACTAATCTTTTTATTAAAATTACAATACTTGTATATAATTTTATATAGAAATTTGATAAATGTAAGTTATTCTGGTTTCCATGTAACATCACCAAATTCCTTCCACTTTAACATAAAATACAGAAGTTTATGACTTACATGAATTTGGTGATATTAAATAGAAACCAGAAGAATATACATTTCTTCACTCGAAGAATATATTTGCAACTTAGATCTAACAAGAAATAAACATTTCTTCTAAATTGCAGGATTCCTTACAGACACAAGAAAGAGAAAACTCAATGTTAAGTAGTTTTTCTCAAATTATTGAGCATGCTCACCTGCATCAGAATAATCTTAAGATTCTATTATATCAGAATTTTATGAGTGCACCAGAGATTTGTATTGTGATAACATTTAAGAGAAACACTGGAATAGAGAAAGTCGGTGAGGCTGCAAAACATCACCATTCATAAGTTGAAATGCAAATTACATGACCATCATTTTGCAGAGCTTATTGAAGTAAACCAAACTCAACAGTAACAAATAAATGAAAGCTGCACCTAAAATTATATGGGTTCAAATACATTCTGTAATTAATAGTTAATACTTAAAAATGATATTTTAGCACAGACCATTATCACAAATTATAACTAGGACAGATAAATGAGAATTAGGAACAGAGACTAGACTAGAGCAAATACTATCATTCATGTGTATTAAGAAGATAATATAATAAATTTCATCTCCCCCTTTATTTTGCTTATCACCATTGAAGTACCCTTTTTGTGTGCCATGTATTTCTGATTTTATAAGTCTTAGTAGGTGACAGAACCCATTAATGATGTTAAGTGCTGAATATACTAGATAGTTGTTCAGCCTCTCTTGCAGCTATGATTCAGGCAGCAGCGAGGCTCCCTCAGCGTAACACCAGACAGTAAACTGAGAACTAATGAAAATAGCAGCAGAAACCAAAGCAAATACTTTTTTCTTGATTTTGTAGTCACAGCAAAAAATTAATTTTCTGCAGCAGCAGGATCATCTGAGGTGATCACCGGTGACAGCTGTTCAGGTTGAAGCATTACAGTGTTCTGTAGTGGTATTGCTACCACACTGGTTCTACAGCCTGAGTTTGGGTTTGAGATCTGTAACTTCTGACCATGGTTAGAGAACCTCTGAGTAATCTTGAGAACCAACCAATATCCACTGAATAAATTCTTTCTCTGCTTAAAGCAATCAGAGGCACTTCCAGTTGCTAATAATTAAGACCTCTGACGGATTTAATGTAAACATTCTTATATAAATACTTCTTTTCTTTATATGAAATTTTAAAATATGATTTTATACATCCTTTGGTCACTGCTTATATTAATGTTGGTTAAAAGCATATTTCTTACACATTATTCTAATTTTGTGGTACAGTATTAAATGATTTTTACTATACAGAATACTCTCTATACTAGCTATATTATTAACTGCAATTGCCTTTACATTACTTTGTTTAAATCTTTTAAGTATTTTGATACTCCATTTAGAGAAAAGAAAAACAAACACCGACAGTTGAAATGATTTATCTGCTTTCACAAAGACAGGAGATGGCAGTAAAACCAATGTCTTCTGTCTTAAACCCTAGGATTTTCAGCTTATACTATGTTCCCTGTAAAATAAGTTCCAAGGATGAAGGAAATGAGCATCTATCTGAAATGAACTGTAATTTTGACCCTAGGAAATAAGATTAGGCAATATAGAGTTTAAGTTTAAAATTATATGTCTATATATCTATATCTATATTAATATCTATATATATTCAAAATCTTACAAACTGTTGAGAAACAGCCTACATACTTTGTTTGATGTCACCTTGAATACTTGTGCCAGTCTTTCTCTTAGAAAAAAAAGAGAAGATAAAGGGAAAAAAAACATTTATTTCTGATTTTGCTACATTTCAGCCTAATATATTTTTAGAGCTTGATATATGCAAGAATAAACAAATATCAATGGTCACAAAATTTTCAGGTGTTCCTTCAGCATGCTGCCTGAGGCAGCACAAAGGATTGTGGGGCTGTGAATGGGAAGTAGTGTCTCCTGTAGGTAAACGGTCACCACTCTTTTCTAAACTTCTTTCTCCTTCCCTGAGAACACCTTCCTAGGTTCCCATTGTTGTTTGTTCCAGAGCAGTTACTCCAGTAATGACTGTGGAGTTAGCATTGAAATCACATCAATAATTCACTTTATTTGATTTCCGAGTCTCAAATGAACAGCATTTAATGCTTGTAATGTTTTGCTAGACTTGCAACAACCAATGCCATGGAGTTCTATTTTGCCATAAAGCCTCTATTATGTCACTCATGGAAATTTACTGGAGTACATCAAGGGAGCCTTTCTGCTTTTTAACTCAAAACCACCAGATATTGGTGGCTGTTTCCACATTCGCTTATTCAGATCGTCCAACGTATCAATTTATAGTTCTCATGTTACAGTTCCTGTCTGTTCCCACCTCACTGCCAACTGCTTGGCCAGTACAATACACACAATACACACACACACACACACACACACACACACACACACAATATTTAAGCTGGGATATATAAACATATGCCAGCATTATCTCAACTCCCAAATATTCTCTCATTTATGTTAGCTCTTTGAAAATTTAAAAACCTACTTGGTCATATATTAATCATGTAGAAGAGACTGAACTTGGGCTAGGATTGAACTTCTGAGTTTCAAACAGCTTCCAGCCTGTAATGTCACCAAACAAGGTGCTTTCGACTAGAACCCATGGCCTTTCATTTCACTGAAGTCACAAGATCAAGAGGACCCTCCTGGGACTCAGTAGCTATAAATTATCTCTTCCTGACATACTCCAGCTCTCAGAGATTCTTCTGGCAGTTACTACTTTGACACTTAAATCCACTTCTTTGAGAGTTTGTCAAAGGTACTAGAAGATCTTCATGGGCAACTATTAAAAAGGAGGAAAAAAATTAACTGAGAAGGGTCATAATTCTACCTATTTCACTTCTGTTCTCTCAGCCTAAAGGAGAAAAAAGACAAAGCCATCTTTAACCTTTATAATTCATTTAGAGTATCCAGCTAGCTGACAAGGAGAGATGTAGTGTTCTAAGAAGTGGAAATTTATCTAGAGTTAAGTTTTAGCAACCATGACATAATAGAATAAGGTTCTTAGAAGAGTGAGGAGTATTAAGAGATATTGTAGATTACCATAATTTATTAAAATGTCTATTAGAAAGTCATATCCTTTTTAATTGCATAAGCTCTAGTTAAGAATCTAAAGGAAAGGAAGCATTTGCCTTCTTTCATCCCTATCGCATCAATACTCTTTAATTTTATAGATTAGAATTACAAATCTCTATTGGCCAAAGGCCAGGATAATTTAAGGCACCATAATCATAGGGCTTTGAGCTCTCAAAGGAATTGATGATCATAACCGAAGAGGGTAAATTAAAGCTTAGAGAGGTATGGGTATGGAACTGTTCCTTTTCTTTACAATTAATTTTCCTTCCTTCACTCTTTCCCTCTGAGATTCTTTTAAATTCCAAATGCTGCCATTGAGACAAACCTGAGGGCAGTACTTGATTTCCTAGCCTGGGAACCTTGCTATCAGTGATTGGAGCTTTACAAGTAGTTAATGGTAGAGAGCATGTGAGCATGCTGTTCTTACTTCATAAACTTTCTTTGGATTTGTGATCTCAGCCCTGGTGCCTGAGGAAGAAATCTCAGTTCTGCTCTGCTTTAAGCACTGGGATTAGCTTTCCTTTTCTGCTTAATCTTTTCATTCACAAATTTGCTCAGGATAAGCAATAAAAGTTGGATTCAGGTTTTGCTTTTTTTTTTAGGACTAGGTGAAGGAGGCCTGCTTTGCATCTAAGCCCTCAGGCCTATGTTGTTTAGGGAAAAGAATCTGTTTCTTCTACTTTTACTAACCTTATTTTAGAGAATGGAGTTTTACCTAGTAACAAAGTGCTAATTTGTTCTGATTTATTCCTCAGGGATACTAAAGGAAGAACCATTCATTAGTCAAGGAAAGGATTTAGAAATTCCTTCCTATATGCCATGATATCCTTACTACATGAATCACATCCTTTTTCATAGGCACCAACTCTATAAATGGTATTTTATAGAAATGTCAGCTGGAGAAAGTAATTTTATTCATTCAAATTATAATAAAAGGCTTCAACTGTGAGCTCCTTCAAAGTCTGCTCTATCTGCAGAGAGTCTCTTTGTCCCAGATTACGCCCTTCTATATCCAGTCACAGAGTAAGGTGGGGGTAGAAACATTCAGACCTTTCCACCTGACACGGGGCAATCCATAATGCAGTTCTCACTTTAGAGCTCCCCTCCAGATTGGTTATGGCATTGTCAGGCCTGTATTATGGTTCCATTCAGTTTTTCGTCTGCCCTATTCTGCTTCCTCTCTGTTCCTTTTAAAGGTTTGTTATTTCTAACAAATTTCTTAAATCCTGAACTCTGTGTCAGCCTGCCAGCCTCCATTTTGAAGAACACAACCTGTGAGATTATACACACACACACATACACACACAATTATTAATATAATATATAATTTATTTATGTATAATCTATTTATATATATGTATGTATGTATGTATGTATATATATATATATATATGTATATATATATATATATACATATATATATATATACATATATATATATATATATAACATGTCTGTAAGGATCAGCATGACCTTTTCTGATAGATCACCATTACCCACAAATTTCTATAGCAGTTAAGTCAGTGCTCATTTTATAAACATCTAGAAAATACTATAGAGCCTGTGGTTATATTTCACCTACATTAAGTGTGTGTGTGTGTGTGTGTGTGAGTGCTGTTTTTACTTGAAAGCAGAAAAAATTGACTTCTTGCCCTACGTCTTCTTGGTTGAGCACCTATTTAAGGAGTTGTGGAACATAGATAGTAAACATAATCAAGCATTTCTGTTTTCTCATGTTTTTTTTTTAGATTCTTTCCTCTACATTATTTCGAGAGAATTTTAGCTACTTAAAATTTTCATCATATGCTGATGTTTCATCTATATTTGCTTTAGATACCCCAGCCAATGATAAGAGCAATAAAAAGTTTAAGAACTACCATATTCAATCCAAATAGACTTAGTTTTTCTTGAGGCTTTTCCTATTTAAATAAGTTTAATAGCCTGAAGCCACTTGGGAATGGGAAAGATAGTTAAAGAGGGTACAGTTATGGTCATCTGAGTAATAAGAATTGATAGAGGAAATTAGTATGGTCAGTGCCTGTCTGCTTAGAAATACTCTACTGGATTTGGTTTAAGTGTAAGTAAATAAAAAAAAATAGTGTACTGACAATAGCAAAAGAGAGAGAGGGTGGGAGGGAGGGACGGAGAGAGAGAGAAAGAAGGGAGATGTATGCTGAGGCTTTGGAAGTTCATTACTAGTCTGTAAGGGTCATCGGGACCTTTAATGATAGATCACTATTACCACAAATTTCTATAATAGCTAGGTCAGTGCTCATTTTATGAACATCTAGAAAAACTGTAGAATCTGTGGCTATAGTTCATCTACATCAACTATATAAATACCACAAAATATTAGTTAAATTTTTAGAAAGTTGTACAGGTCCAATACACTGTTTTCATGCACAGGAGGCCTTGGCCATGGTGTCTTCATATGGAGTAAAGAGAACAGAAGACTTTTCATCTTGTCAGTGCATGTCTCAAACAGAACTTCCCTTAGATACTGCCTTATGTGAAACAAATAAATCTGGCTTTGTTCCACCTAAAACCAGATTCTAGATCACTTTTTTTCTTATTTCTAATTTAATTTATATTTCAATTACATATATTATATTAGTTGACACACGATATATTAGTTTCAGGTGTATAACATAGTGATTAGACATTTATGTATCTTATGAAGTGATCACCCGATAAGTCTAATACCCATCTAAAACCATACATAGTTATTACAATATTATGGACTATTTTACCTATACTATACATTACATTCCTGTGACTTTTTAATAATTGGCAGTTTGAACTTCTTAATTTCTTTCACCTTTTACACCCATTTCAACCCCTCCTCCCATCTAGAAACCATCAATGTGTTGTCCGTATCGATCAGTTTGTTTCTGTTTTATTTATTTATTTTGTTTTTTTTAGATTCCACATGTAAGTGAAATCATATGGCATTTTTCATCCTTTGTCTGACTTATTTCACTTAGTGAAACACATGTAGGTCCATTCATGTTGTCACAAATAGGTCACTTTAGGGGAGAGTCAGTCGAATGTTTAATGTCACATACTTTGGCTTCAGTCAAACTGTGCTCTGTGTTTCTGGGGCACTCTAGCAGTGACACACTGGATGCTTTATTGATCTCTCTAAACCTCAAATTCATCACATGAAAAATGGAGAATAAAACTTACAATTCTTTTGAGAATTAAGATACCAAATATATACGCATTTAATTCAATGTCTAAAACTGTTATAAAGGCTACTATCACCATCATTATCATCATTGTTGTCATTATCATAATCTTCATTAGGTTATTACTAAACTGTAGTACAAAGGACACACATTTTGGGATTAAACTCATATGGTTACAAATCTCTTTACTATTAATTACCTATTGTATAAAATTGAGAAGATTATTTAGCTTTCTCTGAGCAGCCATATCCCCTGTGCGTTGGGTATGTTACTACTCTATGGATTTGGAGATTAAATAAACCATATATGTCAAGTTCATGGAATATATAATGCAGAAAGATGGCTAGGTATGAACAAAAGCTCTCTTCTTGACTTTTGCCTGAATACCTAATAATCTAAAGTTCTTAGCAATATTTATTTTTGTTCAAGTTGCTCATCAGCCATGTAAGGAAGAAAAATAGTGCTTTCGATCTTTGACACTACTACCACCTTACCTCAACATTTTCTTAATTACTTTGATGATATATATCTATATATTCCTATCCACACTCTATTCATTTTTTCTTATATTTTTGAACATTTATCTTTTAAATAAAATCCACAAAATTATAGAAAAACAAAACTATACTCATATATCCAACACAAAGATTAAAGAAATATTAATATTTTTATATTTTTCAGATATTTAGTGTTTTCTTTTTAGTAAATAAAACATTAACAATATAGCTAAAGATTTGTTCTCCATCTCTTTGTGCTTCTTTTCTTTCCAGAGATGACAGCTAAGTGTTTTAATGCCATTCATGTCTTTATAAAATATATCTGAATTCATTAAATATCCTACTGTTTGGTGTGTTTCTTGAAGATACGATAGAACTCATCTGAAAAACAACTATATTCATGGTTAGGTGTTTTTTTTTTTTTTTTTTTTTTTACTTTAATCCTTCACCTCAATCTCTCAGCCCCCAACCACCCCTCCCCTCTGTCCATCACCAAATTGTCCATGATATTTGTGAGTCTGTTTTTGATTAGTTTGTTCTTTTTATTTCTTAGATTCCACATATAAGTGAAATTATATAGTGTTTATCTTTCTCTGTCTAACTTAAATACCTTCTAGGTCAATCAAAGCAATATCTTTCCCATCCCTTTCCTTTTAGACTCTCTGTGTTTTTTAATCTGAAGTGAGTCTCTTGTAGGCAACATGTAGGGGTCTTCTTTTCCTATCCATTCATCCACTCTATCTTTTAGTTGGAGAACTTCGTTCTTTTCCATTTGAGGTATTTATCGATAGGAATGTAGTTATTACCATTCTTTATTCTCGTTTTTGATACATGTTTTTTCTTCTTAAAGAAGTCTCTCCAACATTTCCTGTAATACTGGCTGGGTGGTGATAAATTCCTTTAGCTTATTTTTGTCTGGGAAGCTCTTTCTCTGTCCTTCAACTCTAAATAATAGCTTTGCTGGATAAAGTATTCTTGGTTATAGATCCTGGGTCTTCATCACGTCAAATATTTTGTGCCAGGCCCTTCTGTCCTGCATAGTTTCTTTTGAGAAATCAGCTGCCAGTCTTATGGGTTCTCCCTTGTAGGTAACTATCTGTTCTTCTCTTACTACTTTTAATGTTATTTTTTTTGTATTTAATCTTTGGCATTTTAATTATGGTGTGCCTTGGTGTGGGCCTCTTTGGTTCCTTGGTTTTTAGAATCCTCTAAGCTTCCTGGGGTTTTATATTCATTTCCTTCACCAGGTGAGGGAAGTTTTCCATCATTATTTCTTCAAACAACTGTTCAACATCTGATTTTTATTTAGGTATATTGATCAGATGATATTTTGACCTTTAATAGTGTTCCATAGGCTCCTTAAATTATTTTTATAGTCTTGGCATCTTTCTTCTTACCATTCTGATTGAGGGTCTTTGGCCTTCCCATCCTCTAGATAGGTCATTTGATCCTTTTCTTTATTCACTTTGTTTATTCCATTCAATATACTTCTCATCTCAGATAATGTGTTCTTCATTTAAGACTGGTTCCCTTTTATAATTTCCATTTCTATTTTCATGTTTTTTATCTCTTTGTTGAAGTTCTCACTGAATTTATCTACAGATCATTGAGCATCTTTATAGCCAGTGTTTTTTAACTCTGCATCTGTTAGATTACTTGATTCCATTATATCTTGATCTCTATTCTCTTCTTTCATATGGTTTCTGCTTCTTTGTCTTCCCATTTTGGCTGCTGTGTCTGTTTCTATGTACTAAGCAAAGCTCCTCAGTCTCTCAGTCTTATTAGTGTGGATTTGTGAAGTAGGTGTCTAGTGGCACAGTCCTGAGAGGGGTTCAGTTGCAGGCCAAATTTAGCCCCAGCCTGTGCCTCTCTGAGGCCACATGCTAAGATTTAGCAAGCAATCCACAGATGCTGTGCTTATAGTCGCCTCAAAAGGCGACACCAGAAACTGAGGCCAGCTGGCTCCAGGTGAGTCTAGGTGCCACTCAGCGAGGAGCACCTGACTCAATGAGTATATACCTGAATGTGGCTGCAAGTTGGGGGAGGTGGGGTTTCAGGGAATCCTCTGGGCGGGGCAACCTCTGTTATCCAGTTTGATGACATCTCAGATGTGGCGGTGCTGTGTCCTGTACCGGGATGTGGGTGGGCTCAAAAGGGAACAATGGATACTACAGGCACTTCTGTACAGAGCAAGTCTCTCCTCGAGTCTCGCTTTGACCTTCACTCCGACAATGTCTCCCTGTAAGTCCCTGGTGCCATCTGTGCACAGCCGTCTCCCTGTAAGTTCCTGGTGCCCTTTGCACGCAGCCAAATCTGCACTAGTGCTCAGAGCAAGGAGGTCTATCACTGGGAAAATCCGTTGCAGAAGCAGCCCCTTTAAGAGGCGTCTGCGCTACCGGTGCCTCAGCCTCCATCTCACTCAGCCTCTCAAGACGAGGTAGCCTCACATCTTTGCCCCATGCTACCTTCTGCCATTGCAGAGTAATTTCTTGGATTTCTCCCTAGTTGTATGGCTTGTTTATCTAGATCCCAGACGATTTTTCCTTGCTGCTGCTCCTTGTTTCCATCACAACTTTGATTTGGTTGCCAGAGGGATGAACAGAGCCTCTATCATCTATGTCATTTTTTTTCCTCCTCTTCATGGTTAAGTTTTTAATTACTAGTTTCTTTCCTTTAATATTCAGAAGTCAATTTTATTTACAATTTTTAAAATATGTTTTAAGATACATTTTTCTAATTAAATGTTTGCTTAACTTTTTACTACAATGGGCATGAAGTTGTCTGTATAATTGTCCTCCACTCTGTAGTTATACTCCCTTCTTCAATCTCATTGTTACTTATTGATTCTTTCTTCCTTATTTTGCCAAAATTATAGACTATTACATTATTTTTCAAAAATTTATAGGTATGATCTTGATGGTATTGTATTCGTTTGCTTTCTTTTTTATATATATTCTAACTCTTATTTTTCTTATATCCATTATTCTTTATTTTTAACATGCTATTTTGTTATTTTCTGCTTTGAGAGCACTAAATGCTTAAATCACTCTTTGTATTTTTTATTTTCTAATATTGAAATATGTTGTGATGGTATAGCTTTCTCTCAAAGTTGAATTGTTTGGTCTCTTCTATATTAATGTATACTTTTACTTTCCTTCAATTCTAATTACTTATTTTACTTCAATTAAAATTTTCATCACCACTTAGTTATTTAAATACCCGTTTTGATATTTCCAAATGAAAAAATATTTGGACGTATTCCTTTCGCTGTTTCATTGGGATTACAGAATGTCATGTCTGTGGTATTGATTCATTAGCATATTGGAGCCTCTCATTGTGGCTTAATATATTGACAATTTTTGTAAATGTGTTCTTGAAATGATACATTCTCTAGTTTAACTACTCATAAAATTCTCTAGGTATTGGGCTCGATGTTCTATTGTTTCCATTAGATTAAGATGTTCATATTTTCTATATTTTGGCTATTCCTTCGATCTACTTCAACTATCACTGAGAAATGTTTGGAAATCAGCTTCAGTGAAGGTGCACTGTTTATTTCCTATTGTAATTCTGTCAAATTTTGCTTTATATATTTTGTGAGTATAAAATTTATGGCATATGGCTGGATAAATAATAGATTCCCATGATGTATCTTCCTTTTATTATCTAACTACTTTTTAATCCTGAAAATTATTTTTGCTTTAAATTTTGTTTCATGAGTTAGTTTTTCTTTTTATTAGTTTTTGACATCATATTTTTATTTCCATCTCTTTAATATCTATTTTTATGTTTTATTTTGCTTTAAGTGTATCTCTTTTAAAGTGCATATATCTGTTCTGCTTGATTTTTCTTAAAATCTTAGTCTTTTAAATAGTAGATTAAATATATTTGTATGTGCATGTATGATTGCCAATGTACTTGGATTCACTGATATATTATTATTTGGTGTGGTCTTTAAATTTATTATCTATTTTCTATGAATATAGTTTTTTCTTTTGTGTGTTATATTTTATTGATTAACTCTCTGTTTACTTTTTCATAACTCTACTGATTTGAAAATATTATAGCCTATATTCTCTTATGGATTACTCTAATATTTAACATGCCTAAAATTAAAGAAAAACATATCTCCAAGATAATATATCTTTTTCTTTCTTTAATAACAACAAAAAACTTTTAGCATGTTTGAAGTCTAGATTCTCCCTCATCGTATTTTTACATTGCAGTTTTTTCTTGTCTTTTAGTTGTATATTATGCTGCCCTCTAAATTTATTGTTATTCCTATTGTTTTATACAGTCAATACTCATTAAGATTTTGTTATATTTTTATAAATTTATGTATGCTTTCTAGCTTTACTGCTTATTTATTCTGTGTTATTTTTTTTTCAGTCTAAAGAACATAATTTTATAGTCCTTTCAGCCAACGTTTGAGTTGAAATATTTAATGTTTAGCTAGAGATGTTTTTATCTTACCTTCTTGAGTAATTGTTTAATTGCTTATAAATTTTATTTGACAATTAGCTACCCTTAGAATTTACTTATACTATTATCTGACCTTTAATCTTTATTGTTGATATTAATAATTTTCCTTTCCTTCTAAGTGTTACTCTTTCACATATATTCTGTATTTTCTTTCTCATTGGTTTCAAGATCTTTTTTTATTTTGATATTTTATATTCTTACTTCAAAGTGTCTAAAATTTAACTTTGCTAGAGATTTCTAATGCTGAGTATTTATATTTTTCATCAGTTCTGGAAAATTTTTAGTCATTTTCCCTTTGACTCTTTCTTTTCCACCATTTGTAATATACTTTGTATGCAGAATTTTTTTTTTTTAATCTCTACTTGACCTTCTCATTTTATTTTCTATGTGTCTTAATATTTAATGTTTTATGTATTTTTTTCTCTGAGATGCATTCTCTATTATTTTATCTTGTTTCAATTACCATACATTTTTTTAAGTCATATGTGCTTGAACACATTCATTGCAATTTTACTGGAAGTCTCCTTATTTACATGAGTTTTCTTATTTTATTCTTTGTCTGTCACTCTCATCAATTTTTTTTTATTTTTTTGAATCACTTAAATATTGTCTTTCGTTTTATTTTGTTATCTTAATTGCTTGTGACACTAGTCATTTGGTTTGCGTTTACTAATGATTCTTATTCATCATGAATTGTTTCCATGTGTACATATATGTGCCTGTCTATGTTTGACCTAATTTTTAGTGGAACTTTATAGTGTAGTAGGTATTGTGCCCTGGCTAGACATGAGAAGTTCCATCAATTTGAGTCTTCTTGATCTTCAGAATGTCTGTAGTTTATGAATACATTTTATGCTACTTTTTTTGGCTTAGGGTTTGTTAAGACAATCAAGGGAAGTAAATTTAATCCTCAAACCTCTAAGAAGTATAGGTCAAGGTTTTTATTTCCCAGGGGATTCTCTTTTCTTAGCCAGAGCTTCCCTGTAGTCTTCCTCACTTTGTAATCACACTTACACTAAGTGCACTGATTACACTTTGTAATCACACTTACACTAAGTGCACCGATCTTTGAGAGTTCTGCCTACATGCATAACTACAGCTTGGCTTTTTGCTTTCAGGTAAGCATTAAAACCCCACATCTGAGGCTATCATGATCACTGATGACTGGAACATGCACACAGTTGTTTAAATGCTAATCATTCTGGTTTTTGAATTCTTTTTTGTGTATGGCAAATAAAGATTGCCTTTCTTATTATTGGTAAACTCACGGATGTATTTTATGGTTATTTTATTGTTGTTGCATTTTATGCATTACTTCTAGGTGCTGGAACAAAGACTTATTTTTGTTATGTTAGTATGCAATCTTGCCTATAATTGGAATTCTCTTCTTGTTGAACTTTTATAAGGAAGCTAAAAAATGTGGCTATTTGAGGCTACCTCTATTCTAATATGCTAAGAATTCCTTTAAAAGAAAATTAGGGACATATTTTAGGGTGTTGTGTACTACCTTCAGGATTTGTGGCATAACCATACATAATCAATTTTATTGTTTATTTCATTGTTTTTGCTAAATAAACTCACTAAAATACAAAACAAAGAAAAATAAAGAATGAACAAAACCAAAATCTTAAACAGGTTATTTATCCTGGACCTAAACAATAATATCTGATTAACTATGGTTTTGAGAAACTATTTATAATTTTCTAGTTAAGCACTAAATTAGGTATGTAACTGTTTTATTACTTTTGTCTGTTTAACTACCTAGATTCATATCTCATGACATTAAAGATTCATAGCACACTTTAGGAAATCAAAATATTAAAAATGATCATAAAAACTAGGTGAATATAGTTACCAATGAATTTATGCTGCATATTTGAATATTTATAGATGGAATGAATAATGTGTTTGAATTTTAATAGTTTACTAAATGGTGAATGTATTATCCTTTATAATATATTTTGTTATTTATTATATAATATATAATTAATAATATATAATTTTTATTTTATATTATTATTATTATCCTTTTACCTCCTAAACACTTACTTACACTTATTGGTTTTAGTAATTCTTACCTTATTTTATCTTTTTAAATTTTTTCTTTGAATTATTGAAATATCACCTACTGATACTTGCTTTAAATTATTCTTGTACTCTTAGATTATAAACAGGTTGAGGACTAAAAGTGTGCCTTACTGATCTTTGAGTTCTCTGTGATGTCCAATAAAGTACTTTGGATGGAAATGAAACTCAATGTTAAATTGAATTCAATTGGTCAAGATAATCAGACTCCCTTGGTTATACAGATGACCTTGACAATTACTGAGCAATTGTTTCTCATAGAATAAGTTGTATTCTAATTAACAGTACCTCATAGTCATTCATTCACATGGGAAAATATTGTTGCTTTTAGTTTTACATGCATTGATTGACATTTTCTAATGCTTCTGATATTTTCATTGTGTCACAAAATCTTCTAATAAGTTAAAAAGAAGTTGATGTATTGTGTATTTTCTTCCACCAAAATTGCATTTTTGCTTTCAAAATTAAATAAATGTTATTAGAAAAATGTAGCAATGGACTATAATAAATTTAATTCAGTTGCATTGTTACAGGTCATTATAAGTCCCAATAAAATAGTTATTTTTCCTAATGAAAATGTTATTGAAAACTATGACTTGATCTTATTATTTTGCCCACAGAGGCATGAAAACAATATTAAAAATAAAATTATTTCTCTGCTTTACTTATATTTGTTATTTCTAAAATTCAATTATAAAAAAAATAAACTGTGATAAAGTAAAAACATTTTATTTATTAGTAACAACTTGTCAAACTCTGTAGTGTCAAATAGGTACAACTTAAGTATTATGTGAGACACTAGTGGTTCAAAAGTAGCCAGACATTGCTCCTGGTCTCAAAAAGCTAAATAATGTAATAATTGTAATGATGGAAGTATGCATAGGTTTTCAAGGCAGCACAAAGGGGTAGGCTTCAAATCTGTTGTAGGAGTGAGATGTCCATAAAGAAGCATGAAAAGGAATTTTCCTCTTAAACTAAGTTGTAAAGATATTTCTGGGAGGAAGAAATATAAAAATGCACAGACATCTGTAATAGTATGACATATCAGGTGAAATAAAGTTATTGAGTATTTCTTGATATATGAATGAGTGGGAAGTTCTAAAAGATGAGTTTGAAAAGAGGATATGTGGACATACCTTATAAAGAATAAATTTGAGGGCATGAAAATTATAAAGAACTTCACTTCTAAAATTTGGCATTTGGCAGTAGATATTGATATCTATTCATAGCATTTTCCTTAAATCAAGATACTGAAAATAGAAACAAAACTAATAAATTATTCTGAGCAGAAATGTTGGCAATAATTTGGAGCACATTTAACAAAAATTTAGAAATATGCTCTGATAGTTATGTAGATGACTGCAATAGCTGGTAAAATGTTTTCTTGGACTGATCTAATTACATTCGACCAACAGGCATTTCACAGAATATTTTTGCTGTCAACTCACAAGGTGAAGAATGTAGAAGTCTACATTTTTGTTACCTTATTAGAGATAAGCAACACTAGTAAAATGATGTCAGCTCATTTTAGATGTACTTAGGGATTAACTATCAGAAGAATGTGTCTGCCATTAGAAAATTACTTTTTTAATAATTCATTTTCTTCATTCATTCAATAATTTATTGAATACTTATATTCCATAAATATGTGTGCATATATATTAATATGGAGGGATTTAGTCTTTACTAATATCAATTTTGTAAAATATTTTCTTCAGTATTTAAAATTATGAATTTTGTAATTAGGATTCCCAGAGTTTAAATTTTGGCTTTATTGTTAGCTAGGTATATGAACATAAACAAGTAATTTTATTTCTCTAAGTTTCGATTTCTTAATTTTTACAATAGGGATGCATGTACAATAGGAATACATGTAAAATCTCAGTACCTTGTTTCCCATATAGCAAATGCTCACCAATGCATAGTGTTATTATTTTTATTATTAGACTATTATTATTAGACTATTATTGTTATATTATTAATGTTAAGGTTTTGTACAGAAACCATATTTACAAGTCCTAGTGATGACCTACTACATAAACTGTATATCAGCAGAAGTCAATATTTTATTAATCGCCCATTCCATAGGTAAAAGAAAATAACTTAATGCATATTCTCCTCTTATTTACAATTTCTATGTGTACTTCTACAATTATATCTCAAAGGACAGTATAGGATGTGATATTCTGTTAAGATTCTATGTATAAATTCTGTCTCAATTAGCCATCTTGATAATCTCAGGGAACTTCCATTTTATCAGATTTTATTAGATTACTATTGATATTATTTCATAATAAGACTAATAAAAATCTTACTCTTGAGGTAAAAGAAATTTTGTCTCTTATTTTTTTGTTTATCTTTTCAGTATTAGCCCTATTTTTAATCTTTAGTTGTTTTACAAAATCTTTCTAAGTAAATCTATTTGGTGTGGGTGTATTTAGTCAAAGTTAGATAGCATAATATGCAAATCCAATTAGTTACCACATATGGAAAATTTAATATATAACAATATGCTAAAATGAATTGTTATTCTTGATTCCTCGCTGTTTATCCGTTTATTCAAAAGTATTTCTTGGATGTCTATTAGATGACTGGAACATATTTAGAGGCAACATTGAAACAAATAGCATAAATTCTATTAGGTAGAATAATATAATTAAAAAAATATATGTTAGAAAGACTTAAACACTATGAAGAGGAATAAAACCAGGGGAAAGTATAAGGGAAGATGTGTATGATGATGTTGGTGGGAATGGAAGATGGTGAGTAGCAGCATTGAATAGAGAGGCTAGGGAAGACCTCCCTGAAAAATGACATTTAAGTAAAGATCTCAGGAAGTTAGGGGAGTGAGACTTGTGAATAATTGAGAAAAGAAAGGACAGAGAATACCTCAATGAAAGGCATGCTCTGGTGTTTGAAAACAAGGAGGTCGGTATGAGCAAAAGTTAGAGGAATAGGAAACAAGATCAAAGAGGAGGATGATGGAGGGCCTCCCAGGCCTCTGTAAGGACTTTGGCTTTGAAATTTCCACAGAAGATCATTTTATATCATATGGGCTGCATGGCCATATGATATTTGGATCTATGAAAGAGGCAGTATAAATACAATAATTGAACAGTAGAAAATTTAATTTCTTATGGTGTAGATAACAATTAAATGTAAGTAAACAGTTGTATTTTCTAGCTTATATATAATTTCTCTGCCCAACGGAGTGAGAAGTTTTATATACCAACCTTCAGCAGTTACACGGCAATGGAATGAGCTATGACAAAAGAGCTTCACTCTAAGCCATACCATACTCTTTGAATTCCAAAGATGAGGAGGATCAGTCACAGGAAAAAGAATAGCACACATTTTTAGACATCATTAAAAAAGTCAGGATTAAATCTGCAGACTTCACCAACTCATACCTTTACCCTTCAGCAAACATTCTTTAACAAATAGTTATTTTGTCATATATGACTAAAGATAAGAAATCTTTGTCTGCATACTGCCAGATAAAGGGATAAAGCAACACAAGCAAAGGTTGAATCATCAGAGAAAGTGCTCACAAAAAATGGAGAACAACTCTAGACGAACATAGATACATATCAAAGAAATCACAGTGATTTGCTCTCTTTAGAGAGAGACTAAAGGTTCACAAAAGAAATTATAAGACAAGAAGGACTTGAAAGGCAAACTAGCATATTTGAGGAAAAAATAAAAAAGAAAACTACTATAGTGATAAAAATAAATTACAGCAACATTTTTTTTTTTAAAAAGGAGAGTGAAAACACAACAAATGGCATAAGAACAAGCTTGAATAAATCATAGAAAATGAAATGGGAAATAACAGTGATTACAAAATGATTCTAAAGAAAATGATGTGAATGGAAGACAGAAATGATCTAACTTATCCATAGTGATCCTAAAGAAGAAGAGAACAGGAAAAAATATCCAAACAATTATTAAATAAAACTTTTCTGAAAGAAAAAAATATATGTATACAGAAAGGCATAAATTATGCCAGGAAAAATAAATAATACAGAGTGATAAGCACATATCTGGAGAAATTTGGTATATTTTTAGAATGAATAAAAAGTTATATGACTTGCAACAGGAAAAGTGAGCTATGTAGGAAGGAAAATGCAAGATGATCTCAGCCTTCTTCACATAAATCCAGAAGAGGTTAGAGTGCTCTCTACCAAGGTCTGAGGAAAGGTGTGTTTCAAAAATTGTATTCGAAGTAAAGTTGTCCTTAAAATATAAAGCAAAACCCATTTTTATTTATGAAAAAATCAAGGAATAGAATACTTATGATTCCTTTCTGCAAAACTACTAGAAAATATAACAAAGCAAATGATAAATCAAAATAAAAATTCAGTAATAAAGATGTGATAAAATGACATGATAATCACTGAATGTATTTAAAAACAAAACAAAAAACTGATAAATCATGACAGTCATGGTGGATTTTGAAATGATATTTTAGAAGCCAGGAAACAATTTGGCATCCTAAAAATTCACCTTCCATTAGGTAGTTTGAATTTCCACACACATGTAATTACAGGTGTCTCCAGCACCATTATTTCTCTTAGAAATGAGCAGAAGCTACTTAAGGTCTGGCTTCAGAGAAAATATTTTCTGTAAGAGGTGTTAATTAAACAAGGAGGCCATTAGACTGAGATGCCTCTAACACATTGGTAGCCTATGTAAGTGAACCAAAACTAAGCCATAGTCAATTTCTGTAAATGCATTCATATTCCAGAAAAATTAAATTTAAGAACAACCAATACAAATAGTCAACTAGGCTTTCCCAAATAAAGCAACCATTTAAGCTATAGCCAATCACATAATTTCCTTGCTTTGCTTCCTTGTCTGCTCCATAAGAGCCTTTCCCCTACCTCCTGTCAGCGAAGTATCCCTGACCATTTCCAGTTTGGTGTCGACCAATTTGAATCAATGTTCATTTAATACACTCTTGAAAATTTTAATGAGTCTTAATATTTCATCTTTTAACAGAAGTTGTGAGGCTTATCCCAGAGAGAAGCATAAAAATATGTACAGTACTTTTTTGGGTTATAGAGCTATGAGAAAACAATTTTATTCAAGCTCATTCTTTGGCTTTGGTAAATGGTTTAGGGGACTAGTATGACTGTCATCTTAATGATTGATGGCTTTTTTGGACAACTGAATTGTACATTCAATTGTGTTACACATCTAAAAAAAATTGAAGATCTTAATTCCCATATGAATAGTCATCAATAACTGACAAGGATTTATATTGGAAAGTTAATGCAAGTTCACTGACAGGTGAGACATTCTGGAGTAGCTGGAAATGAAGTCATGCTATATTTGCATGAGAATAGGCCCAAGATATTCCATTGGCTATGTGCATATTACTTTGATCTCTCATTATGTGTGATAGCACAACCCACTGACTCTTATCCTGTGGTGTACTATTATATCTAGAGGTGCTGGCCCAATTTATTACTGGAAGGTAAATTGCACTTTGAATTATGCCCTTTCCACAGTGGCAAAACGTATGCCTTTGTAAAAGTGATTCTCATTCAGTTTACAGGTTGTTTCCTGGACAATGGAGCCATCGAATTATCCATAGTTAGACGTTTTACTTGGTATACATATTATTATGAAGCGCATTTAAAATGGAATTCAGTCCAAAAGAGGGTACACATTTTGAATATAAATGTAGCCTACTACTTTGCCTGTTAGCTTCAATCAGAACAAAGTTTGAAGACTCCTTAAGTCTGGGCTCCAGAGTCTCATTAACTCTTAAATTATAATAATAGTATGTTTCAAGTACAAGAATGGTCCTGTAACAGATTCCTAAATCATCAGAATCTACAGCAATGTTCCCTTTGTCCTTTATACTGAATATTGGGATTAAAGAAACAGGCCCTAGTATATCTTACTTCATTTAACACTGAATATTTCTGTACTTTAGGAACATCAGGATTATTACTTTGTAAAGTCAATAAATCAATGATTGGAGTAATAGAAATATCATATTTATATTTCAGTGAAAAGAACAAAGAGGCCTATAAAATTTAACCAGTTATGATAAGGCAATTGATGGGGAAACAAAAAATTCTTTCAAAACTAAAGAGAAATAAATTCAAATCCTGTTCTTTACACCTATTATTAATGTCATGAAAGTTCATCTAAATATCTTTGTGAAGATGTAAAAAGAGGAGTCAAAATGAATAATAGAATAAAACCAAAAGATAGAAATCACAAACCAGAAAACAATATCACCATACAGTGTTGTCTGAAGTTTTCCAGTAAAATTGGTTTGGAACAGCTACATAAACCAATCTGGTTCATTGACTTTTTGATGGTGTACATTTTGTCCTTTCAGATTTTATATTGAACATAATCTATCACTATATATGAAATGGATATAGTTTTTATTAGAGAAAGAGAGAGAGAGAAAGGCTGGCTGTGTTTCATCAGATCTTATCAAACTGAAAAACTGTCAGCTTCAGGAAGAAATGAGGTCTTCATGCCAGAGGAAAAAAATATTCTGTTGAAATGTTGACTTGCAGAGTTTTAGCATAATACATATTTAGTAAGTGTCCTATGTGAAATTTCTTGTAAAATTCTTAACTTTCTTGAGCTACAGTTTGATTGATCTTTGATTTGGCTTTTGCTGAAAAGACAATTACATGTTGTATATCAAGTGTTTGAATGTTTGCTCTTTAGTAACTTTACTCCCTTATTTCAATTTTTTTCTTAGAAAAATCTCCTTGAAAATTGAAACTCAGCCTTCAGTACATTGCTCAAAAAAGATTTACCTAAACTTCACATCTTACATAATTAATCACCCACAAGCATAAAGAATATGCAAATTTTATAACACATATACCCATCACAGTAAGCCCACTCTTAATCAAATCCTTTGTAGTTAATGTTCAACAGGAAGCAGGATTACCCTTACAAGATGTAGGAAATTATATGAAAATGGAAAAGACTGTTTCATCCATTAAGCAAATCACAGATTCTGTCATCATTTCTTCTAACTGAAGCCAAACAGCAAATGCTCTTAACAGGAAAGAATAACACCTAGCAATTTCAGACAACTAAATCACTAAATAGAGCAATGAGTTTTAAATCTTATATCAATCACATAGCTGAAAGATATGAGAATAGACATCTAAGATTTACATGCTTTAGGAAAAAGAACAATTGCATCAATTTGCAATTAACTTAAATTTCAATGCATTATAAAAATGTAAATAGATGTTCTATTTTTTACCATTGCTATTTTTTCTCAAAACTGTACTATAATTTCATTTTAAGTAGATATATAGTTGTCATTACTGTCCAGTTGTAACATTAACATGAAATTAAGTTTACATATGTATGAAGTGAATGTAATAAGACTTTTTTTTTCTTTACTTTTGCTACTTATAACATATCTCCCTCTGGAGAAGATATTTGGTTTTCCTTGGCCTAAAAATACCCCAGACTAAATATTTAATCAACTTTGAAACACAATTACTGATTTAAAATAAAACCATGAGAAGAAAGCTAAGGAAATAGAAATAGGCCAGAACAGTACTAAAAGTTACAAAAAGGAAGAAATAAAGGAAAAGTCTTGTCTTTCTAGGTAATATATGCTGTATATTTTAAAGTACAGCAAGTAAAACAACAGCTTAGATAGACTAAACTAGAGAACAGGGGGGAAAAAAAGGAGTTAATCAAAAACCATCCTAATTATACGTGCCAGTGAACATATTAGAGAAAGGAACACCACATACTGCTATCAAAGAGCAAATCAAAAATCAAATACCAAAAAAAAAAAAAAATAGTATAGAGAGCTTATATGTCAATGGGTGAAGAACTCACACAGTATATTTACTAAAAAGGACATACCAATAGGTAGTATATTAATTTGTTAGAGCTATCATGACATAGTACCACAAAATGGGGGGCTTAAAACAAGAGAAAATTATTGTCTCACAGTTCTGGAGGCCATCGGTCCTTCTGAGGATGGTGAGGGCTAAATCCATTCCATACCTCTCTCCTGAATACCAATGATTTGATGGCAGTCTTTAGTATTCCTTAGCTTCTGCTTCATCACTCTGATCTTTACCTTCCGGTTCACATGGAATTCTACCTGTGTGCATGTCTGTATTTATATCCCCTCTTTTTATAAAGACATGAGGTGTATTGAATTAGGGGCCCACCTTACTCTATTATGACCTCATCCTATCCTATGTACCTCAGCAATTACCCTATTTCCAAATAAGGTCACCTTTTGAGGTAATGGGGGTTAGGACTTTACCATATGAGTTGTGAGGAAAGATAATTCAACCCATAAAAGATTGAAAGCACTTAATATATAATCCACTTGCATGTCATGAAAGAACTTCAAATTGAAATTAACAGTGTGGTACTATTTTAAAAAAAAAAATATTATTCAATGATGATGACAAATCACTTTCGTAAACTCCTATTGACTTTTTATGCCTGTTCTCTCTTCTCAGGTGGGGAGGGGTGGAGAGGGGGCGGGTAGGGGTGGTCAAATCTATGTATCAAATGTCTTCAAATTGTGTATTTGACCAAATCATTTATTATGTGAATATCCATGAAGAAAATTATTTTAAAATAGCTATATATTTTATAGTAAGATATTCATCAAAACACTTTTTATTTATAAGATATTGGAAAAATAATTTTCATTTTAGGGACTAATAAAACAAATAATTGATGAGCATAAACTATAATAATATCCAGACATTAAATAATTGTGTCTAACATTTTATAGCACTTACTAATGTGTCAGGTATTAATCTAAGCATTTTATGTATATTAACACAGAAAATCCTCACAAGAATCCTATGAGGCATATACTACTATTATCTCTGATTTATTTTTGGTAAACTTTAGATGTAAAAAATTTAAATAACTTGTCTAAGGCCACCCAGTTTTGTAAGTAGCAGAGCTAGGGTTAAAAACCAGACAGTCCGGTCCCAAAGATCATTTTCTTAACCACTTTGTTGTGTTGCCTTCATAAATTGATACTGAAATATGTACAATATCAGGTCATTTAAATGAAACAAAGTATAAGATTGTAGACATAATTTTCAATTACTTACACTGAAAAATGTCATGGAGATAATATGCCAAGATATTAACAACCTTGCCTTGGAGTTGTGCAATTATCAGTGATTTTTTTATTGTTACTTATCCTTTCAGTATTTTTTCCTAGTGTATTTAAAATTTTAAGATAAAACAACAATAAAAACACTTTAGGTGATTATATTACTTTTTTGACATATGTTTACTCAAATGTAGCAGAGTAGGATATTCGCTAATTTGAATTTTTGTTTTTCTCTGTATAAGCTCTTGTTTAATTCAAACTTCAGGAGGCTGGATACACTGACAAACTATAAACAGATTGTGTGTTTTATTTAATTAACCCAGAGTCACTGTCTATTAGAGTTTAGTTTTATATCTACCTTGGGGAACTATGGAATATTCTAGGGGCTTCATGGACCTCATTTGCATATGTGATCTGTATCCCTCATAGAGAGGGACATTCCAAAGAAACTTTAGCTTGCCGGGTTCTCTGATTGCTACTACACAGAATTATATTCACTAAAATTATATTTGGGGAGGGGTAGATTTTTGAAAATATAATAATGTACCTTAGACTAATAAACAGTCAGCAGAAGCACACCTTGCCAAGCCAGAAAGAAAATAATCCAAGGAAAAATAGAATTATATGAAATGGAGTGAAGTGAAGAAACATGACCTCTGTCTCCCATCTCCAATTTCACATTGTGTTCCCCAACATAAATATATACTAGTTATACTTATTTCCTGAATTTTGAAGGTGATGGAAGGAAGATTCAATATTAATTAGTTTCATTAGTAAGTAAAGTCAATTAAATTGATTGTTAAGCAAAATCATCTTTGTTTTTGGCTTTATCATAACTATGAAGACAAAATGTGACATGATCTAGTCCCAATATGTGTTGCTATAAATCCAGTTGTATCACTCAAACTCAGACATGTAAAAAAAATGTTGTTTTATTCAACATTTCTGACTAGGAATGCGATATGCTACATAATAACAGGCTTACAATCCCTAAAATAACTTAAGACTTTAGAAAAATTTCTTAAACCTCAAAAAAATTTCAAGAAAAGGTTAATCAGCAATACTTCTGAGACAAGAAATTCAGATTCTAGAGCTGAGACTCAAAATCAGAATTAAACCACAGGATGAAAATTTGAGTACCAAGATTTTGACCAGATAAAACTTTCTGCATCTCTTATGGCAAAAGTCCAAATTTCCCCTACAAACTAGAATAAGACTAGTTTTGTTTATGGGAGAGATCAATATTGGAGAAGACAAAATGTAAGAGAACAGAGTTTTATTATAACTTCTAAAAATTAGACTTTTAAGATACTCTTCCCACAAAGTGTTCAGGACTAGATTTACTTGCAATTGTGAGGTTCGTTAAGTTATTTTTTATTTATTTTTTTATTTTACTATGCTTTTCAATTATGGATTTTTCCCCCTTCCAACATGTCCAGAATTATCATAGCTCTTTACAACTTAAAATCTGAAAAGCATGTAATATCAACCATTCACACTACTATGTAGATTTAAAACAGCGTTTTTGCTTTTTATTTTCTCCCATTGTGTATTTAGATTTTATATTAAATTGAAAAGCTTTTCTCTTTTAAAGAAATTTCAGGCACAAGTAAGATGCGAAGGCGGGATTATAAATTTTGGCGTAGATCCCTTCATGGTGCTAAATCATCTCACACAATGGTTGTGCTCTCTGCCTACACATAAAATTAGCCTTTCATTGGGGAATTCAAGCTAAATTGACATTTATCATATCATCTTTGCTCACATTATTACATTAATGGGTTAACAGGTCATCTCTCAATATATATATATATAAAAAAAGCTAACATTATAGTTTAAGGCATATAATTTTAATTTAATATACCAAAGATGTAAGTAAGGCCTGAGGTATGAATCAGGAAATTTTCCTGATTCATATAATATATGTGCAGAATGTCAATGTATTATTTATAATGCAAGGCGACAAGAATCAGAGAGTTTTTCTCTTTACTTTTTTAAATTTAGCATCAACATTTCCTTCATTTAAATATCAACATTTAGTCATATGCAAAACATGGCACACATTCCAACTAGTTATCACCCATGAGAACATTTCGTTCGTTATGGCTTAGACATGAGGTAGAACATGAATGACCTTCCAGTGTGATGCCACACTTCAGATGTCAATATTCAGGGCCAGTTAAACTATGAAAACTGTGTAAAAGAAGAAAGAAACTGAGTGGGTTTGATACTGAGAAGTTAAAGAAAATACGCATAAGAAGGAAACTAGTTGTGCAAAATTCTGGTTGATGCCCAGGGCCTATTGCCCTCCTCTCTCCGACTTACTAACCACTTTGTGACCATTGGACTCTAACCTCAAGTCCCAATTCTGATAACTGAGTTTCTAGCCTGTTTATTCTAAAATCTTTCCTTGGTTACTTGATGACTATAACCAACCTTATTTTATATGGCCAGCTTTCTGGGGCTTCACGTACACCCTTCCTTCTCCCACAAGTTGTCCAAATAGATCTCTTATTGAGCTGACAACGCTAAAATTTTTTTTCATCATTGTTAAAATTTATTAATGCTGATTATGTGGCACAGATTGTTCTATGCACTAGGGATTCAAAGGTAAAGCATAATCACTCATCTCGAGTAGTTTTGTCAAAATAGAAAGTTACACTGTCTGTAGATCAATCCCTGTTTTGAAGGAAGAAACCCAGAGAACCATAAGGAACAGATGAGGTGCATCTAAGTTAGATTGATCGGGGATATGGGTGGCATTAGAAGTAAGCACTGGTAAAGAAGTGTTCCTAGAAAAGGTAATGATTGAGCTGATCATATAAGAATTGCTCTCTTGCCTAGTGTTATGACTTAAGTTTGTTAAATGAACATTCGGTAAGTGGAGCACAGAGTGCTGGATGGTGAACAATAGTTCAATAAATGACCGCAAGAAAAATTCAAATAGAGAAGTGTATTACTCATAGGTTCTGGAGGAAGCACAAGTCATGTCTAGAGGGGTCACACGAGGAGGACAAGGCAGGGAGAAAGAAGAGCAACAGAACCTGGGCTACATGCCTTTGTTTAGATGACACATTTTGGAGTTCTCTGGTTGAGGCTACACTGGTCAATTCAAACCAAAAAGAGTAGGGTTTTGGTAAGCTCCACAGGGGTCTGATCTAAGGAACACAAATGGGAGGGCACTGGGAGGTAAAGGAGATTTGTTCACAAGGGATGTTGGGAAGTCATATCAGGAACTTACATTTGCTTGTGACTCTGCAGGCTGTTATCTAGGGCATAGACTTTCATGAGAGGGTTAGTATCAGATTATGCCCACAGGCCACTTGGCCAAATAAAATGGATGTCGAGACAGCAATACCATGGAGTAGTTTAGTTGAACTCTCAACAACTAGACTCAATTTTTCTCCTTATCAGTACACCGAAGAAGCTACAGCCCTATATTTTATTTAAAATTAGCAATAAACTTACAATAAAAGTAAGGGACTCTTAGGAGTGGTAGTTGAGAGGATCAATGAACTAGGTATTACGTATCAAAATTTTTTAGTTCAAATTCCAGTCTTTCTTTTGATAAACTTTGTGACAAAGGACAAATTCATTTATATCTTTATGTTTAAGTTTTCATATAGATAATGTCAGAGATTTGGGTGTCTTCTGAAATCTTATATTTCATGAGCTACCGATCAGAGGTCTTACAAGAAAGATGATAACCCTTTTGTTAGTAGCATTAGAGGGGAAATCTTGTTAATAAGCTTTGCGTCTTTGTGCCATATAACTTACTTTCCCTGTAGCCTAATAAGAGAAGGTAACTATAACATCTACCAGCCAGCATTTTCATCATTCTTGACTGATCAGAACAAACTGACCTGAGATCTTTTTCATTATGAACAGGATTTTACAGGAATAGGCCAGGAGAGTTAAAAAAGAAAAAAAAAAATGTATTTATGTGAAAAAGAGAACCACATAGTTATTTTAAACTGTATCTGTCATTCATTTTTAGAAACTTGTTTCACATAGATATCACCTTGCAATACTATTTTAACAGAATTATAGAGAATGTAGTAGATATAAAAACTTGAGCTATTCTTAATCAAAAGCCCAGAACAGAGATGGAACCGTATTGTATGTGGATTTGATATTGAAAATTATAATTCCATCAATGTGGTCATAGAAAGAGCCTCAGCTCTAATAGCTCAATTTCAGAGGTATTTTGAAACATCCAATATGAGGAGTTTAGCAGAGACAGTAAGGCAACTTCAGGCATACACTTTCAAATCTTTGGAAGTTTAAAGTGAACTATAAAGTTAGTATTGTGCATTAAAGTTTCAGTGTCATTGTTACATTCTAGGTCACGATGTCCAAAACTAGATGCAACACCCAATATTCTTATTTTATATAATGCCTATTCACTTAACTAATTTTTTACTACATATAGAGGTCAGAAGCAGGGAGATTCAGAGAGGTTTGTTGTTATGGAATTAATATTTGTAAGTTTCATTTCTACTGTTCAGTCAATGAACTGGGCCATAATATGAATTTATTATCAGAAACAAAGGCTGAATAAATGAATAAGTGATTCCAGAACTATATGCTCTGGTGAATATAAAAGTCAGCTTCTGTTAACAACCCAGAAACTTCAAAGATTTGAAAACTAGGTCCAATTCTTGACATAAAAATATAAGCTGAAGGCCTACTGTATTGTTAAAAACTATGAAGGATCTAACTTTTTATTTTACACTTTTTGCACACTAACAATTTAGACATCCACAGTTTTATGAATGATTGCAGAAGACATGAGAATCTTGGGTTAGAGAAAAGGACTTTATTATTATGTCACAATGTGAGTTTAACATTTACATCAGTTTTCTTCATTCCTCAAGTCCCACAGGGCAACACAGAGTGTCCCAGGTGGATGTCGTTCACACAGTGGGTTTGCATCACAGTTGAGGAACCCTGAGTTTAGTTTAACTCTAGTCTTTTATATTGAGCTGTAAGCAATCCTGTTCAATCTTTGTTTTCTTAAGGAAGACACTACCACTATCTTCCAAGGCCATCTGCAACATAAGCATCCTTGAAAAGATAGTCCAAAGCAAAATATATCAAGTTCCTATACTCATAGCATTTCAGAAAAGCAGATGACCCATGGAAAATTGTCTCCCAAAGTACTTAAGCCTAGGGAAATGTTAGTGCAGCAGGTGTGCAGTTGTTTGTTTAACAAGTTGTGTGAGTATTTTAAAATGTTGAAAGCTTGTTCTAATATTTTCTAAAAATACCCTTTTTCCTCCCATTGGCTTGGACTTTTGGCATTTCATATAATTACCTTGCATACATAGCCATTACTCTGCTGACAAGCATTTTGTGATTATATTCTTGATGATCTGAGTGACATTTTGGGTTATTTGATTATGCATTCAGTAACATCTCTAATTGTTATTAAGATTGCTATTTCTGAATATCTTAATATTACGCTGAATATCTTAATATTTCTAGTTTTCAAGTTTGGAGTTGCTGATACCTTAAGTTAAGATGGTGTTTACCTTTATTAATTTAAGAAAAATAATGTCAAACTGCATTCAAGTTTTCTAGAGAAAGCTTTTTGTCATCTATCTTTTCCTTTTTTTAGGGAGAGACTAATAAATGTAGCAAGAGCAGGGAGAGTCATCGTTAGAGAGGTTCACTCAAATACTACTCATATGTACAACACAGGAAAAGACCTGAGACCCAAAAGATTTTCTCTTTAAAAAGTTTACACTCAGCAAACAACATAGGAGAATCACAGTTACACTAAGCACTTCTGCTTCAATGGCAAGATGAAGGACTTGTGACAAAAAATGTTCTCTCTAACATTCTCACAAGCGCCACATGATAAAAACCACCTCTCTTAGCAGACAATACCTCAGTGTTTGCACATAATATGAGCATAATCATTAATTTACAGATTTATTTAATGATTTATTTTATCCATATGGTGCCGGTTATTTATTTCTCACTCTGGGTAGATTAAAGATGACTTGTGCACCTGGGTTTCAGAACCAGCCTGCACTTAATTTAAAGATGATGACAAAGCCTATAGTCATATAGTCTGAATATCCTGTGTAAGTCCTTTGCTTTTAACATTCATCTCATTCTCACTCTAGTGCTTAATTCAAACTATCAAACTACTGTTTTCATGCAAAACGTTTACAGAATCTTGATTTTGATTAAGGATTAACATTTAATATACTTACAGGACTCAGTTAATATAAATCAATGAAATAGGTCAACAGAAAAGGAAGTTCACATAAGATTCCATGTTCAAGGGACAGTGAGAAATAGTGGAAACTTGGAGAGTGTACGCTTTTACTAAAGAATAGCATCTGTTACTCAGATTCAATCAATTGTGAAAATGTGGCTGTTGACAAATTTTCCAATTTTTCAAGAGAAAATTCAAAATTTTATGCAAACTCTCATTTTGAGGGTGTTTCATTTAGGTTAGCTTGTGAGCCATCAGTTTTTACCCCTTGCTTTTGATAGGAAGTCATGCTTGGAAATAGGTACTATAAAATTCTTTCATTTACTAATGAGCTACTAAATTAACTGTCTCACTCTGAAGAGAGTTCAGGCTATTTCTGAGAATGTAGAATGCATTATACCTGTATGGCTGGCTTGTCATGCACAGCTTTGATCTTGTGAAGAAGGCCTAATTTATTACTTTGTCATGTGTGTTTTTCTGAATGAAAGTTCTTCAATTGGCAGTAGAAAGAAATGGAAAGGATATTTAAAAGCAAAAATTAATTAGTTCATTAAACTAATATCCTCAATGTTATGGAACAATGTTAGGTCCCCAAAATATAAAACAAGTACCCTTGTGCATAGATTCTTGCAAATGTGCTCTTGGGAAAGGTGATGTAAAGAAAATTTGGCCCATTTGTTATGTATGGCTTTGAAACGATTTAATTGAATTACTACTGGCCTCTTAAGAGAACCCATTTTCACTGAAATGTTAAAATGCAGCACCCAACCAAAGATATGCTGAAGATTATATGGCTCATTCCCCCAAAAGTATAGCTACACGTAGGTTTTATAGTCATTCTTCACCTTGGACTCAGAAACATTATTTTCTTTAGGTGTTAAGCCTAAATAATTTCCACAATCAACCTTGATTAATACTTAATCCTTCTAAGTATTAATTACGTAAAAAAGCACTCTGGGGTTTGAGAAGATGTTTGTTATAGTATTGAATTAATGATTAAATAATAATTATAAAATATAGTGAGTAAGGCGAATGTTGCAATCAAAGGTACTTGTAGAAAATTCTAATGTGAAATATTCTGACAGCCTCCCTGTGGTTGGCTCTAAGCTAATAGCAACTCATAGCAAAAAGAAAGGGAACAAGTACATAAAGAAGAACTTTAAAAAAATTAATTGTATCTGTGTTTGGGTCTTGACATAATACTAAACCTAGCATCAGTCATATGCTAGAAGGTACAGAGTAGAATGCACAAAAGTAAGGTTTGAGGGGTGCCACCCAAATGTCTTCTACCATTGTATATTCTTCACTTAAGTGATTTTTAAGTGATTTTCTTCTGGGTACTATAGGCGTGCTTACTCGAATGTACATGAAACTATATTACTCCAACAGAGTGGCACTTTTTTTAGAACATTAGCTAGCTGGCAGTCAGAAGGCAATAAATATCCTAAAGATAAAGATACAATATGATGTGACTAAATGGAGATTGATCTAGAATACTAAGTCACTTTCCAGGTTGTCAAATCCCTCCACTCTACTTTGAAAAATAAGAAAACTAGGCTTTTCTGAAAACTTACCATTATATTCTCAAGTACACCTTTTTCAATCTCTATATCCACATTTAACTTCTCTTTCATGGTTTATATATAATATGATTAAGTTTTCCTTATCTTATAAACAAATTAACAAACGAAAATGCCTCCTTTGACTGCCCCCCTACCTCAGGTATCTCTTTTTTCTACTTCATAGTTAAACCGTTTAAATGAGTTGTTTATACTTTCTGCTTACTTTTCCTGGCCTTTTATTTAAGACTCAAACTATTTTAATATCATTTAAAGTCCCATCAATTCATATATATATATAGTCTACTAGATCCCACATAACTTTCTTGTTATGCTTTGTAATCATATCTTCTCTTTCAAAAAGTAAGCATAAAATTTCCAAGAAAATATTTTCAAAGAGCTTTTTTTTTTTTTTTTTTTCAGGGAGGAAGCAATAGATAGTGTTGCGTGAGGCCCTTGGTTTAGAGAGGTCATCTTACTTGTCCTCTTTGCTACACAATTTACCTTCTTTTTATGTACTAAGTCTTTGAAATTCAGAGCATATTTTACACTTACTATAATCTCAATTTGGACTAGCATTTCAGATGCTCAAGAGACACACGTAGCTAGTAGCTACTGCACTGGACGGCACAATACTATACCCTTTCCTAGTTAATTCATAGTAATTCTGTCATCTTGTCTAATACACTATTTTTCTCAAAATGCCTCTGTGATAGTTGAGTAAATACATCTTTGATATGTGATATCACAATATCTTTTTTCTCTCACCAATAACTTATTTTGTTTTAAAATTATACTTTTATATAGTTATAATTTGTTTGACATCCCATCGAAGCAGGAGATGTGTCTGTTTTCTTTTCCTTCATTGCTTTCTCGGTTCTTAGCTTGATATCTGAATCCTTATAGGCATCTATAGGAAGGAAAGGAAAATACTGGAATATAAATAGAGTGACATTGAAGACAAACTGTGATGTAAAACAAATGGTATGAGTTTGTACTGAGGTGGATTTAGATTTACAATCTGAGTTTCTTCCTCTAGCTGGGTAATTTGGGCATGTTTTTTAGCATTATAATATTCTTTAGTCTTGGATCAAATCAGGTATGTAAAAATCATAACAATTGATAAAATACTGTTATAACAATTGATAAAGACACTTTGCTATGCCAGTATTTATCTGGGGACTACTGATGGTTAAACATTCACCAGGAGGATAGCATAGCACTCTGTTAAAACTCATTATGCATGAATATGCATATGTAAGAATCCATTATATTTTGAGTCCTTCTTTGTTCTCATCTAATGGTGTTTGCCTACTAAAGTACCAAAAAGATTGTTTTTTGAAAAACCAGAGTGATTGATTAGCATTAAAAAAGAAGGAAATGCTACTGTTTACAACAACATGGATAGAACCTGAACAACAAACTGCTAAGTGAAATCAATCTCAGAAAGACAAATATATATGATTCTTTTTATATGATGTATCTGGGATAGCCGAACTCACAGAAGCAGAGAATAGAATGGTTGTGGCCAAAGGATGTGGGGAGGGGAAAATGGGGAAATGTTGCTAGTGGATATAACATTACAGTTATATAAGTTGAAAACGTTCTAGATATCTATTGTACAACATAGTGTCAGAGTTACTACAGTATTGTGCACTTAAAAATTTAAGAGCATAGATCTTATGCTAATGTTCTTACCAAAAAAAGGGGGGTGGGTGGGCAAAGAGACGCAAGAATCTTTCAGTGATGATGGATTTGTTTATTACTTTATTTGTGATGATAGTATCACAGGTGTATGCACATAATCCAAACTCATCAAAATGTATGTATAAAATATGCATAAATTTTGTATATTAAGTATACATCAATAAAGTTGACTTTACATTAGTGGTACTAAAATGTGCTTGTTTCCTGAAACTACATGGTCTAGGATTAAGAAAACATAAATGTCCTGAAGAAGACATTTCTTCAGAGAATTCGTAAAATTATTTGTGTTGCAGCATTGGTTTTATCCTAAAGCTAATTTACCTAGTGGCCTCAAGAGGGCTACAATAGCATCAGACATCTGTGCCAAGGATCCCCAAGACCATCTCGGGCTCAATGACTCATTAGGAGGACTCATAAGACTCAAAAGCTGTTATCTCTAAATTTGCAGTTTATTAGAATGAAAGAATACAGGTTAAAATTTGTAAAAGGGAAAGGCATATGGGGCAAAGTCTGGCAGAAACCAGGTACAAATTTCCAGGTGCTTCTTTCCAGTGAATTTGCACAAATGTGCTTAATTTTCTCATTAAGAATGTGTAACAACATGCACTTAGTACTGCCAATGAGAGAAACTCACCTGAGGCTTTGTGTCCAGATTTTTATTGCGAGTTGGTCATGTAGGCCAACTGGTATTCATCATAAATCACATTTTTAGCATAAACTATCTGGTCATACTGGCACAGCATGGCCCCAAACCTCAGGCTTACAAAGAAACTCTTATCAGGCAGAACATTTAAAGGGCTTAAAGCTTAGCAATTGGAAGCTGGCCAAAGGTCAGTCCTGAAAACAGACCTTTTCAGAAAAGTATAGGATTTGACCAACACAGACTTGTTGAATGAACCCTTTCCTGTACAATATCTAAATGCAACAACATCTAGACCAAAAAAAAGAAATTTTCACCTCTAATATCTTTCAATTCTCAAACCTTTTTCAGTTTTCATATATTCAAAACAATCCCAAAAAACAGAAAAGGGATTTCAAGTTGGCTTTATTTTTGAATTCGTATCATCTTACCTGAGGAGAATACAAATCACAATTGGGGTTCTTTTAGGAAAGGGTAAGAGGAGAGATGAACATTGAATTAGGCAGTCAAACATGTTTCCTACAGTACACTTTTTAATATTATCAATTCTGCTAGGACAAAGCATAAAAGTATAAGATATGAGACTATGCTTGGACTGTTTTTACACACACACATACATATGTATATAATACACATAGACATATATATCAGTATATATCAATATATACATATGAATATATGTGTTTACATATGTGTATATATAGATACATATGTATATATCTATAGCTCAGTAATGCTCTATGTTAGAATAAGAAATTAGAAATAAACTGATATCCTGCCATACATTACTTTTATTTAAATATTCTTACTGTCAAACTTTGAGATTCTTTGCAATACCATCTTTTTTCTCCCTGAATAAACGAACTTCTCATTTTCTTATTCTTGCCTCTAAACTTTTCAATTCCCCAGAAAATGATTGTTAAAAACTTATGAAATATTAATGCCCCTCTGGATCTAGCTTCATTCATTTCTAGTAACTTATGTTCCCTTATCTAAGCTTTTAAAGGAAATTGATGTACATGAAAATTGTCTCTTGTCCTGAATATCTTTTATCTTTTAATGCTTCCTGATACATTTTGTCCTGGTGACTAATATTCTCATATCCCATCTAAAGAAATTAATTCATTTTATATATTTCTAATCTTCAGAGTTACTTGAAATTTTTAGTTTGACTTCAGAAATTGATCAATGTTTCACACAAAATAATGAACTCTTTTTTAAAACTCAAGACAGATAGAACATTTTGAGAAGGCAGATCTTCAAATCATATAGTTATGTACTAACTCTACACAAAATCCTTTATGTATTCTTTGCCAAGCTGACTATCCCTTCTCCTATTGTTTCCTTTCTGTTTTCCCCTACTAACACCCTTGTTCTTTTAGAAAGAACTCAACTGTAAGCTTTAAAAACCTGAGGAAGTTAGAAAATTTTAAAAAAATAGAATTTTGTTGTGGAGTTAATATATTTAATTAACAAACCAAAATATAATAAGAGACATTTGAGGATTTTCATAATTGCCCTCAACATGCTAACCTATGCCACTGACCTTTTCTGGCTTTATTTTTTCTCACGTCTACATTGTATACAGGCCCATATTTCAAATTCCCCGGTACTTTATGGAATTTTTTCACTAATTTTTTTTTTTTTCGCTTCTCATTTCCACTGACTAGTTAGTTCCTATCTTTATTATCTCACCAGCTTGGGATCTCTTATTCTCTTTTATTTAGTTAGCTTGATCATAACATTTTTCCAGGAACTTTTCCAATTTTCTTAGAATTATTTACTCCCTTTTCTAAGGTTCCACAACACCAAGTACCAATCTCTTCTAGCTCATATCACATTATATACACATTTGCAACCCTTCAATACCTAGCTCAATGTCTGGCTCATAGTAGATGATCAGTAGATCTATAGACTAGATGAATTTTAAAGAAATATACAGAGGAATTACAAAGGGCTGGTATGAATCAGATGAGAGTGATTCATAAGGGAGTGGAGAAGAGAGCAGTTTTGTGATTTAGAGTTGTCTTCATAAGAAGTAACATGCAATAGTAGTCTTGACAAGATAAATAGAATTCCACCATCTGGAGAATTACAAACAGAAAGAATTAAGAGAAGAACAATTTATTTCTTTAATTAGGATTTTTTTTTTTCCTGCCAGCAACAAGAACTTATGGGATAGCTTAGTAAAAAGATAAATCTATTAAGAAGATATGAAGATATATAAGTATCTAAGAGCAGTTTATTAATAAATACAAGAGCCCATCTTCTCCATGCTTGTTTTGTTTTCATTCCCCATCACAGCCACCATTTTTGGAAATATATATATATAAAATTCTCTCTAACACTGGTCTTGTGTCTGGCCATCTTTTATAAACTTAATGTATTCCTTAAATTCCTCCAAACCTCTCTCAACCTATTTCCAATATTGTGGTATATTCAGGAAGGTTCTGAGATCTGTCAGCTGAGCTTTACTAGCCAGACTCTAAGCCTGGTGAACACTACATGTTGGTCAAGTTTGAATATCAGAACCCTCCACTTTTCAGCCTTTGGTTATTGATCTTAATTATATGTATCTCTGCATTAATTATAATATATTTTGGCTAAGAATTACTGTTATTCTTGAGATAGCTTGGAATTGCATTGTCTCATATGGTAGCCACTAGCTGCATGTTTCTTTTTAATTTAAAAATTAATTAAAGCTAAATAAAATTAAAATTTCAGTCCCTTTATTACATTGATCATATTTCAAATGCCGAATAGCCAGAAAATGCTACTTGTATTTTTTCCCTCAAGAATAGAGTTAATGACCCCACCTACCTTTCAGTTTCCTAAAGAGCCCTGTATGGACTAACTCCTGATACCTTATTTTTAAGTGAATTTCCTATATTCTTCACAGAGATGTTACTGGGCAGTAAATAAGTTATATTTGAAAAAATAATTTGAATTTATTATTACATAATTGTAATATGTTAATATAGGATGATATTGGCAAGTGCTTTTGCTCCACTCTTAATGTGTTCTAGATAAATAGAACTTTACTAGTATAAAAATCCTGGCCACTGATTATTTCTATTCAGGAAGATGTTACCTAACTTACAGGTTTGCTTGAGATGAGGAACTGAACATACTTTGTCATGTTTTTGTCTCTGAGAGATCATCTGCCTTCATGGAGCATGTACTTTAATCAGCAATCCACAACCTTTTTGTCACCAGGGACCAGTGCTCCTATGATAATCTAATGCCGAATGATCTGAGGCGGAGTTGAGGCAATGATAACACTGGGGAATGGCTACAATTACAGATGAAGCTTCTCTACCTCACCTGCCCACCGCTCACCTCCTGTTGTGCCACCTGTTTCCTAATGGGCCACCCACTGGTATATGATGAGAGTGAGGGTTGGGGACCCCTGCTTTAAATTATTCTCAGTCAAGTGATGTTCCTCAGTGGAGGAGGACCCACAATTGTTGGTTGACTGACTGTGTCAGCATCAGTAAGCCCAGTAGACCAGAAATTTCTAATATCCACCTTATTAGTAATAAAGGTTGTCGTTTCCAACTGTCCTGTTTTTTATCTTTAAATTTCTTGAAAGTTCAAGCAAGCAAGATGCTTCCTGTTAATGGGATGCCATCAAACACAGAAGAGATGAGAGAGAAATTTGTCTCTGAAAGAAAATGTTAAAAGCAAGGTGCTATTATTTAAAGTAATATTGCCTCTGCATGTTTTCATTTTTTTTTGAAGAATATTTTTGTTATCTAAACTATGAAGTGAAGTATACTTACTTTTTAGGAGAACTTCCTTGTATAGTATTTTAAATGTTTATTTTTAAACTAACATTCACATTTTTAAGAAATATGAAATTATTGTCAACTCTGACATTTTTTCAGGCTTATAAAGTATGGAAATCTTTGTCAAAACTAAAAGCAGATTTAACTTTTGCATAGCAATGTAGTTTCTTATGTGCATTACATAATGTTTCAAAAATTTTTATTAGTGGATAACTCTTGGCAAATGAAGTATTCAATGGCATACTATGTATAAGCCATTCTAATTTTTCACATGATTTTTTATTAAAGCATTAACTACATTAGAATTAATTTAATAAAATTATATTTCATGAATCGATTAATCATTTGATTTGTAGAGTAAGAATAAAAGGTGAAGGATTAGAAGATACTGTACACTAAAAAAATCAGATTTTCTTTTACAATGCTTAATAGCTTCCTGTATTAAGTTCCATTGTGAGGTATTTTGATTATACAAAATTGCATCAGTGTTGGTAGTGTAATAAAACTTTTCTGTCAGGCTTTCTTACAATTTAATGCCATTGCTTTGTAGGCAAACCAATATCACAGTTCTCATAATACATATTGAGTCTTTCTAGAGCTAATGAGGATGGAACAGGGTTTGTAAAGGTGAGGTAGCTTCTTCAGAAAACAGGGTGTTTGAAGATACCTAAGAAGTACTCGTTTATATTAAAAATAAGACAGCAAACTTATTTGCTTTGTGTTTTGGCATTTCCAGTTGGAATGTCTGGAGCTTTCTAAAGATATGTAAATGTTCTGAAATTATGCAAATAATTTCCACATATATTCTTCCCCTATTTTATTTATCTCTTTGATGAAGTTACAGGCACCCTTTCCTTAAAATCAGAGCCCAGAGGACTTTTCAAGTCTTCCATAGTTAGTATGTTTTGTAAGCATGAGAATGTTTTCTAGGTAGTTAAATACTCAAAGTGCTACTTCCGAAACAATTAGAATCTGTCTCTTTTCTTCTTTCTCCCAAGGATCAAGGCAGGTGTTTATAGATGTGTAGTCTCAATCTTCTTACTCTGGCTAGACAAGTAGACCTAAAAAGCTGCTTACAAGATATAAATTTGCGGAAACTTTATTAAGGAGAGAATACTTTGTTAACATGCATACTCTCCCTTTACGTGACTTTTGTTGTAGCTCTTTTATTTTGTACTATATTTAAAACTTAAATTGGTAACCTATCAGTAAAAAATAAATTAACCAAATATTTGTTTTATGTGCTACAACAAAATATGTCACTGAAATTTTTATGTTTCTAGTGCCTGAGGACAATTTATTTAGAAAAGGAAAGAAGTACATTGGAACAAAATGCATGTTATTAAATATTTAATAATAATTGGCACAGGTGCAATTAGGCAAAGAAGTATATAGTGAAATAACAGTTATGTGCCTTATAAAAACAAAACAAAACAAAACAAAAACCATTTCAATAGCTAGGTTAGTGGTCAAAATATACAGGTTACAATTACAGCCAGAATAATATGATATTCTTTAAAGGTTCATAAAACTACCCTTGGGATGCTTAAATAAAAGAGAAGATGACCAAGCAAACCTAATTGGTCTATCTTTAGCTTTCTCATTACAACCACAGAATTCCTTACTATACATCAAGTTTTCCTTTTTTAAATGTATATTATCTGGCGTTGGGAAAGCAAGTTTAAGATGCATAAAAACTGGAAAGATATTCAAGATTTTAAATCTTTATTATTTTACTTTCCAGAGGATCCTAGAAAGAAAATACTTTAGAAAGAACACATCAAAACATCAGTGGAACAGAATGCTTCTCTTGGAAAATAAGGTACACTGAATTATATAAAAGTGACATCTTTGTACTTACATATTCAGCCTGTTTTTCTTTTTTGTGGTGGTTTATGCCTCTAATAATTAAGCCAGAGTTAGAATAAATATTAAAGGGTATGTGGAATGGCTGAAGAGAAAGAATTGCTAACTTTAAATGAATACCCAGATGAAAATGAAAAGAGGATTGTGATTAACTAGTATGTATAAATTTCAAATTATGCCATATACAAATTTAGGAGAATTTTTTACTTTGGGGCATCTTAGCATATAGACATCTTTTCTTTTGGTAAATTTTTACCTTAGGTATCTTGAGGGAGACAAAAACTATCTGTCATGACTATAGCTAAAAATACCAGATACTATCTTGTCTACCCTGCAACGAGTCTGTGGCCAAGTGTTAGAATAGGGAGATAGACAGATATAAGCAGAAAAGAGAGAAATTCGCAGGTGCACAGATGTGGTTGCCCTGATCCCCAACAGGCCCTTAGAGGGGCTCGAGGCCCATAACATCCTGACCCAGAGGTGGTCTTTTCCACAAAGATAATGCACAGACCAGGCCCCATTTATCCTTGGCCTAATTCTTTCCTCATTACATCACTATTATAATAAATTAACATTGTGGTTAATGCTATACACATCTTGAATCTGATGCTTTAACAGTTCTGTAAAAATCAAACATGGCAAGAAAAGGGGTGTCTCCCTAACTCAAGAAAAAACACCTTTTGTAGTATGAATACTCCACTCCTTAGTTAGACCAATAAATAAAGCCCTAAACCCATAAAAAAAAGCAGGGCAGCTCCCTCTCGAGTTTGTGCACTCTCCCATCTGAGAGTGTACTTTAGCTTTTAAGAGTGTACTTTTGCTTCTAATAAACTTAAACTGTTGTTTCATCACCTTCACTGTCCATAAATTATTTCTTGCAATGTTGACAAGATCCTGGTCAACTGTCTAGTGACAAAAGGACCCAGACTAGCTAAGTTTCTTATTTAGAAGTCAGTACTACAGAGTATCAGGGGAAATGGCAGCACCATGTTTTCAGGAACAGCTGTGACACTACTGTAAGTTCTGAGAGGAAGACATAGTACTAACTAAACCAAAGAACAAAGCAAACTTAAGAAGTATGCCAAGGAAATAATTTGAGATGTATTTATAACAAAGAGTCTTGCCTGCAAGGAAGTTAAACAACAACAACAACAACGCCTATAGTGATTCTAAGGGAATAACATTGCCCCCAAATTGCATACCTGGCCTAATGACTTATTTGAATGAGCCTTAGAACAGTATTCAGGCCTACAAATTTCGAAGAGCAGTAAGCAAGAGGTATACTTTCCCAAAACATCCACTTTAGATGTAGTCATGGAAGATAATGAACAAACCAATTGACTCTCCCAGAGACTGGAAGCAGGGATCTGGAGAATAATGAATTAGAGAGTTTCCCATGGAGAACAGAATCAAGGACTTCTCAAGGAACTTGTCTCCTTTGAGAGTTTCCATATAGAATTCCATTATTACTATGAATCAGGGACGGCTGTTTGTCTCTTATTCATAGCTTCTTTTTAATGAAAAATTTTATTGTGCTTTTTTGGTCCCTCTTCTATATGAAGAAAAGGTGCTAAAAAGGCATTCTTGTTTTTGTTTTTATAGATCGCAGGAATGGAAGAAATCTATTCCTGATCTGATAGAGAAACTCACATAGAGAATATGAACATCTAACTGAACATAGTAAGTAGGTGGAACTTTGGGTTATCGCCCCTTTGTGTGGATGGGGTTATGTTCTGGGGGAAGGAGAACTGTCCATGGTTATTTGGTAGCCATGTTTGATGCCGATGGCTAGCTGCAACCAAAGATTTATGCTCCTTTCATGAACTACAGTTTTTTTTCTGGGAACATGCTGCAATCAAGAACTATATTTCCAGCCCTCTCCCATCTTCATCTCTAACCATTTAGAGTATCTGGAACTATAGTTGGCACCAATGATAGGGGAGTAGAGTATTGGATTGAAGTGCCGGGCCAATACTGTTAAGAATATTGTATGCTTCCTTTGTCCTCTCTCTTCTTTAATAGTCAAGCTTAATGTCAATGTCAAGAGCAAACTGGGATTCATGTAGTGAAGATATAAAGGCCTATGTCAACCTGTAGCCTTGAGTGACTGCCAGGAAGATAGGCCATCCCTACTCCCACCATCAATCATAAATACCAATACTGATATTTTTCTGAATACAAAAATAAATGCCTACTGTCATAATTCACTAACAAATATTGAACTAACATTGACCTAATTAAAATGCTCTGTGACACCTTAAAACAGAGACATGTAAAATTATTCTAATTTTATTATTCATTATTCTTATTATCAGCTTATGCATATATTAAAACAGCCATCTGGCTAATAGCATTGACAGCACATAATATACTATTTTTTTTTTCATGAAACAGAGAACATTGTTAATATTATGCCCTCTTCCTCCAACTTTAAGTATCAGTTCACTCAGGAAAACAGAGTCACTATAATTATTGTAGAAAAAAGAGATTTCATATGGGAATTAGAACTTGATTGTGAGAGAAAATGGGACAATGAATTATTGAATGAGATGGAATCATTGAATGAGAAAAACAGTCACTGACAAAGCTTGCAGAATACTGGTGTAGGTGGACAAAGTAGAGCTTGAAGAAAAATTTGATAAATTATTTAAATCTAGATACTGAAGTGGTATGCCACAAAGGAGGAGCATATGGAAATTTGTGGAACCTATTACTTATGTGGAATCTAGTCCCTGGAAATTGCTGCCTCTGTGGCAACCACTATTTCTGTGGGAATACCTGCTTCTGCAGGCTCTCAGCCAAGCAACTCATGGTGAGGTTGGATCTGCTGTTGGTCAGCAAGGGCAGCAGCCAGAAATTTAAGCAGAACATGAGGCAGGAAGGGAACAAGAATAAGCTGGGGCTCATGAGGGAACACTTCATTGTCCATCACCATTTATGACCTTCACAGAGAATCCTTGTGAAAAAAATGGCCTCTTCTCACCTTATTTCTTCTAAATATGCATAATTTCTTCTAATTAGCTACATCTAATCTGGAAACCTATAAAACAGATGATCCTGGTAATATAAATTCCCAGCCTTAGACACGAAATAATTCACAATATTTCCTTATTCCTTATTCTCATTTTAATATCTGTTGGATCTTCCCCCTTTCAATCCTAATACTGATACTTTGTTTTCTTTGTTTGATTACATTTGATTATTTTCCTAGGGTTTACCAATTGTTACCATTTTGTTCCTTTGTTAAACATAAACTTTAAAATATAAACTTATAACTTGTTATTCGTCTTGTTAATCAGTAGTAGTCATTTAAAATATCATTAATTATTCCTCTTGCCATATCACATTTTTGTTTTTTAATTTAGTTGGTTCTTTCATTTTAGTGTTTTAAATTTGAGGTTTCAATAACTATTTTTAAACTTTTCTCTTTTCCTAATAAAAGCTTTAAATCTAGGAATTTCCTTCTGAGCATAGCTTTAGCTATATTCCATAAAGTTTGTTGTCTCTTTAATATCATTCAGTTTTAAATATTTTGCCATTTTTTGATATTTTTTGTGACCTATGGGTTATCTTGAAGTGGTATATTGTCTAGTTTCCAAATATTTGGTGATTTGGTAAATACCTGATTTGTCTTTAACTTTTAATATTTTAAAATTTGCATATGATTTAAATATTTTAATGTATATTACATATTTTATGACCCAGCATGTGACCTATATTATGAATACTATACATGAACTTTAAAATAATATTTTTTACAGTTGTTGGAAGTTTTGATTTATAAAGAACATGTTAAGTTGGTTCATAACATTTAAATCATCTCTCCATCTTTATTACATTTTTGTCTATTCCTTATTTTTTGAATGAATTAACAAACTGCTTTTTAAATTCATATAAAGGCAAATTATTTAGGATAGCTAAAGCAATTTTTTAAATGGAGAAGGAAGCCAGAGGACTTCCTGTAGGTGATTTCAAGAACTAAAACTACATGAATCCAAACAGTGTGATAGTTGTGTAATGATTGAGTTATATATCAGTAGAACAGAATAGTGTTCATAAGTAGATCTACACTTATATGGCTAATTGATTTTTCACAGATGTACCAAAGCAATTAAATAGAGAAAAGACAGACTTTATAACAAATGTTGCTGAAAAAAGTAGAAATAAAACTCATGTTTTACTTTTTACATACACAGAAATTAATTTAAAATAAATCATGGTCCTCAATATACAAACTAAAACTATTCAATTTTTAGAGAAAAACTGCATTTTTTTGTGTCACTAGACAGTTTTCTCAAAAACTATATCAAAAGCATAAATTATAGATGAAATTAACTGATAAAATAAATATTATCAAGATTAAAACCTTTTGCTCGTTATAAGACAATACAAGAATATGACAAGGAATAATTTTGTAAAACAAATGTTCATCAAAGAACTTGTATCCAGAATCTATAAGGACTTCTATGATAAAAAAGACATATAACTCAATATAAATATTGCCAAAATATTTAAACAGACATCTCACAAAAGAAAATATATGACTGTTGTCTAAGACAAGAAGAAATTCTCATCATCACTGATCATCATAGAAATACAAATTGAAACTGCAATGAGACTTTCACACACACGCGCACACACACACACACACACACACACATAGTGAAAAATGAAAAAGATTGACATAATGTAATTGTAGCAAAGATGGAGACCCTGCATCTTTCACACTTTGCTGATGGGGATTCAAAATGTTACAGTCAGTTTGAAAAACAGTATGGCATACATTTATCATACAACGCAACCACCACCACACTTCTAGATATTTGTCCAAGAAAAATTAAAGCTATGTCCACTCAAAAATGTGTACAATAATATTCTTATTAGAATAGTCATTATAGACCCAGTAAAAGCAAGCCATAATCTTCATTAAATGGTGGATAGATAACCACATTGTTCTATATCCATACCATGGAAATCTACTCAGTAGTAAAAAGAAATAAAATATTAATACAATCAACAACATGGATGAATCTTGAAAATATTGTGCAAAATTAAAGAAGGCAAATAAAGATTATGTACAACAAATGAAATTCTAAGAAAGTCAAAACTATTGACAGACAGTAGATCAGTGTTTCTTGGGGCTGGGTCTTTGAAAAGGAGATTTATTTCAGAGAGAGAAGAGAAAACATTTTGTCATAGGAACTATTCTTTGGTTGTAGTGGTGGTTATTTAATTTTATACAATCACCCAATTCAACAAATTTTATACATAATATCGATAAGTTTTACTGTATGTAAATACAACTTAAACAAAAGAAAGATAAAAGCCAAAAAGAACAATATATTTCACTACATTAATACAGGAAATATATGAAAAATAGCATTACCTGATAGAAAGACTTACTTATTAGTGTCACCACTGGGGGCCGATAGGAGTTAGGTGTCATTCCAATGGTAGTGGGGAGGGAGAGGGATAATGACAGCACAGACCTGTAGTTAGCATTTTTCTTTGGTTCTTCCTCAAATGACACAGTGAAGAATCACAGGTCATAGTTTTATTAAAAAGTATGTATTAGAAAAACAAAGAATGCCCCCAAGGAGGCCCATGGTGAAAGACGAAGTATGTCCCAAGGAAGCACATGGTCCCAGCACTATAACCAACACAAAGGGGCTAAAATAGCTACAAAAGAGCAAAAGGGCCACAAAAGGCCACCAAAAAGAGAGAGAACCCAGAAGGGTAAAAAGGGAGGAGAGCCCAGAAGGACAAAAAAGGGAAAGTCCAGAAGGGCAAAAAAAAAAAAAAAAAAAAAAAGGACTCAGAAGCAGAAATGTCTGCTTTGTATCTGGGCTGTGACAGGTGGTTCCAAAGGCATTCCTAGGTGATTGGCAAGTGAGATCACTTTGATTGACACCTGGCTTCTATATAACTTTGCCTAGTGCACATGTGTTTACCCAGAATTCTACTACCATTGAGATGTTCTTTGGGCAGTCTCTAGGCTGGGCCCTATTCCTTTGTTCTCCCTGTCATTCATGTCTGACTAGCTACCCAACATTAGTAATGGAAGAGAATTACAGCTACCATGAAATGAGAGTGAACAAAAATTACAGCAAACATATTTAACAGTGAAATATCGTCACATAGCCTCAGATTGGGAACAAACAAGGACAATCATTATTATCACCTTTAATCACTTTTATTACACTGTGGACCAAAAAGGTTAAGCAAAGAGGTAAAAGAGTATGGATTGGAAGGAAAATACAAAACTCATTGTTTGCAGATTTAATAGCTGAATACATAGGAATTTCTAAACAATGTATAAACTATTAGAGTAAGTAAGTGAATTTATCAAGGTCATTGTATACAAGGTCAATATACACAATGTTAAGTGCATGTTTTCCTTTTTGTCAAGATGGACCATACTTATTTGCCTTAATTTCTCCCTCTCACAACTAAAAGCAAACTAACAAAAAACCTAGACATAATAGAACATACAAACTTAGGAAGGCTCTAAAAAGGTATAAAGAAGAAAGCCGACAGCCTAAGCACTTTGGGACCCTAAGGACGACACAGAGGTGAGCTCCTTGTTTCCTTTTGCCTCCCATATACCCGTGACAGGCCTCTTGTGAAGCCCGTAACATGGAACCACTAACAGGCACAAGGTGGGTGGGACAGGCAGGTGGAGGAGGGAATGCTCCAAGAAAAGCTTGTTCTTTCCTAGCCAAAACACCAGGAAAGAGATGACCTAACAACAGAAAACCTTTTGGCAATACCTACTGTCCTCCAACCTAACACTAAAGGAAAAAACATACTAACCTTCTGTGTTTCCTGTGGAGCTGAGCAGAGTTGATCTTCCACCCCACCCACCTGTAGAAGGAAGTAGTACCAGTTCTCCAATTCCTCCGCTGGGAGGCATTGGCAGGATGGAGCAAAGAGCTAAACTGTTTTTAAATCTCTCCAGTTTGCCCACCTGACTGAGTCCTCTGGATGAGCAGCGAACTAATCTTCCATCTTCTGGCCAGGGGAAATCAACTGCCGGGATAGTGTTGGCAGCACTGAGCAGACAGGTGCCCAGTTCATCCACTGCCCAGTTCCCCTGCTGAGACAATATTAGCAGGGCTGAGTGGGGAGCTGAATATCCATCTCTCACCCAGCAGAAGCAACAGGTACTTGTAAATCCCCTTTCAAAGTAGATTTAGCACAATTGAACAAGATGCTGATATTCTGTTCCCTGCCTGACAAAAGCAGGAGTGTTCAGATTTGCCTATAGGTGTAGTGTGGGTAGAGGAGGGTCTAGTGGTGAGCTGAACACTTGCCACCAGCAGTGACGCAAAGATTATTGTAGAAGCTGGAACTAGGGAGCACTCTGCTTCCACCCTTCCCTCTCTTTATCAGTAGAGCATTGTGAAAAGCTGAGCTTCAACCAGCAACTTGCAGCAACATAGCTTCTGAGTCAATCTTCCGCTTCTTGGTGCCAGTGGGGCCCAGTGGGAAATTGAACATACACACTCACCCGGCCCTAACACTACACCACAACAGGAGAACTGCCTGACTAAAATAGATGATTAAATAAGATTCAGAGTCTATAATATAAAATCAAAACATTTAGGATACAATTGAAAATCACTCCATATCAAGAACCAGGAAAATCACACTATGAATGATAAATCACACCTCAATTTGATAAAGAACACGTACAAAAATCTTACAGCTGGCATCATTTTTAATGTTGTAAGACAGAATATTTCCCTCTAAGATTAGGGAAAAGGACAAGGTATCTCCTGTCACCACTCTTTTTGATATAATACTGGATTTCTAGCCATTGCAACATGGGAAATAAAAAAAAAATAAAAGACAGTTATGTTGTAAAGAAAGAAATAGAACTGTCTCCATTTCTGAATGATGTAATTTTCTATATGGAAAATCTCAGGAAATATTAAAAACCAAACCAAACAAAGAAAGAAAGAATCTTCTAGAACTAATAAATCTAGCAACTTCACAGGATACAAGATCACACACAAAAATCAATCGCACTGCTACATACTAAAAATGCAAATGTAGGAAGCAAAATTACAATTGTAACACTATTTGCAATCACTCCGAATATAATAAAATAATTAGATATACACTTAATTTAACAAAACATGTATAGGACTTGTAAGCTGAAAATTAAAAACTGCTGATGAAATCAAAGAAGCCCTAAATAGAGAGACATATTGTATTCATGGATTTAAAGACAACATATTGAAAATATCTATTCTCCCTAAATTGGTCTATAGATTTAATACTATTTAATTCTATGAAAATTTTAGGAATATTTTAGTAGACACACATAGCTTATTCTAAAATTTATAAGGAAAAGTCATATGTCCTAGGATAAATCAGAACATTTTTTGAAAGAAGCGAGGAATCACTCTGATATTTAACATCTCCAATATATTTGCAGCAATCAAGACTATGGGGTATTAGAGGAACAATAAAAACAATAAATGAATAGAAGTAAAACATGGGGTATTAGAGGAACAATAAAAACAATAAATGAATAGAAGTAAAACATAAATGAATAAGGAACCCAAAAGAAGGCTATTACAAATGTGTCCTACCAGTTTTGACAAAGGTTTAAAAGCAATGGAGGAAAAGGAGACTTTTTAAGGAATGATGCTGGGACAATTGGTATCCATAGAACAGTAGGCAGGCACAACTAGCACACATGCATACATGTATATGTATGTATATATATTCATACATAATAGTAACCTTGATAAAAAACTCATACCTTATATAAAAATTAGCTCAAAATGGGTCATAGATTTCAATATAAAACTATAAAACTTTTTAAAAAAATATAAGACTGACTCTTTGGAATATAGAATTAGGGAAAGAATGTTTAGATCTGACACCAAAACCTTGTTCTGTAAAATAAAATAGTAAACTAAACCTCATAAAAAGCAAAACTTATTTTTTTTAGTCTTTAGAAAGAAAGACTGTTTATAGGATGAAAAGAAAAGCTACAGACTGGATGGTAACATTTGTAAGCTATGTGTCTGATAAATATCTCAAAAATAAAAATAGAATAGAACTCAAAAATAAAAAAGCAAATAATTTAATTAGAAAATGAGCAAAAGACATAAACTGAAATTTTACTGAAGAGAATATGCAGATAGCAAATAAGCCCACATACAGATATTAAATATTATCCACTGGGAAAATGCAAATCGAAGCACAATGAGATATCACTATACACCTAATAAAATAGCTAAAATATAAATAATGATAAAACCAAATGCTTGAAAGGATGCAGAGGAACTGGATCATACGTGTATTGTTGGTTGGAATATAAAATGATATAGCCAACTATAAAGTGGTTTGACAAATTTTGTAAACGTACGAATAGCAGATGACCTAACAACTGCACTCTTGGTCATTTACCTCAGAGAAATTAAAATGTAAGTTTACACAAAAAACCTGTACACCAGTGTTTCTAGCATTTTTATCTGTAATAACCCCAAACTGGAAATAACCCAGATGTTTTACAGTGGTTTAATAAACTACAGCACATGAATGCCATATAATACTATTTGAACAATAAAAAGGAACTAATTATTGATACATGCAACAACCTAGATGAATATATAGGGAATTGTGCTAAATGATATGCCAAATAACAAAAGAATATATACTGTATGATCCCATTTATGTGACATTCTTAAAAATAACAAAATTATATTAATGTAGAATAGATTATTTGTTGCCAGGAGTAAAGAACGAGAATATAAAGGGATGTGAGTGTGGCCATAAAAGGACATCATCCAAAGCCAAAACAGTGCATACTGTATGTTTCATATATATATATATGTTTGTGTATATATATATATATACATATATATATATATATAAAGTTTTAAAAGAAGCAAAACTCACTTATTAGAATTTAAAATAGAGAATGCTTAGTGACATCAAAGGAATACAAGCGGGATTCTGGTTCAGAATCATGACTTTTATTATGAATGTGGTTATATTTACTTGATGTGATCTATTTGGGAAAATTCATCAAGTTGTACGCATATGGTGGAAACATTTTTGTATATATGTTATACTTTAACAAAACAGTTTCAGTATAAAAGTACCACAATTATGTAATTCAATAATTAAAATAATTATTAAATAGACATCACTGGGTAAATGAATCATTGAATTTCTTAATGTTATATAACTCATCAAGCTATACAAGTGCACACGTACAAATACAGACACAGACACTTTATTTTATAGTCCAAAGAGCACTGCATATTGGTTAAATTCTATCCTAGGAAGTCACATGACTTTGAATAACTTAAAATTTTTAAATTCTATTTCTTATTTATAAAAAAATTACTTTGACAACTCTAAAATTTCTCTCATCACTCAAAAACTGTTTGCAAAGAATTCTATGTTTATATAAGCTGTTTGCAAAATATTTAAAATTTAATGCCTATTTAATTCAGTTTATGGCCTAACATTTGAAATATATGAGTGAAATTTGAACTGGCCTTGTATTTAAATGCATTTTATTACATAACATGTTACTTTATTTGCAGATTTGATTTAAAGAAAATGTTTATTTTTCTTATGATGGAAAAACCATGAACTACATATCAGCCAATTTGATGTGATCACTTTAGTTCTAGTTTATACATAAAGCAGATTTGTAACTTTAAATATGTCACAACTCTTTTTTGCCTCAGATACCTAATTCTTTGAATGAGTCATATAAAAACCTTGCCACTTCAGATGGCTCATGTGTAGATGAAATAATAAAACATAAATAACTTAAAATCTTTAGAGCTGTCTACAAATGCAAATTTATTTACTTATAACCATCATTATCACCACTCTTATAGGGTTTTTTTTTTTTTGCTTATTTTTCAACATTTGGGAACAATTTATTTTTTTATTAAATTTATTTTATATTGGGGTAACAGTTAATGACACTATGTAAATTTCAGGTGTACAGCTTTATAATATAACATTTATATACTTCAATGTGTGCTTACCACTCAAAGTCTAGTCTCCTTCCATCACAATATATTTGCCCTCTTTACCATCTTCATCCTCCCACCATCCCTTCCACTTTAGTAACCACCGTTCTGATATATGTATCTATGAGTTTGTTTGTTTTGTTTATTCATTTGTTGCATTTTGTTTTATATTCCACATATGAGTGAAATCGTATGGATCTTGTCCTTTTCCATCTGATATAGGTTTTCATATCATTTTCTATTTTTCTCTATTTTATGAGAGAGAATGTAGAATGATTTACTCAGGTACACACACACACACACACACACACACACACACACACACATTCTTAATTAGGTAGTAGGAAAGAAAAGGTAATAAATACCATTTTGTTTTCCTTTCTCTGCTCTGCTCATTACCCTTCCACTACTTTTTCCTCATTTTCCTCTCAAGGGGCAATGAAGATAAGCTTTTGTTGATAGTCTATGAATTTCAATTTATATACCCAGAGCAGGGCATTTTTGATAGAATGTCCCCAATGCTGGAACTTCCTGACATTTGAGCTTTCAGAGAGCCCAAGTTTAAACCTTCAGGCCAATATGTAAACCTGTTTTTGTTCCTTTAAACAAAAGACTTGTGGATGTTTCAAATCAAGTATGCATTTAATAAGTATTTATTTATTGTTACAGTTGTTAGAACCAAGAGACTTTTCCAGGGACAAGTAAAGGGAATAAAGCAGCAGGGACTAAGGCTGCATTTTCAAATGCCTTGCCCTCTACGAGTCTCCACCACCCAAAACATGACAGACAGAATTATCTTGTGGTAAAAAGAAATACATGCACGTGTGTAAAAAGAGACATTGAAGTACAGTCTCTAAAATGCTTAAGGGTGTTTTCTCAATGTGTTGGAATTTCAATTGCCATTTTCTTTCTTCTTTATACTTTTACATAGATACGATTATATCAAATTTGTATATTTTTTTACATAATTATAAATTACATAAAGAAGCTATTTTATAGTAAAAAATAATAATGCTATTCTAATGTAATCCAATATATTTACTATAAGTGAATAAACCTATTATACAGTTTCAACAATAATTAAAATTGAGAAATTATTCTATGAGCCTTACTCGTTTTCCAGATTGTAAAATATTGTATCTCTTTCCTTTTCCTCTAAAGGCAACTCTGACTTGAATTTTTTCATAATTCTCTTGCTTTTCTTTACTGTTGATTATATATGGATATATTCCCAAGTAAGATATTATTTATTTCTGCATTTTTAAATTTTATGTAAACCAGTTCATTTGTATACATGTTTCTGTGACTTTCTAAAAAATTTAATCTTAACTGTCAGACTTGTCTCTCTTCATACAGATAACAATCCTTGGTTCTCTTCATTGCTTAACAGTGTTCCTTTGAAGGGAAAGAGTCTATTTTACTTCTCTCTTGACTTTATTGAATTTTACTATTATATATTTTCTATTGCATTATATTCTGATTCTGTTTTTTATACTTTTCATTTTACATTTTTGGTATGTTCTTTTCCCCCTTTACTAACTTCTTAAATTAGACACATAAAGGATGAATAATTTGTCTTCTCTAATTTAAGATTAAGGTTTGAAGTGTCCTTAAAACATTGAAGTAACCATATCCTAAAATTTTTGATGTACGGAATTTTAATTTTTTTATTTGTAAATATTTTGGCTTTTAGAAATGATTTTTAAATTTAAAAATCTTATTATGCATGTATGTGTATATTTATAATATTTTTCTAATTTTAAATTTGTTAATTTTTTATTTAATTCCAGTAAGAACAGATGAAATAATCTTCAGTATACCGACTATCTCAAATATGTTGAGACTCTCTTGGTACCAATTATTAAAAATATTAGGTTTACTTGAGAATTTTTTTGAAAAGTATTTTCAACAGTTGGATACCAAGTTCTATAGGTTTGATTTCATATGGTTAAGTTTTAGCTTTTATGTACAGGTCTATAATCTATTTCAAACTAAGTCTTTCAATGTTCTTTTTTTCTTTTTTTTTTTTCCAAACGAATAGAAGTATTTCCTTTTGTTACTGCATGAAGAGATGTAAAATCTCCCGTCGTCTCAGCAGCATGAACAGGGTTCTTGGTTCTTTTCTGCCAGTAAAGAATTACAGGTCAGCAAGATTTAGAAAAAATAAGATTTATTGAAAGTACATTTTTAAGAAGAAGACAGGCCACTCCAAGGATGGCTGTAGCCCTGTGGAATTTGAGAGGTAAAAAGACAAAAGCTAGAGTACACTCCGAGTGGAGGGCAGGTTTTAACAAAGAGTGCTGTAACAGTGCAAAAGTGGGAAGATCTATTTATATTAGGGCCCTGATTGGAGGTTACATGGGTAGTGCTAGATGATTGGCATGTGAGGTCATTTTGTGATAGTTGGCTGTTATATAACTCTGCCTACTACGCATGTGCTTCCCAGAATTCAATCTGTTATAATTAGATTCATGAACTTCCAGGCATACATATATTATAATGATGGTATAATAAGGCTGAGGTTACAGGCAGGTTAGAGTAGTCCTTTGTGTACACAGGTTTGTGGATAGTTTAAGCCAGTAGCTTTTATGGTCTTTGTGCCTTAGGATGTAGTCAAAAGAAATACAATCATAACCATAAAATGGATGTTTCTAGGAGGTTCTTAAGAGAGGTTTCTAGTTAACTGATTTGGGTATTTTATCCTGTTACTCATGACTATCTAACTACCTATCACTTTTCTTGCTGAATTGCCTTGAAAACTTTGTCAAAATCCATTTGTACGTATATGTTAATAGGCTATATTATGGTTTATTAATATATATTTTTATTCTTTTAGCAGCAATACAACCTCTTGATTATAGTAACTCTATAGTAAGTCTTGAAATCAGGTAGAGTAAATCTTTCAACTTTTTATTATCTATTTATTAAAACAATACTTTGTTCTAGCTCTTTTTTATTTCCATAAATATTTCACAGTTTATTAATTTCTTTTAAAAATTGCAGGAATTTCGAATAGAGTAACTTTGAATCTATACATTAATTTGCATAGAATCGAATTTCACAATTTGAAGCTCTTCTAATTCATGAACATGGCATATGTCTCTATTTAGTTTTTTATTTCTTGGAATATTTTTGAGTTTGTAATCTAGAAAACTTGCATGTCTTTTAAAAATGTATTCTTTGTATTTATGTGTTTTGGTGCTATTATAAAAAATATTTAAAAATTTTATTTTCTAAATGTTTCTAGTATATTAAAAAATACAATTGAGTTTTAATATTAACCTTACATCCTATGACCTAGGTGATTTATTTATTAGTTCATCTTATTAGTAGATTCCTCAGTTGTCTATGTAAAATAAACATGCCCTTGATAAATAGAAAACTATTTATTTTTTCCTTTGAGAACTTCATGTTTTTATAATTTTCCTTGCCCTATTTCAATGACTGGGACTTTCAGTATAATATTACATACATGTGATCTGGGTGATTTGAGTAGGAACTCTTGCCTTGTTTCCAAACACAGCAATAAAAAGTTCAATAGTTCACAATTAAGTATAATGCTAGAGCTAATTTTTATTAGATATATCTTACCTCATTTAGAAAGTTGATTTCTCTATTTAGTTTACTGAAAATTTTTATTACAAATAGTTGTGAATTTTTGAAATACATTTTCTATTTCCAGTAACATGGCAGCTTTCACTAATTGTTTTATAAATATTAAGTTCACTTTATTATGTTAACATGGTGAATCATATTAGTTGCTTTCTTTTTTTTTTTTTTAAACCAGCTTTGAATTCTGGTCACAGTGCATGATCCTTGTGGCAGTAATGAAAATGCACCTTGTAGATTTCCTACTCCAAAGATCATAATCGACCACAAGTTTCAGTTATTGCACTTTAAAATCTATTGTCGTATTTGTGCCAAGCCCATGTCTGCAACAGGCCGCTCCTTACCAATGACTAAAATACAGGGGGATGTTAAGACAGACCAGTTCCTGGGAGTCACTGGACTCTGGTCATTTAACATTGGCTCAAATACTCACCGACAGCTTTGGCGAACCTGCCTTAGACCACTCAGCAGTCTGAAATTCTTCTTCCCAACATTTCCTCTCTTTCTTCTACATAAGGTTAGAGGTGCATCACCTACCGACTATTCTCCTAGTCTTCTCTGGCTCACTTTCTATTTTTTTCATAGCAGGATTTTTTTCTAATAAAATATTGTCATATTTAATTCTTCCTTTATATCTGCTTCTCAGAGGCTCTAATGAAATACAATTCTTCATATATTGCTTGATTTACTTACTAATATTTTGTCAAGGACCTTTCATCTATGTTTATAAAAGAAATAGTTTCATAACTTTCTTGGTATATACTATCTTTGCCTAGTTTTGGCATAAGTGTAATGCTGGCATCACAAAACAAGTATGATCCTGTTTCCTCCTTCTCTGCTTTCATTAATTTTACCTCAGATTTAATACACAAATAAAAATTATGTATATTTAAGGTAGACAATGTGTTTTGATATACATACTCATGTTTACAGTAATCAAGCTAATTAATGTATCTATCACCTCACAGTTACTATTTTTTGTAGTGAGAGCACTTAATATTTACTCTCAGTAAATTTCAAGTGTGCAAGACAATGTTATTAACTGTACTCATTATGTTGTACATTAGATCTCTAGGAGTTATTTATACTACATAACTGAAATTTTGTGCCCTTTGACCAATATCTCTCTATTCCCTTAACATCCTGCTCCTGCTACCACCATTCTTCTCTCCACTTTGATGAGTTACCCTTTTTTATATTCCACATATAAGTAAGATCATGCAATATTTGGCTTTCTGTGTCTGGATTACTTCACTCAGCGTATCGTCTATCAGGTTCATTTATACTATATTGTCACAAAGGGCAAATTTTTCTTCTTGTTTAATGTTGAATAATATCCCATTGTGAATGCGTGCGTGTGTGTGTGTGTGTGTGTGTGTGTGTGTGTGTGCGCGCGCGCCACATTTTCTTTATCCATTCATTTATCAATGAACATTAGGTTTTTTCCATATCTTGTTTATTATGACTAATGCTGTGATAAACATGGGAGTGCAGATGTCATTTGAAGATACTGATTTCATTTTCTTTAGATACTTGCTCAGAAGTATATGATTACAGGATGATATAGTAGTTGTATTTATTATTTTTTGAGTAACCTCCATACTTTTTCCCATACTGGCTGTAACAATTTACTTTTCCAACAACAGTATAAAAGGGTTTCCTTTCTGCACGTCCTTTTTGGCATTTGCTATCTCTTGTCTTTTTTAAATAATAGACATTCTAACAAGTGTGATGTGATATCCTATTTGAATTCGCTATGAATTTCCCTGATGACTAGTGATGTTAAGCATCTTTTTATGTACCTGTTGGGCATCTGTAATTCTTCTTTTGAGATATATTGATTTAGGTCAATTTGGTTTAATGAGTTTTTCAGAATCACTCTTTTCTTAATGATTTTATTTCTGGACTAAATTGTCGAAAGTGGAGTATTGAAGTTTCCCATTATTTTTGTATTGCTGTCTATTTCTCTCTTTAGTACTATTAATATTTATTCTATAGAGTTAGGTTATTTGATGTTGAATGTTTATAAATGTCTAAATGTTATATCCTCTTGATGGTTGACTCCTTTATCATATTATATCTCGTTCTTAAGAAAGTTTTTGACTTAAAGTTTTTCATCTCATATAGCCATCCTTCTCTTTTGGTTTCCATTTGCATAGAATAACTTTTTTCATCCCTTCACTTTCAGCCTATGTGTGTCTTTGACTCTAAAGTGAGTCTCTTGTAGGTATCACATTGTTGGATCTTGTTTTATAATCTCTTTGGCCACTCTGTGTCTTTGATTGGAGAATTTAATTCATTAATATTAAGAGTAATTATTGATAAGACAGGTTTTACTATTCCTATTTTGTTAATTGTTTCTTAACTGTTTTGTTATTTCTTTCTTCCTCTTTTACTATCTTCTTTTGTGCTTGACAATTTTTTTTGTAGTGGTATGCTTTGATTCTCTTATCTTTCGTGTATCTACTACAGATTTTTTTTGTGGTTACCATGAAGCTTACATACAACGTCTTATAGTTATGACAGTTTATTATGATGGTAACAAATTGAATTACATTCGGAAATCTACATTTTTAGTTGTCCCTCCTATATTCTGTAATTGATGTCACAAATGACATTTTTAAATATTGTATATCCTAAACAAATTATTGTAGTAATAATTATTTTTATACTTTTGTCTCTTTTAAACTAGAATTAAAAGTAACTTGCATACTAACATTATAGTATTACAGTATTCTGAATTTATTTTATTTTTATTTTTTAAATTTTTAATTTTTTTTTGTTTATTAGGGTAACATTGGTTAATATAATTATATAATTTTCAGGTGTACATTATAATTTGACATCTATATATTCTATTGTGTGATTACCACCCAGAGTCCAGTTTCCTTCAGCTACCATATATTTGATCCCCTTTATCTACTTTACCCTCCCCCAACCGGCCCTATATTTGACCCTCTTTACCCTGTCTACCTCTTTCTTCCTCTTCCACAGTATTCTGAATTTAACTCTATACTTACCTTTACTAGTGAATTTTATACTTTTGTGTTTTCATGTTACTAATTAGCATCATTTCATTTCAACTTGAATAAATGCCTTTAGCGTTTCTTGTAAAGTACTCCCCTAGCTTTTGTTTACTTGAAGCTCTTTTATCTCTCCCTCATTTCTAAAGGACAGTTTTGCTGGGGAAAGTATTCTTGGTTGGCAGGCCCTTTATTTTGTTTCATTTTATTTTTTTCAGAACTCTGATTGCATCATCTTGGTATCTCCTGGCCTGCAAGCTTCGTGCTGAGAAATCCACTTATATTCTTCTATTTATATTCTATTTACCTTGTATATGGAAAGTTGCTTTTCTTCTGCTGCTTTTAAAATTCTCTTTGTCTTTTGCTTTTGAGAATTTGGTTACAATATGGCTCTTACTTCCCTCATAACACCAACAAATCACAGGGTGTATTTTGTTGTCCTGGTTGTGATATGTAACATGATTAAAAAAATCATTCTGTCCAAGGGATAAGGTGTTCTTTTTGGACAGTCTGGCTCATAAGCCCACCTGCAAGACAGGGGAGTCAGCAGTAACATGAAGGGCGATTTGGAAAAAGAAACATTTGGGGCAGATGAATATCTATCTTTTTACTTTATTAGGGCTCAGGAAACTTGCTGTGTAATTTGTACTTGACTATCATCAGATGTGTTACTCTAGAAAGTCCTTTGAATCACTTTTAGAGCATTAATATCCACGGTGGGAAAACTTGATAACTTAGTGCGATAGATTATGGAACACATCTCTCAACAGGGCTACATTTTATACTCAGTGAACTCTTCTGCCTTTCCGTCAAGATTTTGATTTTAAAACTACATCTTTCTGACTACAATGATTTCTACCAAAAGTCTCTCAAATTCCCAAACTGTTCTCCATAGTCGTACTTGGGCCTCGGTTTCCTCCCTTAGTAATCATTTTCATGAAATATTTTTCTATCACTTTCTTTCCAAAAGTTCTGTGTTATGTTTTAAATTTGTCTCTGATAAAAAGTGTATAACTAAATTTTAAAAATTTCTGAGAATTTCTGCATTTTAACCAATTTAAGGTATTACAATAATTGCTGATATTTTAAAAAATATACATTATAGTAAATTTACTTTTATGTTTTTCCTGCTTTGGAGACCTCTATTTTGTCTTATATTGATTGAGGTTTTATGTCTCTTCTTTCCTGTTGATTAGCATATGTGAATTCTACATTTAATGGCTTATTTCAATGAATATAATTTTAATCTAGTAGCAGAGTTAATATGATATAAAGCTAATAAATATATTTACTTTCTTCACAACACAATTGGCTTAAAATACTTTAACCTCCATTTCATTTCTTATATTATGTTTTCTACTGCTTTAAGTGACCTTTTTCCAAAATTCCTCTAAATAAAATTTTTATTATATTTACTATTAATTTTCACAGAAATATAACTTATACTTACTGAATTATTAAGCAGTTTCTTTAATTATCTATGGAACTCCAATTCAATATTTCTCTCGATGCCATAGTAGTTTTGTAGTAGTTTTTTTTCAGCAGGCGATTCTAAGTTTTTAAATCTCTTAGTTTTTGATGAAAATAGTCTTATTTCATTCTAACTCCAGACTGACATTTTTATGTTGATAATTATTTTCTCTGACAATGTGAAGAAACCTCCTGTGGTCCCTGTTTGACATTATGTAATTGGCAATTACATAGTGGTATTTAAATTCTGATTTAATGTTTTTCATTTTTATTTTTATGCTTCATTTTGGTTATTTTCTTAATATGTATTTTCCAGTTAATGAATTATATTTTAAGCTGAGTTTTAATCTGAAGACTTCTTAATAGATTTCTTAATTTCTTTCATTTCTGAAAATTACATATTTTTCATTTCATACTTACACTTTTTATAGTATCTTGTTATATTTTTATCTTCCTCTGTTAAACCTTTTAATCATTTAAAAATAATTATGTTATGGTATCTTTTAGATTGTTTTATTATTTTAATCCCTTAGAGTTTGTTGTTCTCCATTTTATTGTTTCTGCTGCATAGTTCTGCTTTATTTTTTCTTATAATGAGCTTATTCAAAATGAAAATATTTTACAAAGGAAATTATTTTCCTGTGGGAATCCTGTGCTTTCTAATTCATGGATGAAAGTATATATTAGGTTGGGACAAAATCTTTTTACATTAATTCAATGGCTTTTGTTTCCCTGAACATACGTATATTAAATATTTTCTAAAATCTGTGTGTATGTGTGTATGTGTGTTATTAGGGGAAGCATTTGTCCCCACACAGTGTATAAGGCAAAACAAACAAAACCAGTGTTCTTTCTGTCTTCAAAAGCTAGTGTTTTCCTTCTATTTCTCTAAGTGCACATCCTTACAAGGGATTGGCTTTGTATAATGTTTTGAGTTTCGTTTTGTCATGAGATAAAGGTTTAACATCCTATCTTATTGTGTGCATTAAAAGCAAAATCTTTAGTCTAGGTCATATTTGAGGACAGATGGACTACCTTTATCCACATATCATCAAAACCACAATAACTCTATTTCCTAAATTTTTAGTGTGCTCAGCTTTTCTCAGATGTTTGGTTTTAATTTTATTTCCTTGTGAACCTATTTGGAATTTTAGCAATCATATCATTTTGTATAATTTCTATGTGTTTTTATTATAGGGGTTTGTGTTAATTCAGTTGGTATTATTCTGAAATCAAAAGTCTCAATTGCATTTGAAATTTAAATTTTAACCATAACTCAGAATCTATCTCCATTTTTACCTACTGTATTTTTCTTCCAACCATTCATGACTAGGATGTATTTTTCCACTTTCTTTTTTTTAGAACATAAGCCCTTTCTTCTCCTAATGCCATGTCTTTCTAATTCTTTACTGATTTCTTCTTTTTTACCTAAAATTAATGTAGGTCTCCTGTATGTAAAAACAAATAAACATTTTACTTGATCTGTCTCTTTTATTTCTTATTTAATTCATGCATAAGTCTTTCTCCTTCACATATCTGTTATCCCTTACAGTAATCTCCAATAATATATGTCAGAGCTTTGTTGAGAATAGTACTGATTACATAGATTTACTATATATATATATATATACATATATATATATATATACACACACATATGTTCTTGTATATGTATCTACACACATACATTTTGTTGATGTGCATTCATGCTATTTTCTTGTTTGCTGTTTGTTTCCACGTGTGTGTCTCTCCATTACAATTTTTATTTCCTTGTAGACAAGAGCTGTGCTTTTCTTTATTTCATGTGAATCCTAAATTATGCCATAAAGTGCTAGATAATTAAAAGATGCTTGAAAATATATTTAATATTTGTAAATTAATCTGTTTAATAACTTACTATTAGATTGTTTGGAAGAAGTAAATGCTTAAATGATACCTTGTTACCTTAAAAGAGTTTGGAGCCTAACAGAAATGAATTTGCTGTGGTTTAAAGTTTGGTTTAAATACTAAGCATTGTTATTAAAGATAATATAGCCACATTGTCTATTAGTATCATTAGCAAATGGTCCCAAACCACCATCATTTTGATTAGTGACAATGAAGTTCATTTAAATTAATATCTTTGAGTTTTATTTCAGAATATAAATGTATGTGTATATAAACTATATTTTATAGTTGCATATATATTGAAATATATGTTGAAATATATATTTCAATCTTCACAAAACACTACAGCACTAAATTAGCTTTCTATACAATGTATTTCTCTCTTAAGAATAAACTAATTAAAATTCCTGCAGCCCACTCTTCTGGCATAATTCATCCAATTTATAATGCAAACTAGATTAAATGAAAAATAGAACTATGTTGCAGTAGCCATTTACTAAATATAAGCAGTTAATTATTCCCCAATTATATGTGTAAAAGTATACATTTTATCTATTCAGTATCAAAAACTATGGTCTCTATTAGAACTATTAGTAGTTCAAACCCATATTATTCTCTCTCATATTTAGTAGATCAAACCCATATTATTCTCTCTATCCTGTCAAATGAATTTTATTATGGATTATCACATTAGAATGTTTAGAATGTTCCCAAAGAGGCAAATTTTTTTTTATTATTTTATTTTTTGTTCTTCCAAGAGCCCTGTGTAGCAATTCTGTGTAGAAATTCTCTGCTTACTGTCAGCAATATGGTCATTTCATTTCAAAGTAACTGAACAGATTCTTGCCACTTGAAACAATAGGAATCAGAGAAAGAGTTATCAGAAAATATAAAGCTAAAAAATGTCCCGTCTAGTTAATTGGTTTCCCTATGAATTAACTAGTGTATGTATTTGTAAGATAGAATAATTTACTTCTACTTGTCTTTCCAACAGAAAGTAAGAATAAGAAAAATACAATAAAAAATAAATTATTTCAATTTTATTCATGAGTCCTAGTTACATTGTTTCTGGAATGTCAAACAAACTTGAAAAACATAAATACCATATGAACAATACACACTCCTACAATTTAACACCTGTCTCTTATGAATAGGCTATGGCATTTTCATGCTTATGTGTGAGTGCAATATGTTGCTTTTTGAACTACTATCGTGGAATATCTGGAATAAAATCATGTACATTTTGAACTTGGCTGTAACATGCCTGCTTTGAGGCTTCATATGCATTTTTTCCCAATTAGACTCATTTCATGTTGCATGGTTTCGAATTTATGAGTGTCACTGCATTGTTGTTTAAATGTGACTATAATACTAAAGGAAAGGATGTGAGTTAATGTAGACATAATAAAGATTTAACTTTTAGCATATCTTTTATAGAAAAATATCAATAAAATAACTAACATGACTTTTTGGTACAATATGTTTAGAAGTTGCTGGTAAAAGTTTTGAAAGGTGAGGACAACAAAATACTATACTGCAAATTAATAGTACAGAAGGTATCACACCACAAATGAGTTGAGAGTATAGCCTAAAATATGAAGAAAGTTGCAAAACGTTAACGATTTTGCCCCCTTTTGTTCCCCCCATACTTACTTTAGGCTTGTACAGCTTAAGATACAAAAAGATATAATTGGATTTAAATGCCAGATTTCAGAGACAGACTGGGTAAAAATGGAGCAAAGTTTCAGGATTAGATGAAGTTATTTTGAGCCTTAAATACTCCATGATCTTGAGAAAGTTATAGGAAATTGTTAAGCCTCAGTTTCACTTGTGAAATGTGGATAGTAATGAAAACAACTTTCAGATTACTAAAGTTATATTTACTAAGTCCTTCGTACTAAGAACACTACATCATTTATCAACAGGTGGAAAATAGTATTATCTCCATTTCACCGAAAAGGAAACAAAGACACAAAGTAATGAAAAGATTTGTACAAGGTCACACTAGTAAGTGAGAAGCCAGGATTTAGCCCAAGCAGTCTGATTTTGCATTGTTATTCATTTTGTTATACTTTCTTTTAAATAAATGCAGCCTTGAGATTACAATTATTTTACCGTCTCTCACTACACTTTTCTCAATGTTTCCGTGACACCCTGGAGGAATGACCGCTAGATGCACTAGTACATCAACCCATGATTGCTTCTTATTTTGCAGAGGCTTTTCCTGAAAGGTAAATATAAAATTTGCTTACATTCTGATTTTGTTTAAGGCAAACCTTAAATGTTAAGGACTTGAGAATCAAGGAAGCACTGTAACAGGAGTGGGACAGACACTTTGCAGCACTCTCATAGGTGAATCTTTTAAAGACAAAATCCTAGGTTAGCATGCAGACTCCTAAAGTGTAACCCCCATGCTGGCCAGCTTACCAGGCTGGGAGGTTGCTATCTTACATCAGTCATGGAGGGAGAAGCAATTTCTTATTTCCATTGTTTGACTTGCTCCCCTTGCCCTTTCCCTTAATAAAAAAGCTATGCTCCTGCTCCTCCGTATGAACGTGCTATAACTCTGTAACTTCTGGATGGATATGGATCAGGCAAAGGAGATAGACTAATGGGAACATTACCCGCTACATTGGGCATGAGGCTCCCACTAACTTTTAGTAAGTAGTTACACTTTACATTGCAATTCCTGGAGTTCGGCTTCATTATGGTTTGTCATATTATCTGTTCACTTTTCTGTCTATTAATTACCTAAAGTTTGTAAGCAACTCAATTTCTTCTACTCTCATATTCTTGCTCTATTCTAGAACAACTTCTCCTAAAATTAAGAACACTTGTCTTTACCCTTGGGTACACTTTTTTTTTTTTTTTTTAGTCATGCCATAATTCAAAATTTAATTGCTCTCTGATGACTTGTTCTATATGTAAGCTTTAATCTCTTCAAATCCTTCATATGCCTTACATAATAATAGCTACATCATGGATTTTCAATAAATATGTTGTTAAAACACTGGCTATAATTTAGAAAATAAATTTGCCTCTCATTAAATAAAGATAGAAAATAGGACTTAGTGAAATGGTGCAAAGAGAAAGAACAAAAAACCTGTTGTATAAAAGCCAGAAGTGAGAACTTTTTTAACCTACCACTAATAATTTTTTCAAATAGCTATAAAACATAGCACCATTTTCTTTTCTATCTTTCAAAAGTTTGGAGTGACTCTTGGACACATTTCTTCTCTACTTGTAGAGATGTTAGAATTCAAATTTCAACATTTATTTTGTTTCAATTCTTCAAAAGAGAGAATAATTTAAGTAAATTTTTTTTGTAATGTCCTAGATTTCATAGTAACATATTTTCTCTTACTTATTTTTAACATATTAAAAACATTAGCTAGTTCCTAGAAATGCAGTTATATTAATGCAGGAAATAATTTATAATTAAACAAGATAGAGAAGTAAAAATATGCAACTCCTCATGAAAATATATCTTTGTTTCTGAAGGTTTCAATTTTTTAGACTAACTCAGTGACTTCAGATTTGAAATCTTAGTTTCACAATGTTTTCTCCCAGCCTCTGAAATCAACAAATGTCAGAATCAATCTATTTCGACCCTCACTGCTTCTCTGCCTGGTGAGATTTCCTTTGCACTTTTACATGCTTACTTTAAACATTCTAGTGTTGCATTCTATAAATATCACAGTCAAAGCCAACCTGTAAAAACTGAATCTTGGTTTTATTTATTGTATAACAAATATAAAATTAATTTTTTGAGCTTCTTTTGATTGTTTTTCCTCTGTCTTACTCACAAACTGCACATATTCTACATGAAATTTGTGCTAAATTTTTATTTCCCGAGGTCTTGGCTTAGTGCCAGATTTCACTCCTTTGCTAACTATTTGCTATCCATGTATACTAGACTTGGTTTACTCTAAGGTAAGGTAAGTCTGGATCCTAATGGATTTAATTTTTATGTGTGTGACCTAATATCGAATAAATCTGTACTTTCTAACATCTTTGTTAACATAGTAAAATATAGAAAAATCAAATTATCTTAAAGGCAAATCTTTCATAATGTGCACATAGTGTTATAGTGCCTAATATTGTTTAAAAATTACTGGCTGTCTCCTAGAACATGCGATTGTGAAGGCAGAGGATTGCAGGTAGCTTCCCATGTTTAGCAAGGGAAGTGTTGTTTCCTGATGCTTTCTAGAATTATTATTTACATACAACTAAAAGAAAAAACTTTTGTCTTCTAAATTACTCCTGTATTATCACCAAAATTAATCTCAGTGTGGAGATTTATTATTGGTGATTTTTATAGAATCTTCAATGACATTTTCAAAACACAATAAAATTTCAGAGTTAGAGAATTTAATATTATGGGTTTATCTACTCTTGAATGATCTCAAAGGTCCCTGACAAGAAGTAATTTATAATTTGGCTGAAGCATGGTTTAAATAGCAAGAACTAAAAATACTGAATAACCGCAATTGAACACTACCACCATCCTCATTACAAAATTACTTTTGTGCTCCTCCTTGTTGTGTGTAAATGTTTGGGGAGAAATCACTAAAACAGAGCTGTCTTCAGAAATCTTAATCATGTCACATAATCAATTTAGACACATTTCGGACTCTGCAGAATTTCAGAAAGGCACATTTTGAGACATATATTTCTATAAGTTTAGGTAAATTGCTAATTTATGTGTGTTATAGATGTGTAGATGCTAATCAACTTCAGGATACTAATTCCATTTATGAAAAAGTTCTTAATGTTAGATTTTCTGAAAGTATGTGCCAAAATATCAATTTATCTGGAATTTCAAGTAATTATAACATTCCTGAAACATGCAGTTTTAAGTACAATGATGTGTTGGTTTTACAATAAAAAATTATTTGCAATTACTATTTAAGTGGGAACAATTTTGGGTTGCTTAAAATAATTAAGTACTGAATTTAATTGACCTGCTTTGTCTTAAAAATAATATTGTATAAAAATTGTAAAATTTTAAAAATAATAGAATCAGGGACAAGGAAAATAAAGTATAAATACTCAAGAAGCTGGGTGCACATTTTAATGTAAATTAAGGTAAAACGAATTTCCTGGCAGTAGAAGGAGCTCTTATTATTACTTCCAAGTATCCAGTAGAGTGGCATTCCACAAAATTAATTGTGCTTTGTGGATAACTCAAACTGCTTGCTTATTAAATCTTATTCCCTAATGCAGTCTAAAAGGCATAAGCAACAAAATTAGAAGTGTTATGTAAAATTACATGTTTCATATTTCTATTTATTGATGATATAGGCATATTTTTCAATTTGGGTTTACATTAGAATCAGCAAATAGATCACCTTAAGTAATACTTTCCACCTGTAGTGCTGTCTTTGAAAACAAAATTAGTGGTTTTTTATTATTAAATTTATTAGGGTGACATTGGTTAATAAAATTATATAGGTTTCAAGTGTACAGTTCAATAATACATCATCTGTACATTACATTGTACGTTCATCACCCAAAGTCAAATCTTCCATCATCACATATTTGACCCCCTTTACCCTTATCTACTTTTTCCTCACCCCTTTCTCTCTGATAACCACTAAACTATTGTCTGTGTCTATGAGTTTTTGTTTGTTGATTTTATTTATTGGTTGCTTTTAGTTTTATAACTCACATATGAGTGAAATCATATAGTTCTCAACTTTTTCTGCCTGACTTATTTCCCTTAGTATAATAATCTCAAGATCCACCCATGTTCTCTTAAACGGCAGGATTTTATCTTTCTTTATGGCTAATATTCCATTGTATATATGTACCACATCTTTATCCAATTATCTATTGAAGGACACTTAGGTTGTTTCTATGTCCTGGCCACCATGAGTAATGCTGCAACAAACATTAGGGTACATTTAATTTGACAGAGAGTTACCTCATATTTAGTATGTATTTTTTAATGTGCTACTAAATGGTATTTTATTGGTAGAAAAGGTAGTGTTTTTTTTCTTTTTGCCAAGCTGGTCAAAATTTTTTGTTAGTAGTCTTGATATAAAAGTGATGTGTTATATTCAGCATCAATTTAGACAGTGGATATGAGCATAGAGGTTAAGGACAGTCTATACAGATCATAATTTTTCACAGAATTTTTCACAGAAGCAGATGACAAATCAAATAGTTTGCTACTGGCCTCTAAGTAACAATTATTAATTTCTGTCACATAAGGCTAGTTATGATTATTAATGTTGATAGTATAGTTTTTTATTTTATTACTATGAATTTTAACTTATACAACATGTTTATAAATACTTGGCTAATTTTTCAAATCCATAGAACTCAAGAATATAAGTCATTACTTGTGCTTAGAGATATGGCACAGAATGGGACAGAAGAAAAGAAAGGAAAAAAGGAAAGTTTCAGGCTTAATAAAGCTTAAAATATATTTATTATAACAAGACTAGCATAGATAAAAACAAAAAAATAAAAATCAAGAAACTACAGAATTTTAAGCTAAATTATGTTATACCTATTTCAACGAAATTTTAGAATTCTCATTATCTTTTAAAGTGATTGGTAGACAGTGGGATTCAGTCATAAGTGCTCTCTTAAGGAAAAGGGACAGAAAGATAAACACAATTTGATAGGGGAGATGTCAATGAACATATACAGTGTTATAAGAATAAATAATTTCACATGAACTTGACTCTCTAAACTTTTAAATCTGTGGCAGCCTAGATCATTGGGAAACCATTTTTATAGATAGTGATAGAACAAATCTGTCCCATTTAGTAGAGATAAATTCTATTTATTCTGATTTTCCTCTTGTAAATAACCTTATGGTATCTTCTAGGACATATGAACCTAAAGATATTTAATCCAAAAACTTCTACCACTTCCAGTTTAATGTTGTCCGAAAGAAGGTACAGAGAGAATTATTTAGATTCATACCTATCATCAATCAACTATGTGGTACTGTGACCACAAGTAGAATATTTTCCAGATGGTAGATTCCACTTTGATGGACTGCGCAATGTGGCTTTATAAAATAGTGTTCAACAAATAAAACTTCAGAGAATCTTCCTATCCCTGCTCCCTTCCTCCCTCCTTCCCTCCCTCCTCCTTCCTTCCTTCCTTCCTTCTTTCCTTCCTTCCTTCTTCCTTCCTTCCTTCCTTCCTTCCTTCCTTCCTTCCTTCCTTCCTTCCTTCCTTCCTTCCTTCCTTCCTTCCTTCCTTTCCTTTCTCCTCTTCCTTCTTTTATTCTTGCATACATTGGCATTTGCTTAGTATCTACTATAATGAGTATCAGGAATTTTACTCATTATTGAAGATTCACCTAATGACTGGAATATGGTATTTGCCATTGAAGAAATTCTGATTTAGTATAAATTATAATATAATTTTCTTTTGCTTTGATATATTGTTCAATTTTAGATGTCTTTCATAGCAATTCTTCTGAGAAACATAAGGTCTCTCAGTAAATTTGAAAATAATCTTTTTACTTAAAGCAAGAGGAAATATTCCATATCTAAAATATACAAGTTGTTAAAAATAATGGTTTTATCTTATTATCTCAGTGCACACAGTAAACAGATGTAGAATAGTCTCCTGTACCACTTTCAATCCAGTGAATTCTTTTCACTTTTGCTCTAAATAATGGGATTTAGTCCCAAATAACTTCTTTTGAACACTGAGGTAAGTGAATGCTTATCATCAAGTTGAAACTACCATTTTAGATTCTCCTATATTTTTCTCAATCTACCTCATATTTATCCGTCTATGCTAGGTGGTTGTTTTTGTTGTTGCTGTTGTTGTTGTTGTTGTTGTTGTCAGTTTTCTCTCCATTCCTAGGACAATTTACCTCCCCTGTACACAAGGCTATGTAGCCACCAATTAATCTATTCCACCATTAATTACACTTTTATTGGTACATTTTCCCTTTTAGGGACACAGTAATTAATAATTCAACAAAATCATCAGCTTTGGATAGTGACGATTCTTCAGTGTCCATATAACTTTCCTACTCAGACAGTAGCTACAGAGATCTTTGAATGAATACACATCAGCTGGTTCAATCAAATTGACTTCTTATGCTGTATTATTTTTATTATCGTTGTTGTTATTCTTATAGAATATAGCTCTAAAGAAATGGGTTTTTAGAGTTGTGTTAAAATGATAAAAGATACAAATAAAATACCTCCTATAGGCAGATAATTTTTACCCAGAATAGAGCTTTCCTTAGACAACATGCCTCTCTTAAAAAGCAGTCAGTGGTACCCTGCGAGGAGGATATCTTAATTCAAGTCAGTCTTTTCCAGTTCCTTCACACCAACCTGCATGCTGCAAACGCTAACCTGGTGAAACTTTCACCTGACCTATAGAGGGGATGTTTGATGCAGGGAAAAGCTTCTAAATCTAAGAGCTGTGAATTATAATTCTAGCTCTATCATATACTAGCTCCGAAAAACCCATTTGTCACATTTGTAACATTGAGGCAAATAATGCTATTCTCAGGGAAGCTGAGAAGATATAATTAATAAAAATTACACATGCAAAGCCCTTGACATAAAGCCAACAAAAGGTTAGTTCTTTCCACTATTTTAGGTTGTTTAAGTTAGAATTTGACTCCTCAGTAAAAGTTGATGTTTTAAATTTCTGTATCCACAACCCTTAGCACAGGGAGGCAATGTAAATTGTGAAAGTATTACCGGATTCTAGTTATTTCCACCGTTACTACTTGCCATATATACAAATACATTCTCATTTTTTAAGGTATTAGAAAATGACATTGTTGGCATTATTAATATAATTATATAATGTATATTTTATGAAAGAGATTTTTGTTTCTGGAAAAAACAGAAAGTTTTGAGAAATAAATCTCACCAAAATCTTTGTTGCATAGTTGAAGATCTACAAATTCTGTTACCTTAAAATGATATATTTAAGGTAGAGAGATGCAAGGTTCTTGAAAACATGTTAATTATAGGCATTTTCTGGATTGAGTGTCATAGGGGAAAAAGAAAGTGAACAAAAGAGAAAAATAAATTAAATAACTTTATGATTTCATGGAGAGACAAGAAAAACAAATTTAAACACCACCTGCAGTCTTTCTGTGTCAAGATAACTTTATTTATATTACATTCCAGTGATCAAGGTCCTGGGGGCATCAAGTACACAATTAAAATGAAATAATAATAATAATAAACAGTAGTTGAATCATCATAAAAATCCACATTGAAAATAAACACAAAAATAAGGAAAACTTTGGGGGGGAATATCTTTTTAATTCAAATTTAATAATCTACCAATATGCATTCCCTGGCATGAGTATCTAATGACATGGGATTTATTTGCCTTGAGTATAGCCTGGCTTTGCAGTTTCCCAGTCCTGCCTTGTCAAGATTAGGAAGTATAGATCTTAAGAGGCCCACATGTGAAGATTCATATTGAGCTTAAGCTATTCAGACACCTCTGATTTATCATTGCAAGTCATTACAGCTTAGCAGTGTTATTGGCTGCTGTCATTATCATGCTGTCATATTTCAAAAGAGCTTTAGTTAGCAATACTGCTATTCCTATAAAGGCAAAAAAGTATCTCTCCTCACTTGAGCTATTAACAAGGCTGGCAGCAAATTGCTGCAATGTTGTTAAGGAAAATCAGTTGTTCAAAGATGTTACCTTCAGTGATTGTTCAGGAACACAGCTAGAGAATGAAAGTGTTTAGTTATAAAATCTTCAGATATATCTTAGAACGTAGGACAAAGAGTAGACCCTGAAGGGAAAGGATTAAAATGGACAAATGGGCTTATCTGAAATAGGTTCTGGTCCATGACCTGCTGGGAATGGGGCTGCATAGCAGGAGGTGAGCGGTAAGTGAGCGAAGCTTCATCTGTATTTGCAGCCACTCCTCAGCGCTAGGGTCACCGCCTCAGCTCCACCTGAGATCATCAGGCATTAGAGTCTCATAGGAGCTCGAAGCCTGTTGTGAATTGCACATGTGAGGGATCTAGGTTGCACTCCTTCTGAGACTCTAATGCCTGATGATCTCAGGTGGAGCTGAGGCGGTGACCCTAGCGCTGAGGAGTGGCTGCAAATATAGATTAACATTAGCAGAAAGGTTTGACTACACAGAGACCATAATAAATCAAGTGCTTGCGGACTCATATCAAAACCCTATCAGCAAGTGGCAAGTGACAATTAAGCTGCATCTGGTGGCAGGCTTTATAGTGGCAAGTGAGTTGATGTACTTCAATTGTACAGTTGCATCTGGTGGCAAGCTTTAAGTCAGAATCTGACACTTTTTATAGTTCGTGCACGGCCCGCCCATTATTTTATTTACCACTTCTGTCCATGCCTCTTCCCTGCACTTCTCATTTGTCTCAGTCACAGCTTTGGTAAGACCACAAGTTAACCGGCCAAAATGAGTTAAAAACAAATGTCACTGGAGAGCTTCTTAGAAAAGGGAGAAGGACCCAATGATGAGACAGAAGACTCTGAGACTGCCAACCAAAAAAAGAAAATGCCAAGAGTCCTACTTAAATTACAGGTTTATTACAACAGGTGATTCACATTCTCCAAGCCCGCTTTGTATATAATATGCGGCGACAGGCTATCCGACCAAGCCATGAAACCATCAAAACTACTTCGCCACATGGAGACCAAGCACCCTGCATTAAAAGACAAGCCTTTGGAGTTTTTCAAAAGAAAAAAATGTGAACACAAAGAGCAGAAACAATTATTGAAGGCCACTGCTTCATCAAATGTGTCTTCACTGAGAGCATTATTCTTAGTGGCTAGCTGCATTGCTAAAGCTAAGAAGCCCTTTACTATTGGCGAAGAGTTGATCCTGCCTCTTGCAAAAGACATTTGTCATGAACTTTTAGGAGAGGCTGCAGTTCAAAAAGTGGCATGTGTTCCTCTTTTGGCTAGCACCATAACTAGACGAATTGATGAAATAACAGACAATATTGAGGCACAATTGTTAGACAAGATCAATGAGTCACCATGGTACATAATCCAGATTGACCAGTCTAACAATGTTGTCAACAAGGTAACAATGCTTGTTTTTGTGAGATATCTTTTTCAGGAGGATGTACATGAGAATATATTACATACATTTTTGTCGCCAACCAACACCACAGCTGCAGTACTATTCAAGTCTTTGAATGATTACATATCAGGAAAATTGAATTGGTCATTTTGTGTCAGTATATGCATGGACGAAACATCTGCCACGACTGGAAAGCTTTCTGGTTTCACTACTCTTGTCAAAGAGATCACTTCTGAATGTGAGTCTATGTATTGTGTCATCCATAGAGAAATGCTAGCTAGCTAAAAAATATTACCTGAACTTAACAACGTTTTGTAAGATGTAATTAAAATGATGAACCACATTAAAGTACATGCCCTTAACTCACATCTTTTAGTGCAGCTCTGTGAGGAGATGAATGGAGAGCACACACATCTTCTCTTATACACAGAAGTGAGATGGTTTTCTAAAGGTAGATCACTGGCCGGAATTTTTGAGTTATGAGAGCTGCTCCAGAGATTTCTTTCAGAAAAACAGTCACCACTGGCAGCACATTTCAGTGACACAGAATGGGTCGCAAAACTTGCTTACTTGTGTGACATATTCAACCTGCTTAACCAACTCGATCTGTCACTTCAGGGGAGAATGACAACTGTGTTCAAGTGGGCAGATAAAGTGGCTGCATTCAGAGACAAACTGGAATTATGAAAGTGATGAGTGAACACTGAGATTTTGACGTGTTTCAAACATTAGCAGAGATTTTGAAAGAGACTAAGCCAGAGCCTTCTTTCTTCCAGCATGATCACCTATCTCAGCTTTCAAAAGCATTTGAGCTTTACTGCCCAACAACAAAAGCCCCCCAAACTGGGGAGGAATGGATCTGCGACCCATTTGTGAATAAGCCAGGTGAATAGACTTTGTCTATGTTAATAAACCAAGCAGAGGATCAATGGCTTGAGATTGCAAATGATGGTGATCTTAAAAGTATGTTTGAGACAACTTCAAATCTCCATATGTTTTTGGATTAAAGTCAAAGTGAAATATCTCGAGATTTCCACCAAAGCACAGAAAAACCTGCTTCCTTTTCCAGCATCCTATCTTTGTGAAGCAGGGTTTTCTATAGTGACAGCAACCAAAATGAGATTATGGAGTAGACTTTACATAAGCAACACACTTCGGATGTCACTGTCTCCCATTACCCTCAGATGGGACTGTGTAGTTGTAAGAAAACAAGCTCAGGGATCCCACTGATTCTGCAATATGGTGAGTAGTATAAATATTTCATTATATATTATAATAATAATAGAAATAAAGTGCACGATAAAAGTAATGTGCTTAAATCATCCTGAAACTACCTCCCACTCACACTGGCCTGTGGAAAAATTGTCTTCCACGAAACCGGTCCCTGGTGTCAAAAAGGTTGAGAACCACTGATCTAAAATGTAAACCAACCAAAAAAGGGTTTTGAACCTATGAGCACCTTTGAGTTTATGAGGTCAGACTATAGAGGGTACATGATTTTGACGGGAAAAAATCAAATCTTTTTTTTAGCAATCTCTAAGTTAAATTTATAATTTCCTTTGATTATTAATATAGGCAAAAAATCATAATAGGTAACAGTCCCTGTGAATGTTACCATTAGAAATCATAGATATTTTTATATCAGTACAGATTGTTGCACATAGCTAAATAATTTGCATTTATTATTACTTAGAAAAGCATGATAATTATTATAACTGCATCATTATATATTAATAAAGAAACACGTATAATACTATAGCAAGTTCCTGTTAATAATATATTGATAGTTGCATTTTGACATAATTTTTTTCTTTTATGATCATGTAATTTATTTTAGGCATTTAAAGATATCATTTTGAGAAAGTTTCTCATCTTTCAATAGATTGCCAATAGTCAATGACACGCAATAGGTTAAGAACTTATTCATTGTTAACAGAATTGTATTCATCAGAGGCTAAGAAAGTCATGGCCAAACAAAACTTCAGCACAGATAAAATATCAGCACCTTTCAGAAACTAACAAAAAGAAAATTTTGAACTGACAAACAATCCTCTCTTTTACAACCCAAGAAAATTAAAGATCAGAGACATTATGCCAATTAGCAAGTCTTCATATACAAATGCTTCAGTAGCATAGCAAAATATGCTGGAACAGTGTCGGCTTTGTAGGCTTCTCAAATTAGATTGAGAGCAGCCTAGTGAGGTAGAAAGATCATCAGGCATAATTGTGTTCTGGCTCCTATCACAAAGTTGCTATTTGAATTTGCTAATACATAAACTTTTAGAATTTATTTCTTCAGTTATGTAATGAGGAAATTGGACACTTCACCTCTTTCAGATATAAAATTCTACTCCCTATGTCAATGCTCTTTTGATTAAAATGATTTTTTGACTCTCAATGTAAGCATACGTATTACTGAAAGGGCTTTGGAGTGGGATTTTATTGTATTAATTCTTCTCCCATTCAAAATGTTAAGACTGCCCACCTATTCATTATTAGTTAGAATTAATTAGATATTAACTAAGGTCACGTGTTTCAAAAAACAGGTAGGTATTTCTTAAAATATTCCAACTCTTCATTAGCTGTTCACGCAGGTTTCACCCCCCCAAGATCAGCACGTCATATAAGAATTTTAGTCTCTTATTCAGTACAAGTTGGCAGGGCAGTTACTTTAATCACTTGAAAATTTCACATGTTGCTTGAAAAAGATAGTTTCAAAATCTTTCTAAATTTATAAGTAAAATGCTTTTTCTCTTGAATGAATTTTCAGAGAGTAACTTAAACATTTATATTTTATCTCAGCCTTTTCCCCCATTTCTTCTCGGTAAGGCAATGGTATACACATTTTAAACCTGGAAACATGATAAATTAAGAGTAACATTTGGAGCTGTGATCTTTTAATTTTTCAAGAAACATTTCAGCTCTTGAAAAGTTTTGCATATGCATGTAAAGTTTCCTTATGAAACTCCCTATTAACCTACTTTTCCTATTAGTCTATTTAGTTAGCATTTTATAAAGAAAGGTTTGAGGTTTTAGATTTTTTAAACAAATTAATATAACAGTCTGCCTATAGAATCCAAGCTTATTGATTTTTTTCTGTAAAGTATTAAGAATAAAAAGAGATAAGATTAAGTGGATTTTTATTTTTGTTAAAGGACTGTCTAGTTTCTTCAGCTAAACCTCCTACAATTCTTCATATCAAATGAATTAAGTTGTGTGTGGAGTAGGTATTGGGGTGAATTAGAGTCATTTTATATCATAGCGAGTGGGTGACTTTACCATGAGACATTTCCATTCTTGTGGCCTTGTTGTCTTGAATAATGCTATTAAAATTAAAAAGCCTCCCAAAAGCCTAGTAATGAAATAATAAACAAACAAACAAGGACAAATATTTCTTGCCAATGACAAGCAGTTGTTTATAAGTATGGCTTAATTCACAAATTACTTTCACTTAATTAGTTTAATGTTTGCAAAACACTTCGAGGATGAAAGGAATGAAAGGAATTATATAAATGTTAGAACTTTTAATAGACTCGATTTTCTCAGAGGCTAAGAGCTCACCAGCTGTCCATCTTCCTAGATGAGGACAGGAGCAATCAATCACCCTCTAGAATTTCTCCAGGGCACCAGAAAGGACCTTTTGATATTATGGCTGCTGAGGTCTTTGAGAGTTTAAGAACTAACTTTTTCTTGCTTTGCATTTTACAAATTACCAGGGAGCCTCTTTGAATGGAGGAAAGGATATATCTAATTCATAAAGAAGATAAATAAATTAGAGGGGAGGGCACTGATTACCACTCTTTTTCCCTTTTGGATAAGACCTGGGGAGCTGGGGTGTGTCCTCTCTTCTCCCTTTTTCTACATTATGGCTACTAGAGTAGAAACAAGTGGCTGAGGGAGAGCAAAAACAATTCCTTTTGATGTGTCTCTCAGTGGCAGTTTTAGTCTCTGAGACAGCTAATTAAATAACAAAGGACTTAATTTGGATTTGAGCATTGTCACCTGAGCTGCTCTTCCTTTTAGGCATTCTTTTGAAAACAAAACTGATCATCACTGCAATAAAAATTCCAAATACCTTTTTCTTCAGCTATGCAAATGAGCAGATTCATGTTAGCATCATGAGTTGATTTTCAACATAACAAAAATCCAGAGATGCTATCTTAGAAGACTCAAGGCGTCACTACAATTCTAAACGTTAAATACCTGTCTTCTATAATGGTCTGTGTTTTAACTCTACCATAGGAGATTCTTGTAGAATATTAAAAAATAATGTTTCAATCAGAAAAATCTTAACTGGTGAGTAGCAAATTTAGAAGTATGTTTTTAATTTATAATCTCCTCAAATAAAAGCTGTATATTTTGAAGTAACCACATACTAGTTCTCATTGTCAAAACACCCTATAAAGGAGATTTAAATATGAGGATTTTTTTTTATCTCTATTTATAAAAATTAGAAAAAAATGGAAAAAATCTTTTAAAAAATCTCTAATGATTCTCTATTATATATTTGGAAATTTTTATGAGCTGTTGGTAATCCTTTTTTTATAAAAAATAGGATGGCATATGTTGCCAAAAGGAAACGATTATTACTCAAATAAAATATGCTCCCAAGGTGATACAGAACTGTGATTTACTTTCAATGTTTGGAGGGAGGAGGGACTTACGCAATTTTATTTTACTAAAAGAACAAGTTAGAGGAAAACACTAAAAGCATAACTTTATGTTCCAAAATTCAGAGAAATATTTGATTCCAAAGTAGTCAAACTCTTTAGAGATAAAAGTTGGTGTTTTAGAAATAAAATAATGCTGAAAATTTAAAGAAATTTACCAAAATAATTTATTATTTAATTTTGGTCAATGGAAACCCCAATTTCTTCAGAATAAGGCTGTGCAGGTACAAGATTAAAAACACTTGAGCATTACGTGAATTTAAATAGTAAGGTCAAAGTAGAACTCAAAGTTTAATTTAAATTTGCTTGCTGTATTTAATAATGTACTTAAAGAAACAGAACCTTCGCTTATGCATAAAAAATGCTTTTTTAGTTTTCAAAAATTCATTTTCCTCTGACTAAAAACTGGGCCAGTGTATTCTTTTTTAAAAATAAGGATTGTAAAGTACCACAAATGTTGATTGTTAAGAGTGGGATCTGGAATGGGAATGTCAAATAATGAATTCGAGTACAACTGACTAGTTAAATACTGTTGTGAAAATTACCTAACCACTAAGTACCTTGATGTCTTCACCTGTAAACCATGAATAATTATAAATACTCTCTATTAGGTTGATGTTAAGTTTAAAGAAATAATATCTATCAGGCACTTAATTCAATGCCTAGTAGAGAGTGACCAGTTAACAAATGTTAGTCACTGTTCTTTGTAGGGAAGGCAATAGAGTGTACTGAGCAAGAACATGGAGTCTTCATTCAGACCTCACAGGTATGAACACCAGCTCTAACACTTACTAACCATGTAATCTTGGGCAAGTTATTAATACTCTATATATGTCCATCTTCCTATCTGTAAAAAAGAAAAAAATAGAACTCAATTTTTTTGTTGTTGTTGTAGAATTAAATAAGTTAATATATGCCTTTTTAAAAGTACCTGGCATTTGTCAAGCACGATGTCGGTGTTAGCGAGTAAAATTTTAAGTAATATATTAACCTATATATATAGGCAATTATATGAGGTTTCAGGGGTGTCTAGGTTTCAATCTTGTAAAACCATTTGGATTCTTTCACTGAATTAGGAAGAACTGGAAATTACCAGGTTTGATAAGAAATTAATGAGTTTAATTATATATATGCTAAGTTCAGTTCCTTTTGAGTCACCCAAATGATGAGATCCAAGTAAGCATTTGTATATACAGGTTGGAAGCTAAGACAAATAGTCTGAACCGAATTTAGACAACTTGTCTAAATGTGGTGGTGGTGGTGGTGATCTAAAGGTGGTCACTGGGATACAGCTGAAAACTGAAACCACAGTCATGGGTGACACTCTAAACTAGAAAGCCAATAAAGGAGTAAGTAGATCCACAGAATTTGGAGATAATGGAAAGAATATCTAGAAATGCATAAATATTGAATTAATGTGTTGTCAAGAGGATTCCAGAAGTTATATATGTACGGCATTGTACCTGTTACACTGAAACTTTATATGTGATGATTGTTGGTAGTGTGAACAAATTATCACATGCATGTTAATCCTGAGGCAAGGATGCTAATCATTTCCAGTGCGTGATTCTTATTTTCCTATACATCTTTATACATTTAATTCATTCTTACCTTTCTTCTTTAACATCTTTCCCCACACAAACTCTCACATAATACTTGCAGTTTTAATCTCTCAATTGTTCTTCTCATATGTCATCTAGTGCTTAAATCTTGTTGTGGAACCAGAGGTCCTCGGAACAGTCCTTCCCCTTCCTTTTCACACTTCTGCTCCTCGAGGTACTCTACACTATTCTACTCTACTTGAGGTACTCCACTCTATTCATTAGGTTTTGTTTGTTTGTTTACAATTTTGCTATCCATTTCTGAGTGGGGCAGAGCTAGGAACTACAGTCTTCACATTTACATTAATATTGTAAGAAAGATAATGAAGAGAGGGAGGCAAGCCAAGGAGGGATGAGAAATAGGATTAAAGTTTCACATCTGCTGTGTGACAGAATTTTTGCATACTGTCATTTTTGTAAGATAGATGTACCAGAGAGTTATGACTAGGTAGTGGATAGGCCATACTTGCTGAATAAAATTATTTAAATGTATTCTAGTAATTCCATATTTTGTCAATGAAAAGCCCTTTTCTTACTCCCTTCCTCCTTTATTTTGTCTCCCTTCCCTTTAATGATTGTTAATCACTTTTATAGATTCCTTTGTGGTTTTTCTGCAATTACCAGTTTATATCACATATTGCATCCTCCTTCTCTTTTGTCAAACTCACCATTTGACCTTCACTCCTAAATATTCTACATGCCCATTTTCTGCTTGCAACTGATTATTATTTCTGCAGCCCTTTTCTTGTACTTGCAGGTTAAAGTCATGAATTTACATGGAATCTTTCAATTTTTTGCCCAATCTGCATCTCAAATATCATGGTCAAATAATCCTCTTCCTTATTCTGAATTGAGTTGTTTTCCTGGAACTAGTCACGAATACGTAGGTTCCAATTGCAAGGCAATGTCAGCATAGCCAGTTGCATATCATCTGTGCTCCCATATCACAATTATTTGTGTTCAGGTCTCATTTAAAAAGTTGTAAAGTCCTTGAGATAAGGCACTATGTTTTATTGGTATTTTTATTTCCATTGTTTTGCACTATATTAAACTCTTATTAAACACTGAATGAGAAACACTGAATTAAACATTGAATGGGAAATTTCCAGTGGTGTGAGAGAAAGGGTAGTAATGGACTAGAACATTCTTCTATATACAGATAAAGGTTTATTAAATGGTCAGGCAGAGCCAGAACAAACAACTATAATGAGTCATTATTGTTCTAATTGTTCAAGTGTGTCTAGACAAATACCTATACTTTAAAAAAGAAAAATAACCACGTTCAGAAAATCCACACACTATGTATAGAAAAGCTATATTTGTCTATTATAACCAGATGGCCTAAATGAAAAAAAGTCTCCTCTGACTCCATCAACACTGCAAATGAGTCTTTCTTGCATTTATGAATAAGGAAGCTCATTTATTTTATTATTATTTGTTTTATAACTAATACCAGGCTCTTTGAGGCTGCACATAAGCATGAAAATAGCAAAGGAAGCAATCATGAAAAAATACAGCCTGTACATAATACTACTATCTTTATTATGCATTAAGGGTAATTGCAATAAATTGTTATTGCCCTCAAAATCAAGTCTTTGTTCCAGTGTTCCAGAAGAAAGAGCAGATTTATCAAATAGTTTCTACTTTGCAATGAAAGGTGATCATTAGCAATTTGGTTAGACCACTTAAACTTATTTAATAGTCAGAAAAGTTAAAGTCTTTTAGAGATTTTCTAGTTAATAGAATTAACCTACAGTGTAATTAGACATGTCCGAATTAAAGTCCTTTTTGCAATGAAATACCTGCAATAAAAGTAGTCTCCAGGGATAAAGAGATTAACATTCACATTAGGGACAAATTTGTTTTTAAAACCAGATTTACTCTTTTGGTCTTTCATCCCTGAATGATTCTACAGAAGAATAGATTTGGAGGTTTTCTCTTATCATCAACTATTTTGCCTTTTTTTTTTTTTTTTTAATTTCAAGGAATATTGGCTTTCATCACGATTTTCCAATCTGAACTTTAAATAACAAAATGTTCTGTCGTGTCTCTTTCTTGCTGCTATTAGGAAATGTGGGGATGGTACAAACACAGTACAATCTCTCTAACTAGCCTGTAAACCGGCAAGGACGTTTTAAAGAAATCGATGAAATCACTGGAGCCATTCATACTGGAGTTTCTGAAGGTGATCTAAATACCTGCCCCCACACTTCATCTCCTTTAGGTAATCTTCCTAAGTGCAGGTGACTCTGAGATATGTTTCGACATCTCCATGTCTATGAAGAACTAAGATCAAAAGTGTACTCATTTACATGTTCCTGATATTTACACAAAAACAAATAGGTATACATATTTTTTTGTGTTCTTTTTTTCTGTTTTATATTAATTTATAGGTTTTCCAAGAAGTTCCTCATGTCATCACTTCTTCAAAATTCTTTTCTGTGCTGTGTTGTGCTCTCTGTGCAGGATGAGCACCATATCAGTGGATGACACTAAATCTCCTTTATTTGGCATTTTAGGCAGCATAAGCCATATATTTTCTTCTTTGGAAATCTTTCAAACCCATGTTCCAGCATCTGTTTGGCCTCAGAGAGCCATATATGGCTTACATTCATGGTTTTATTTATACAGTAGCATACACTATACATCAGAGTTATAATTTGAGGTTTACATTTTGTTACAAAATAGTTATGTTATTATTAGCTAATCTCTGAACTACTTTGCATCCTCCTGGTCACCCACGACATAAGTATACATGACTTCTAGGCATTATAAGCAAACAAACAAAAACTACTCACTACCTAAAGCTCACTAGGATGGAGAATGGTAATGTTATTCACTGTTCCTCTTAAAGATCTTTGTAGCTAATCAAGACATAATATCACCTTCTTCAGGACTTCTGGGTTTCTTTGTTTATACAATTTCTCTTGTTCTGTTTTGTGTTGTAGTTATCATTTTTAGATATATGTCATAGTCTACAGAAAACGTATAATTCCACACAGGAATTTGTTATACGTGTTTTGTAACTTCATGATGATAATTTAATATTTGAGCTTCACAATTTATGTTGTGCAGATCAAGTAAAATTAATCTTGCAAAGATGTCGCAAACCATAACTGGCTGTACGATTGCAATGTAGCTCAACATCTATTGAATACATGTTGACTATATAAAGGGAATTCACTTTTCGTTATTCAAAAGTACATACATAAAGATAATTAATATGTATTCAGTTTTAGAACATGCTAGAAGTTATATATTAACTCATTTAATCCTCAGAAGCTAATCATGTATCTTCATTTTCTGGTGAAGAAAATGCAGTTTCAAGAGATTAGGTAAATGCTAAAGTCTACAGTTTAGATATCTGTACTTTATTCACTCCCAAATCTACTGAAGCTAATATTCATGTTATCTCTTATGCTGAGCATTACTTATACGTTGGGATTAATGTGTGAGTAAACCAATATATGACATGAAAATTTTTACTTTTTAATATCAAGCATTATATGATCTAAATTACTTTCTTTATGAAACCAAAAGAATATAAAGAACTCATTCAACTCGACAACAAAAAAACAATCCACTTAAAAAAAGGGCAGAAGACCTGAATAGATATTTCTCCAAAGAGAAAAAAACAGCCAATAAACATATGAAAAGATGTGCAAGATCACTATTTTTCAGAGAAATGCAAATTAAAACCACAAGGAGAAATCACCTCACACCTGCCTAAATGGCTAGCATCAATAAATCAAAAAACAAGTGTTATCGATGATTTGGAGAAAAAAGAACTCTCATGCATTCAGAAACAGTTCTCAAAGAGACAGTAGAATAATGGTAGTGGAGTCTGCAACAGAGGGTATGCAGCAGTGAAAATGAAAGTCACCGTCCCTTCTTTCAGGGAATTGTAAGAATGGAGAAAGAAGACTCAGGGAGCCTAATCTAATCTGAAGTGGGGGGTAGGTGATCAGAGATTGCCAGAGAAAGGTACCATCGATGCTGAGACTGAAACTAGAAAGGGAATCTGAAGCAACATTCTAATCAGAGGAAACATCGTGTGAGAAGGCACAGGGTGAGCATGTTTAGGTCAAGCCACTGACAGTAATCATAGTTCCATTGCACTGAGTCCCCATAATTCCAAGTATAACCAGATATGTGGAAGCAGAAAAGAAATAGGCAGAGACAAGAATATAAAAGAAGTTTACAGGGTGAAACTGAGGCTTTCATTCCCGGAAAAACAAAAACAACCTCAATTCTATCTAAAAAAATGATCTTCAATCTTTCCCTTACTCCTGCCTTGCATATGGCCAAGAGTTTTGAAACTGAAAGTTAGACATAGTTTGAATTATTAATGGCATCTTTGGGCAGCTGAACTAGAGCAGGCAACTACTTATATCCATTCTCCATATTTATGGGGGAAAGTGCTTTTAATTTAAATTATTTATTTATTAGTTAATAATTTACTAAATAAAGCTATTTTTTTGTTGTTTACTTAAAGCTGAAGCCATTCCTAATCAACACAGGTAGGGAAGAGAAAGGCTGATGACAACCCTTTTCCCACAGGAGAAACCTGACTAAAATTTTGTTTTGAGTATCAATGATTTTGGAATATCTAACTCTATGTTCAGGGTCCTGTGGATGTAATTTAGGGAACTTCTCAGGGATTGAGGGGAGACAGAGCTGAAAAGTCTATGAAATGTTCATACATAGCCTCACTTTAAACACAGCAGCCTGGCTGCTTTTAAGTATTGTTATTTCCAATAAGAACAATGTTCTATTTCTATAATATTCGAAAAATGACTAATATGGATCATAATCTTCAGAGTTATATAAATAGCTATTTAAATTATTAACCATATTGATTTTTTTGAATTAAAATTTACTTTACATTTCCCTGTCAGAAACTTCTACCTATTCTTGGATTAAAAGGTTAAGTGATAGCAGTAATTTGACCTAATTGTAGATATAATATTATTTATAACATTTATGAGACTTAGCAGCAGTAAGCTGGGGAAGTTTTGGTAATTTTCCAGAGAAGCATTATTGAAATAAATAAAAAAAAATAGATTGATACTTTAAGATATGTAAAACTTTGTTTTGTTCTTCATGATTTAGTTATAGTTTTGCAGATTGCATGCTTAGTAGAAAATAACTTATAAATTAAAATTAGCACCTGATAATTAAATAAAATAGTGATGGATACTGAAGAGATCTAGAACAAAAAGTTTAACTTTTAAAATTTTACTAGTATTAAATAATACATTTTTTCATAAACAACATTCATGTGAAAATATATGAATTTGGGGATTAATGTTAAATATTGCCTTTTTTTTCCTGGACAAAGCTATCTCTCATTCTTTTTATTTGAAAAATAATATAAGCTTAGAAGATGCTCATGTTTATTTTTTCTATATCTGAATGTATTTTAAGGATTTAGATAAAAATGAATATAAAATATAATGTAGAAATTATTTTAATGTGGTAATTGACTTTAAAAATATGTGCAGGATGTGGTTCCATAGTGTAGCGGTTAGCATGTCTGCTTTACACGCAGAAAGTCCTAGAATCACGCCTCAGTGGAGCCACAGTCCATGGTCTACCGCCACGCCACCCTGAACAAACCCAATGTCTGATCTCGGAAGCTAAAAAGAGTCGGGCCTGGTTAGTACTTGGATGGGAGACCACCTAGGAAGACCAGGTGCTGTAGGCATAAATAATAAAAAAAAATAAATAATTTAAAAAAAATACGTGCAAAGAAATTAGCATATATTGAGACCTTAGAAATCATAAAAATGTGATTAGGTATTCAGACAATGGGTGTAAGCCCTTGAGAATATCTAACTGTGTTCATAGGGAGGTAATCTTCATGGTCAAATACAATGTTGGTTGTTTTTCTAATAAACTTTCTTTTTTTTTTAAGTAGTTTGGGGTTAACACCAAAATTGAGCAGAAAATACAGAGAGTTTCCGTTTATACCCCTGCCTCACACATGCACCATCAGCATCTCTTATCATAGTGGTACACTTGTAATTGATGAATCTACATTGGCACGTCATCATTAACTTACATCCATGGTTTACGTTAGAGTTTATTTTTGGTATTGTACATTTTATGGATTTTGACAAGTAAATATTGATGAATATCTGCCATTATATTATCATATAGAGTATACAATGGGTTTTTCAACACAGATCGGTGGAAAAAGAGACAAAATTTGATTTTTGGTTACCAGGGGTGGGGGCAGGACATAAAGAGGTCCCCTGTCTCTAAGATTTTCTTCTCGAGGACATTTCATATTAATGAAATTATATAACATATGGCCTTTTTTTTTGTTTGTCCTTTTCCATTTAGCATGCATAATGTCATTAAGGCATATCAATGTCATAGCTCATATCTGTAACTTCATTCCTTTCTGTGGATAAATAATATTCCATTATAATATTCCATCATGTATCACATGTTGTTTGTTCATTCATCAATTGATGAGCATTTGGGTTGTTTTTTCACTTCTTGGCTGTTATGAATATTGCTGCTGTGAACATTCGTGTATTAGTTTTTTATAAACATACGTTTTCAATTCTCTTGGCTATATACTTGGGAGCGAAATTCCTGGGTTATATATTAAGGCAATGTTTAACTATTTCAGGAACTGTCAAACTGTTTTCTAAAGCAGTTGCAAAATTTTACATCCCCTCCAGCAATGTATGATTTCTCGACATCTTCACCAACACTCGATGTTCATCTTTTTAAAAGTCATCATATGGTCATCATAAGTGTGAAGTAATATCTCATTGTGATTTTTATTTCATTTCTGTAATGACAAATAATGTTAAGAACCTTTTTATGTTCTCACTTGAATATCTTATTGAGAGAAATGTCTATTTGAATACTTTGCCCATTTTTTAATTATGTTATGTATCTTTTTTTTGTTGAGTTACAGGAGTTCTTTATATATTCTGGATGCAAATCCCTTATCAGAGATCTGATTCACAAATAATTTATCCTGTTCTGTGAGTTGTCATTTAAATTTCTGAATTTTGTCCTTTAAATCACAAAAGTTTTTAATTTTATGAAGGTAGTTTCTCTTTTCTTTTTTTTTCACTTTTACTTTTTCTAGAATGTTATATAATTGGAATCACATAGTATATAGCCTTTTCAAATTAACTTATTTCACTTATTAATATGTATTTAATGTCCCTCCTTGTCTTTTTGTGACTTAATGACTCATTTCCTTTTAGCTCTGAATAATATTCCATTATAAGGAAGTACCAGTTTGTTTATCCATTCACCTACTGTGGACAACTCTTGGTTTTTTGCAAGTTTGGGCAACTGTGAACAAAGTTCTTTGGAAACATCATGTAAGGTTTTTTTGTGGACATACATTTTCAACTTCTTGAGTAAATACCAGGGGTGCAATTTCTGGATCATATGGTAAGAGTATGTTTAGTTTTGTAAGAAACAGCTGAACTTTCTTCCAAAATGACTGTGCCATTTTGCATTCCCACTAGCAATAAATAAGAATTCCTGTTGCTCCACATTTTTTGCAAGGATTTGGTGTTAGTGTTCTGGATTTTGGCCATTCTAATTGGCATATAGTGGTATCTCATTGTTGCTTTAATTTGCATTTCTCTGATGACATATGACTATAGGACTTCTTTTCATATGCTTATTTGCCCTCTGTATATCTTTTTTGACAAAGCATCTTTTAAAGCCTTTTGCCTCTTTTTTAAATTGAGTTGCTTGTTTTCTTATTATTGAGTTTTAAGTGTTCTTTGTATATTTTGGATAACAATTTTTTGTCAGATGTGTCTTTTGTACATATTTTCTCCCAATCTTTGGCTTGTCTTTTAATTCTTTCGATGTTGTCTTTCACAGAGAAGTTTTTCATTTTAATGAAGTCATCTTCAATTAACATTAATTAATTCTAATTATTGTATAGATTGTATCTTTGGTGTTGTTATTTCTAAAAAGACATAATTATACCCAAGGTTATCTAAATTTTCTACTATGTTATCTTCTAGGAGTTTTATAAGTTTGCATTTTACATTTAGGTCTATGATCCATTTAGAAAAAATTTTTGTGACGAGTGTAAGTTTGTGTCTAGATTCATGTAGTTTTTTTTGCATGTAGATATTTAATTGTTCCAGCACCATTTATTGAAGAGACTATCTTTCTTCCATTGTATAGCTTTTGCCACTTTGTCAAAGATCAGTGGATTGTATGTATGGGGGTCTATTTCTCGTATCTCTATTCTGTTTTATTAATCTATTGTCTATTTTTTAACCAATATCACATTGTCTTGGTTACTTTAGCTTTATAGTAAGTCTTTATAGTAAGTCTCGAAGTTGGGTAGCATCAGTTTCCTGACTTTATTATTCTCCAACAATATTGATCTTCTTAAAGAACCAGCTTTTGGTTTTATTGATTTTCTCTATTAATTTCCTGTTTTCAATTTTATTGATTTCTGCTCCAATTCTTATTATTTCTTTTCTTCTGCTTACTTTGGATCTTCTTTTCTAGTTTCTTAAGGTAAAAACTTAAATAAATGATTTTAGATATTTTTTTAAATATATTCATTCAATATTATAAGTTTTCCTCTAAATTTTCCTTTTGTTGCATCCAGATTTTGACAAGTCATGTCTTTGTTTTCATCTACTTCAAAATAGATTTTAATTTCTCTTGAGATATTTCTTACCCATGTGTTATTTAGTAGTGTATTATTTAATCTCCATGTATTTTGGGATTTTCCCATCAGCTTGCTTGTGTTGATTTCTAGTTTAATTCCATTGTGGTCTGAGAGCAGACAGTATGTGATTTCTATTCTTTTAAATTATTAAGGTATGTTTTGCAGCCCAGAATGTGGTCTACCTTGGTGAATGTTTCATGTGAGCTTGAGATAAATGTGTATTCTGCTGTTGTTAAATAAAGTAGTCTATGGGTATCCATTACATTCAGTTAATTGATGGTATTGTTGAGGTCAGTTATGTCCTTACTGTTTTTATACGTGCTGGATATATTCATTTCTGAGAAAGGAGCTTTGAAGTCTCCAACTATGAGAGCAGATTCATCTATTTCTTCTTGCAGTTCTATCAGTTTTTGCTTCATGTATGTAGTTTGGCACTATGTTGTTAGGTGCATACATAAAAATTATGTCTCCTTGGAGAATTTACCCCTTTATAATTATTTAAAGCCCTTTTTTTTTTTTAGCCCTAATAATTTTCCTTTAAAGTCTGATCTGTCTGAAATTAATGTATTTACTCCTACTTTCTTTTGATTAGTGTTTGCTTTGTATATTTTTCTCCATCCATTTACTTTTAATCTGTATGTATCTTTATATTTAGAGTTTATTTCTTGCAGACAGCATATATTTTGGTCATGTGTTCCGATCAATTCTGATAATCTCTCTCTTAATTGGTGCCTTTAGACCATTGACATTCAAAGTGATTATTAATATAGTTGGATTAATATCTACATTATCATTATTATATTCTATTTATGTCCCTTGTTCTGAGTTTCTATTTTTATTTTCCACTCTTTCTTTCTTTTTATGTGGTTTTAATCAAACATTTTATATAATTCTATTTTTCTCCTTTTTCTTAGTATATTAGTTGTACTTATTTTAATTTTTTTGTCATTACCCTAGATTTTACAATCTACATATAATGACTCTAAATCTACTTTTAAATAACACTATATCACTTCATTATAATGAAGTAAGCCTAATTTCTTTCTTCCATCTCCTGTATCATTGGCGTCATTGAATTCACTTATATATAAGCATACATAAGTGTGTGTGTGTGTGTGTGTGTGTAAATATATGATAAATACATGGTATGCATGATCAAATACAATTTTATTATTTTGAACAAACCGTTAAATATTGTATCATTTAAGAATAAAAAATATAAATGTTCTAATTTTATCTTTATTTATTCCTTCTTCTCTGTTCCTCCTTTCTTTATGTTGATCAAAGTTTCTGACCTATATATTTTCTTTCTCTAAAAAAAACCTGCTTTTAACATTTTTTGCAAGGCTGGTATACTGGAAACAAATTTTCTCATTTTTCGTTTGAGAACATCTTTGTTCCTCATCACATTTGAAGGATAATTTCACAGCTTATAGAATTCTGGATTGTTTTTTTTTTTTTCTCTCAACACTAAATATTTTACTTCATTCTCTTCTTGTCTGAATAGTTTCTGAGAGGTTCGATGTGATTTTTGTATTTATTCCTCTACGGGTGAGATGGTTTTTCTTTATTCTCGATTTTCTATATCTTCGATTTTCTGTGGTGTGGAAATGATATGCCTAGGTATTGTATATTTATTTTTATTGTTTTTTGTTTTATCCTGATTGATTCCTTTTTCTATGAGTTTTTATAATACTCTTTAACCTAAATTAACTAACAATCCTGGGAAAGAAAATATAAGACTTATTTAAAATATGAAAACGTTGAGATACACAGAGAATAAATGACCTATGCTTTATCAAAGTTCACGTAATTGGCATAAGGAGCAGCACTAAGGTGATTCCTAAAGTGGTCTGATTCTGATCTTCTAGGGTAATGCAGAATTTGGAGGTGTAGACAATTATCAGGCTGCCTGTTTTGTTCTGCATTGTTCAGCCTGACTCATCTTTACATTGATGTCCATAACCATTTTTTTTTGTCAAAGCCCCATAATGGTCCTGGGAACAAATTTATTAAAACACTGAACTTAATGCCTAGTGCATGGCTGGTATTTGAAATATATTTGGTGGTTAAATAAGTAGATGAATAAATGTATCGACTTTCATTCTTATTCTTCTATGCCTTTATTTACTGACCTCCACTCCAAATCTATTTCTATTATTTCCTACATCCCCCTGATTCAGAATATTTAATCTAAATTATTTTGTTTTTGCTTATACAGAATATTTCAAATGTTCTATCACTCGCATCTTCATTTTCTTAGCTCACACTAAATGTTAAAAATATGTCTGTCTTATAACCACTAGACAATGAGCACCTTAAATACAGATATTATTATTATTATTATCAATCTTTGTATTACAGAGTTTGAAATATAAAAGCTGCACAATAATTCTTTTCAATAGATGAAAGTTAAAAACGTTTGTTGAAATTATCAGATCTATTTTACAAAGTTAATATCTAGTATATTTGGTTCACATATTAATAAATGGATATATAACACTTATTTAGTTCATACTGATATAACAAAGTATTTTAGACTGAGTAGCTTACAATAGAAATTTATTTCTCAAAGTTCTGAAAGCTGGAAGAAATTTAGAAATAGAAATTTATTTCTCAAAGAAACAATAGAAATTTATTTCTCAAAGTTCTGGAAGCTGGAAGTCCAAGATTGGGATGCCAAAATTGTTGTGTTCTAGTCAGAGCCCTGTTTCCAGTTGCAGACTGCTGACCTCTCATTGAATCTTCACAGCAGAGAGCAAAGAGAGGAAGCAAGCTTTCTATTACTCTTATAAGGACACTAATCTCATGATAAGGGATCCATCCTTAAGACTTCATCTAATTCTAATTACATCTCAAAGGCTCCACCTCTTAATACTATCACATTCATGGGTAAAGTTGTAACATATGAATTTTGGGGGAGACAGAAACATATATGTAGTTTTATTATGGACTTTTGTTATGGGCTGCATGTGTATTTTTTATATGTAATATTTTGTGTTTCGTGTATATATCACAATTATGGTTTTATTTATATTTGCAGCGATTAAATATCATCTATACATAGTATTACAATTAATGGTGAGATGAAATAGAGGCATAAAAATATCAAAATAATTTATACAAACACAATCTAAAAAGCACAAATATATTGTTTTTACAAAAAGTTTTCAAATTTAATTAGATAATTTAAACTTTTATTTAGTTCCATATATTTGAGAGCACTTCATCAGTAACCACTTCAAATGCTTTAAGTACAATAATTAATTAGCTATTTCACACAAAATGCCTCAGTAAATGAGCTTTGCTCTTCCTCTTTTATAAATTAAGAACTGTATCTCTAAGTGGGTTAAGTTCTCACAACATCTTATTTTTTTTAATGACAGGGGTATATTTTAAAATACTTTTCTAATAATTCCGGTATTACATACATCATTTCAAAGGAAAAATATTAATACCAGTGGATAAGGGAGAAATAGGTATAATGTTTAACTTAACAATCGTATATTAAAAGCCTAGTTCTCTACTACTTGATTTTCTTCTATATAACTCTGCCTATGTAATTTTACCTATTTTCACATTTTCCTATATGCATAAATAATACCTTTCATTAAATTAGATATGTAAACTGAGGCCGATTTCTTGCTCTGGGCTTTCGTTTATTTGTTATATAAAGTTATATCATTTTTAGAGAGTTGTTATATTGACTAAATTAATACAAAGGCCTTAGCATAATGTTGGACAGATGTTGGATATACTCCAGTGGTTGAATTTCTTCCTCTAAATTTTTTTTCAGCATTTTCATGTCTATTCACAATTATACTGTTTGGAGATAGACACAGTAGTGTACCAGTAGCTCAAATAAACTTAATAATGAAAAATTAACTGGTGTAATAGAGGTCTTTTGGCTAAAGGCTTGAACCTCAGACCACAGTTGTACATTTAATTAAAACTCATGACCAACTTGTACCCTTTCATGTGTTTCTCCTTTTGTCAGAATGCCTGTATAAATTGCTCTTTCCTCAAGTATCTAAGTACAACCCCAATTCTCTGTGTCTAAGCAGATATAATTACTGTGTCTTTTACAAAACAAAAAGTTTCAGGTGACATAGTATGAACTTTCTCCTCTTCAACTTGTGATTTCTATCATTGCATCCTTCTTATTTATGCACAGTTATGTTCTAGGCTCTTGAGTCCATTTTTGTCTCCTCCAGATGGAGAGAAAACAAAACAAAACAAAAAAACATTTGCTTGTATTGTTCATATAAGCCACAAAAAGTCCTCTAATGAGAAATAAAGATTCTATTGTACCAATCAAGAATATGGAATGTATGTGATAGATAGGAGTAAAGGGAGCTAAATAAATGATGACAGAAGGAGATTTAACTTTGGGTGGCAAACACACAATGTAGTATACATATGACATATTATTGAATTGTATACTTGAAACCTATGCAATTCTTTTTAAACAAATGTCACCCCAATAAATTTAATAAAAAATATGGAATGGGATAGAAAATAGTAGGGATTTTTTCTATAGTTATTTAGTGCATAATTGAAAACAAAGTTTTAATATATTTTTGCTTAGTAATTTTGCTCACAATAACATACAGTGATGTTATAACTTGGCTGGTTCTTTTGTTTATGATTTTACCCAGGTAGAACAGATTTATAGCTGAGGTCTGAAATATAAATTAAAGTCTGCCATGGTTAATCTGATAAATGTTCCACAGAGTTGGCACAATCTCTTGCATGTTTATCATGTGCTTAGAAAGAGAAGCAGCCTTCTCAATGGTGTATGTATTAGTACCATGGAAGTCATTACTATATTTAAAGGAACTAATTGAAAATATTTCCAAAATTTAATCACATGTAAAAATTGTTTTAAAGCTTATATTTAGAAAGTACAGTTTAGATAAATCTTTCTTTTCATAGGGTACGTACTGTAGAAAACAAATGCAAATTGGCCAGCAAAAATTTGGGCATGACCAGACTCAAAAATGAAACAAACTAATAGGTTCACTTGCCAGCAGTGTTTCAATTCTGACTAACAGATGATCATTTGGCACCTTAGAACATGGGAATGATTGACTCTACATGACCAACATTTCACACATCCTAAGCTGGTGCAGGTAGAGGTGGGTAATTACTTCAGCCACCCTCGGGGAAAAGAGGGAGCAGGTGTTAGGCTGCCAAAACAGCTCTAGTTTCAACTCATTTTAAATATAAATGTAGCTAGTGGTAAGAGCCAAGAAATTTGGGTCAGTTGAGGTTTCTGCCATCTCGATTTGAGGGATCATAATTGAGTTTTTGCCTCTCTGACCTGATTCTTTCTAATGCATTTCCCATATTGGTAACTTTAAAATTTTACTTTTCCCTAAGCTCTTTGTGTTTTTGTAGAGTCACTGAGTATAGAACTCATATGCTGTTTCAGTAATAGTAACAACTAACAAATTTGTCTTTTGGAAGATTTACTGCATCATCTTGCCTGACAGAACAGCTTATCACAGAAAGGATAGATTTGTCTATTTGTTTCATGGAGTTCTTTATTCTCTGTTATAGCTATAGAAAAACTGGAGAAGGGAAGGTGCAGAAAGTGAGTGATTACAAAGGGAAATGATTTAAAAAGAAGAAATTAAAATGATGGAAAGCTAAGTAGGAAAAAGTGATCTTTTTTTTCTCTTTAAAAAAAACTAGTAGGAAAATTAATAGTCAGATATTAAATATGACTAATCCTGATTTATTACTAAAAATGACCTACTGTGTCTCATTTTCTCACTAGCCCTCGTCTCTTGCTCATACTACTGATATGTGTTTGCACATTGTACATTCCTTTAAAGATGCTTCATTTTTCAAGTACATTTCTTGCTAACTGAGGCTTGTCTTCTTAAAGGTCAGATCTGAGCAGCGAAAGGGTTTGTTAAATTTCCTATTTAGCAATTCTTGGTAGAAAAATGCTCTCTTAAAAGTATTACATATTTTCCTGTTTTTGTAACCAGAGACTACTGAACACAATTCCCCTTTTCTAATGGCATAGAGACACGAATATGAGCACTTTTTCTTTAGTAAACAATTGTCCCTATTTATCCTCAGGGACTATTTAGGAATCCAGAACTGTTTGACCTATAATAACTAGATGTGCTTTACAAAGTTCTTTGTGTTTCACAGATATTTACTTTCTCAGTTCAATTTCAGGAAGTAGGTTTTCACTTCTTGCAACTGCTTAAAAACTACTCCTTTCTGTGGCCACTAATTTGCCCCCTTAAATGCCTTGGCCCCAGGAAAAGAGATAATTGCCTTTGTAGAATTGTGTGCGAAATTCTTTTTGAAAATCTCATTTAAGAGTTAACCGCAAAAACTTTTGTGCATTATTTTATTGCTAAGAGGAAATTTTTTGTTTCTTTCTGGATTTCAGACATATTCTAGATAGTCAAGGTTGTTGAGAATCAAACCTTAAAAAGTGAGATATCAATTTTTTTTTTTTCGGTTTGTGTTTTCATTGCATTCCTTTTTTATACAAGTATATTTAATTTGATATCATTTCCTTCATTTCCTGCTTAAATTCTTCCTCATTTTATGATTTAAAATTGATGTTTTATCTTCTAACTCCCAGAGTTCTAATCTCTTATACTGGCTGGATGACATAACATTAATTTATGTGTGAATTTATTCTGCTTCAGTGATATAAGTTTCCCTTAGCATTATTTTATGCATCTACCAGATTATATTATGATTAAATCTATCATAGATGTTTTTCTTTACATATTTATTTAGCTGACACTAGATAAAACTTAAATAGCCTAATTCGCTTTTCATACATAATTTACAACTTCTAAATTTGAATTTATAACTTCTGATTTCTGTGACCATTTTTGGTACACAGTTACCAAAGAGGAGAGAAGATTTCTATAACAAGAAAATAATAAAATTTAAAGAGACGGCAGGAAATTCCAATATATGAAATTTCTAATATCATATATCATTGTCAATATATTGACATGCAGGGAATATTTTGAGAAATTTGTCATTGCATAGTAACCTAACCACAGTTATTCGGGTCACATTGACTTTAATCTCAGTCTTGCCTCTGTTACTTATAAATTGTGTAATCTTGAGAACATCAATCAATTCTCTGAGGGTCCATTTCTTTCTTCATAAAATAGTTGTGGTATTTACAACCATACCTAATTTTATTGTGCTTTACTTTATTGCACTTTGCAGATATTGCATTTTTTATAAATTAATGGTTTGTGGAAATTCTGCATTAAACAAGTCTGTCAGCAGCATTTTTCCAATAGCATTTTGCTCACTTCATGTCTGTGTAACATTTGTAATTCTTGCAATATTTCAAACTTTTTCATCATTAGTATATTTTTTACAGTGATCTGTGATCAGTGATTTTTGATTTTACTACTGTAATTGTTTTGGGGTGCCATGAACCATGCCCATATGACAATAAACTTAACCGATCAATGTTGTGTGTGTTCTGACTAGTCCATTGACCAGCTGTTACCCCATCTCTCTTCCTCTCCATGGGCCTCCCTATTTCCTGAGATGCAACGATATTGAAATTAGGCCATTTAATAATCCTACAATTGCCTCTAAATGTTTAAGTGAAAGGAAGAGGTACATATCTCTCACTTAAAATCAAAAGCTAGAAATGATTAAGTTTAGTAAGGATGGCATGTCAAAAGCTGAGATAAGCCAGAAGCTAGGCCTCTCATACCAAACAGCCAATCTGTGAACACAAACACACACACACACATACATACACACAAAGTTCTTGAAGGAAATAAAAAATGTGACTCCAATGAATGTGGGAATGATAAGAAAGCAAAAACAGCCTTATCGCTGACATGGAGAAAGCTTTAGTGGTCTGGGTAAATCAAATCAGCCAAAACATTTCCTGAAGCCAAAGCCTAATTCAGAGCTAGGCCCTAATTCTCTTCAATTCCATGAAGGCTCAGAGAGATTAGGATGCTCTAAAAGAAAGTTTGAAGCAGAGGTTGGTTCATGAGGTTTAAGGAAAGAAGCCATTCCCATAACATAAAATTGCAAGATGAAGCAGCAAATTCTGATGTAGAAGGTGTAGCCAGTTATTCAGAAGATCTTGCTAAAATAATTAATGAAGGTGACTACACTAAACAACAGATTTTCAAAGCAGAAGAAACAGCCTCATGTTCGAAGAAGATGACATCTAAGACTTTCATAGCTAGAGGAGAGAAATCAATATTTAGCTTCAAAGGACAAGCCGACAATTTTGTCAGGGCTAATGCAGCTGGTGACTTTAAGTTAAAGCCAATACTCATTTCTCATTCTGAAAATCTGAGGACGCCTAAGAATTATCCTAAATCTGCTCTACCTGTGCTCTATAAATGGAAAACAAAGCCTCGATGACAACATGTTTTACTGAATATTTTAAGCCCACTGTTGAGACCTACTATTCAGAAAAAAAAAATTATTTCAAAATATTAATGCTCATTGATAATGCACCTGGTCACCTAGAGCTCTAATGGAGATGTACAATGAGATTAATCCTGTTTTCAAACATGCTTACAGAACATCCATTCTCCAGCCCATGAGTCAAAGAGTAATTTCAACTTTCAAGTCTTACTATTTAATAAATACATATATACATACAAGTCTTACTATTTAAGAAATACATATATAAGGCTATAGCTGCCATAAGAGAGTGAGTCTTCTGATGGATCTACGTAAAGTAAATTGAAGACCTACTGAAATTAATTTACCATTTTAAATGCCATTAAGAACATTTGTGATTCATGAGAAAAGGTCAAAATATTAACATTAACAGGACCTTGGAAGAAGTTGATTCTAATCCTTGCAAATGACTTTGAGAGGATCAAGACTCCATTGGGGGAAGCAACTGCAGTTGTAGTGGAAATAGCAAGAACACAAGAATTAGAACTGGAGCCTACAGATGTGACTGAATTCATGTAATCTCATACTAAAACTTTAGCTGATGAGGAGATGAGAAAAAAAAGCGTTTTCTTGAAATGGAATCTACTCCTGATGAAGATGCTGTGAAGATTGTTTAAATGAAAACAAAGGATGTAGAATAGTATATAAACTTAGTTGATAAAGCAACAGAAGATTTGAGAGGATTGACTCTAATTTTGAGAGAAGTTCTATGGGAAAATGCTATCAAACAGTACTGCAAGCTACAGAGAAATAATTCATTAAAGGAAGAGTTAATCGGTGCAACAGAGTTAATTATTCTTATTTTAAGAAATTGTCATAGCCATCCCAACCTTCATCAACCACCACCCTGATCATCCAGCAGCCATCAGCACCATGGCAAGACATTTTACCAGCAAAAGGAATATGACTTGCTAAAGGCTCAGATGATGGTTTGCATTTCTCAGCAGTGAAGTATTTTTTAAATTTAGGTATGTACATTGCTTTCTTAGACATAATGCTATTGTACATTTACTAGAATCAGTATAGTGTAAACATAATTTCCATATGCACTGAGAAACCAAAGAATTCATGTGACTGGCTTTATTGTGGTGGCCTGGAACCAAATCACAGTATCTCTGAGGTATACCTATAATTTGGAGAGTGAGGTATTGTATACAAATACCTAGCAACATATTGAGTAAATAGTGGATATTTAATAGATTATATTTTCATTATTTGGCTGTTTTAGGTTTTCTCTATTATTTAAACACTGTTTATATATTTTGTTCTCAATAGATTTGGAAAAATTAGCTTAACATTTCCTACAATAAACCTTTAATGTCTATTAATCAAACTTGAGATATCCTTATGAATCCTCTTCAGTCATGATTATTTCTTCACTTTTCATTTTTATCATCATTCTCTTCAATATAGCCCTTAGGATATCACAAAGAAAATCAGGTGTACTTGTGAAATTTGAAGCAGAGTACTTACTAGGTGTATAAATCTAGGTGCTTCTAAGATCTCATATGTAAATGAAAATAACAAATACCTACCTTTTAAAAGTTGTAACTATTAAATAAGTTAAGGTATGTGAAAGTTATAACACAAAGTCTCCCAAATGGAGTACATTCACAAATAACATCCTTCTTCTTGCCAGTTTGCACTGGAGCTCTGAAGCAAGCATCACACAATACAGCCACTAAAAAGTCCCTGTTGTGATCAATCTCTAATTCCTCTGATTTGTCCAGGGACATTCTGACTTACAATTTTGCAAGTTTTATCTTTTTTCCCTGAAGTTTTTTATCCTAATGCTTTAAACTAGCTCAAGTCATTGCCTTCCCTCTATAGTTGTGATTTCTACTTCTCTCCTAATTATGCTATTTTTTTCACAGTTTTGGTTAAATGACTTGTCTTTTCCAGTCCAGGATTACCCATGCTCAACACAGCCTAACTGCTCACAAAATTCTTCAAGTGTGGACAGCCCAGTAGTGATGAGCATTTAGAATACATCCTTATTTCTCCAATTCAATGGCTACATTTTTGGAGTCAGTACTTATCTAGATGAGACACTTTTAAGTCGCCTAACCAGAATTTAGTCACAGAACTTTGGTGGAAATAATGACTAGACTAGAAATTGTCACATAAGGAATGGTAGTAAGAACTGAACATTGCTTGTTACATTAAATAAAAAAAAAAAAATTAAAGAGGATATAAGTGCTTTTTTCAGGTATCTGGTAGGCTACTATAAGAAAAAAACAAAGAAAACTTTTATTTTAATATCAAAAATGAGATTAAATTATGTGAAAGAAAAGGAAAGGACTACATATTTTTTTAAAAAGCACAATATGAAAAAATAATAGAAATGTAATAAAGAACTCCTTGTTACTAAAAATATGAAGTGGATGAACAATACTTCTTTCTTCTCAGGCTCCACCAAATGGAGGTAAGTTGAGAAAATATAAAGAGAATTAATGGTAAAAGTAAATTATTAGGATAATAGGCAATTTAGGTGCACTCAGTGCTAACATTCTTCAATCCTAGTTGACTTTTTTGAGACAGGACACAAAGAAAGAATTTTTCTAAGAAAATAGTATATGGACCCCATATATAATATGGAGAGATTTAATTAAAAAATGTAAAAGTGGAAATTCTCCAGTTTCAGGGAGGTGGTATCTCCAGGCGCCAGCCCCCAGGGAGAGCAGTAACTCAGTTACAGGGAGGTGATATCTCCAGGCCCCAGCCCCAGGAGAAGCGCAACATTCCAAGGTGCAGATGATAAAACTGTCTACTAGGCCCTGTTTGATCTGAGAGTTCCTCGGATACATTTATCTTTGTACAAAACGTTAACGGCTAACTTCTGCTTCTTGTAATCTGCTTATTCAAGGATGTAGTTGGAGGCTTTATAAGCTGCCTCCTCTAGAAGCTCGGGGCTGATCTCTAACCCTGCGTGGTAGAGAGTCAGTCATCGGCAGCTAATAAAGGCTCATAATTAATCTCAATTGGCTCCGTGGGTCTTAGAATCGTTCACGCCATAACACTTGGAGGTCCCAGCGAGATCTCTCCAACGGGGGAGATCTCCTAAGACCCGCGACTCCAGCCGCCTTGGGCGAGGACCTGCTTGTCCAGGGGATGGCTGCTGAGAGATGTTCCTCAGCCCCGAACACCAGGCAGACTCGCCCAGGAGGGCAGGTGGACAAAAAGGTTTAATTCTGTAACAGTTGGGCATGAGCCATCTGGAGCAGCTTCACTGGTGAGTAAGACTGTGCTTGGATCTGTCTGTTGGTGGGCCCTAAAGAGAACTAGTGGAAGGCTGAATGCAGCAATACTTTCCTAGTCTGGTCAAGGTCAGAGACGTCAGACTTGACTCCAGGTATTCAGTTTTCTGGTGCGCTAGCGTTTTGTGTTACCTGTAGTTTGTCTTCTCTGTCTGTATTGTGTCTGTCTGTCCGGACCGGCTGAATGTACTGTTACCCTCCTATTACTTTAGCTTTCATAAGTTTACTTAGTTTGATTCTTTCCTTAGGTCTGGCCTCCGTGGCCCCACCCGACTGGACGTTAGGTCAGAGGCTGATCCTAGCCCTGGCTTATTTGGCTTTTGTGGAGATTTTCTCTTTTCTTGCCTGTCTTTACCAACATGGGTCAGGCTTCCTCTTCGAATTGTCCTACCCTCCTGCAGTGCCTCCTTAACCAATTTAAGGATTTTAAGAGACGAGCCCAAGCCTACGGAGCTAATGCCACTCCCTTCGACCTCCAAAGGTTCTACCAGTTAGAGTGGCCCACATTTAGAACAGGGTGGCCATCAGAAGGGTCACTCGACCTGCAAGCAGCCTTTCAGGTGCAGGATATCATCTACAGAGATCCTGGTCACCCTGATCAAGCTCCATATATTGATGTGTGGGTCTATATCGTTTCTGATGCCCCCAAGTACTTGAAGGGCTGCCACTGTGGTCAAGAGTCAAGGGTGACTCCCAAGCATATCCTTCTCTCAGCACTGAAGGGGCAAAAGGAGAAACCGTCCGGACAGGCACCTAACTCTCTTTACCCTGTCTTACAGGAACTCCCTGAGGACCCCGAGATCATTACTCCTCCCCCTTACTTCCCTCATAACCCGTTCCTGTCACCGTCCAACTGAGAGGCAAAACGTCTCTGGAGCCCTCCCCATACCCGCACTGGAGCTGTGTATTTGTCCCCACAAGACCCTGACCCTGCTCCTGATTCCTCGAACCAGGCAGCAGTCCTGGCCTCACTCCGGCAATTGGCACCCCTGGTTGGGGGAGAAACCCAGAGGCCATTCATGGTCTATGTCCCTTTCTCCACCAGTGATTTATACAATTGGAAACACCAGAACCCCTCATTCTCAGAGAAACCCCAGGGATTAATCTCTCTCCTAGAGACTATTTTCTTTACCCACCAGCCCTCTCGGGACAATTGTTAGCAACTTCTCCAGGTCCTGTTTACCTCAGAGGAGTGGGAACAAATTCTGAGGGAGGCTGCAAGGACGGTATTAGAGCCCAACAGGCAGCATTCCACTTATCTGGCCCGCGCCCAACATGTTTTCCTAAACACCTGTCCGCCTTGGGACTCCAACACCGACCAAAGTAAGGAGGCTCTCCAATGGTATCGCCAGCTTCTGCTCCAGGGCCTCTGGTCTGCTGCCTGACGACCCATTAACTTATCTAAGGTAAGTGAGATCTTCCAACCTAAGGATGAATCACCGGCGGCGTTCCTGGAACGACTTTTAGAGTTGTACCGGTTATATACCCTTATTGACCCAGAGGACCCTAATAATAGGAGGGCTGTAAATTTAGCCTTTGTTAGTCAGTCAGCTCCAGATATTAGAAAGAAACTGCAGAGGATGGAAGAATTTGAAGGAAAGAACCTGTCTGAACTGGTCAAGATAGCCCAACGAGTATTCAACAATAGAGATGATGTAGATATAGCACAGACCAAGAAGATGACCAAGGTCCTGCTTGCAACCATGCAAGGAGCCAATCCAAAGGGCCCTGTCCTCTAGTCAGATCAAGGCTATTCTGAGGATACCCCAGCCACGCACCAAGTGACAGGTTCGAGAGTTCCTGGGAGCAGTAGGTTACTGCAGGCTTTGGTTTCCGGTGTTTGCAGAAATAGCTAAGCCCCTGTACACCAGTACCAGAGGGAAAGGAGAGGACCTAGCCTGGAAAAAGAAAGAAAGGAAGGCATTTGAAGCCCCGAAGGCAGCCCTAACCACAGCCCCTGCATTAGCCCTGCCTAACCTGGAAAAGCCATTCCAGCTCTTTGTTACCAAGGTGCGGGGAATCGCTAAAGGGGTCTTGACGCAGACCCTAGGACCCTGGAAGCAACCAGTTGCATACCTCTCCAAAAGATTGGACTACGTGGCAGCAAGATGGCCCAGCTGTTTAAGGGCAATCGCTGCCACTGCAATCCTCACTAAGGAAGCCCTAAAATTGACACTAGGGCAGACCCTCCAGATCATCGCCCCACACGCAATTGAGTCAGTGCTTCGCAGTCCAGCGGACTGGTGGATTTCCAATGCTCGAATCACCCAGTATCAGGTCCTGCTTCTCAACCCACCCCACATACAGTTCCTGAAAACTGCCGCACTCAACCCAGCCACCCTACTGCCTGATGATGACCCTCGCCAACCCCTACATGACTGTCTTGAGGTCCTAGAGAACGTCACCTGCACCAGACCGGACCTAACATACAGCCCTTGGCCGAACTCGGATGCTACTCTATTTATGGATGGGAGTAGTTTCATCTCAGAAAGAGTCAGGTATGCTGGGGCTGCAGTGGTTACCACCGAGACTGTCATCTGGGCAAAAGCCCTAAGCCATGGAACTTCAGCTCAGCAGAATGAGCTAGTAGCAGTGACTCAAGCTCTGTGGTGGGGTAAAAACAAAACTGTTAATATCTATACGGATAGCAGGTATGCCTTTGCCACGGCACATGCACATGGGGCGTTATATAAGGAAAGGGGGCTACTGACCTCGGGAAGAAAAGAAATCGAGAATAAGGAAAAAAATACTAGCCCTGCTTGAGGCAATTTGGCTGCCAAAGAAAGTGGCAATGATCCACTGCCCAGGGCACCAGAACTCGGGCTCTGAGGTAGCACAAGACAACTCCTTCGCTGATCAGACAACAAAGGAGGCTACCTGAAAACTAGAGGGGCCAACTGACATTCTGCCAGCCCTACCTCCCAGAGTGCTAGCAGACACCCCTACCTACACTCCAGGGGAAGTTGAACTATGCAACAAGCTGGGAGGAAAAATATAATCTACTGGGTGGGTTAGGATTCTGGATGGCCGCATTGTAGTACCTGAGGCCTTGGGCCGAGACCTTATAACCCAGATTCACCAGAGCACTCACTTGGGAGGGACCAAGTTAATTGAACTGATGAAAAGAGACTATTACATCCGGGGCTGCAACGAATGGCTAAGCAGGTATCAGCCCAGTGCCACATCTGCGCACAAGTGAATCCAGGGCCCTCCAAGGAAGTACAACAAGGGCTAAGGCTTCATGGACAGGCACTGGGGGAACACTGGGAGTTGGATTTCACTGAGGTCAGCCCAGGAACCTTTGGATTCAAGTACTTGCTTGTGTTCATTTACACTTTTTCAGGATGGATTGAAGCTTTCCCCACCAAGCAGAAGACAGCTCAGGTAGTAGCAAAGAAATTAGTCTCAGAAATAGTGCCTCGATTTGGCCTGCCCATAACACTGGGGCTGACAACGGCCCAGCGTTCATCGCCCAGATCAGCCAATCTCTAGCAAAGGTGTTAGGGATCAATTAGAAATTGCATTGCATTTATAGGCCGCAGAGTTCAGGGCAAGCAGAAAGAATGAATAGAACCTTGAAAGAAACCTTAACTAAGTTCAAGCTGGAAACTGACAAAAACTGGGTGAGTCTCCTCCCTTTTGCCCTGTTAAGGGCACGGTGCACATCCTATTGTAAGGGCATATGAAATAATGTTTGGAATACCCCCTCCTCTCCTCCCCAAGTTAGGGGAAGAAAAGCTAATAGAAGTTCATAATTTTTTACTGCTTAAGTCTTTGCAGGCCCTCCATCTCTCACAGCAGGAGACCCATCAACTGGTCTCTGCCACCAGAACAACCACTCAGCATCCAGTCCAGCCACACAACCACACTCCAGGTGATTGGATCTGGGTGAAGAAAATACAGCCTGCTTTTCTTGAGCCCCGCTGGAACGGACTTTTCTCTGTCATCCTCACAATACTCACTGCGGTCAAGGTAGCTGGGCGCCGTCATTGGATTCACCATACTAGGATCAAGGCTGCTCATCCACCATAGACATCGGAACAATGGACCCTGCCTGTAATATCGGTCTAACCACCTGTATCAGTTCCAACTACTGGTCCCAGGGGACATATAGCTTCTGTGTACTAGTTCACGTTATCCCTCAAGTGTATTTCTACTCCAGGGAAGGGGGCCCTGAATATTTCCAGTACATAAACCATCACAAAGAGGGCGCCTATCCTAATACCTGCACTAGTAGGCCTAGGTGTGGCAGGATCAACTGCTATTGGAGCGGCAGCCTTAGTAACGGGGGATTCTAATAACTAGACCCTGAGTCAACAAGTAGATAGGGACTTGCAAGACTTAGAGATGTCGGTTTCTCACCTAGAGACCTCCATAAACTCCCTAGCAGAGGTAGTCTTACAGAATAGGAGAGGACCGGATCTCCTCTTCCTGAAACAGGGAGGTCTCTGCGTGGCTCTGGGTGAAACCTGCTGTTTCTATGCTAATCATTCAGGTATTATTAGAGATAGTTTAGCCCTGGTCAGACAGGGACTCTGTGACAGAGAAGAACAATGTCAGCAGATAGTTCCCCAGATATGTTTATCTTTGTACAAAGCATTAAAGGCTAACTTCTGCTTCTCGTAATCTGCTTATTCAAGGATGAGTTGGAGGCTTTATAAGCTGCCTCCTCTGGAAGTTTGGGGCTGATCTCTAACCCTGCGTGGTAGAGAGTCAGTCATCGGCAGCTAATAAAGGCTCATAATTAATCTCAATTGGCTCCGTGGGTCTTAGAATCATTCGCGCCATAACAGAAGTAGTTAATAAACAATAGTTATCTATGAATGTTATGGTAGACTATAAAGAGGATACGTATAGTATGAGACTCTTGAACAAGCAATAGGTGACAATCATAACCATTTTTTCTTTTTTAGGTTGTGTAAAAAATTTTAGAAGATTCTTCTGAGAAATTAAAAGAGAGTCTGTTCAGATATGATTTGCAAATCAAGGAATGTAGCCATCAGCATGAACTGAAAACAGGTTCCCAGTTTGGGGGATAGGTCAAGGCTTTTAAATGAGAAAGCTGCTCTCTAAAGAGATGGGTTGCTAGAAGAAACAAGACCATAAATTTACATTATTCATTTTCTGATTGGTGGGGGCAATCAGAAAATGAATAATGTAAATTTATGGTCTTTCAGGGTCAGCTGACTTAGTGGTCAGCAAGTGGTGATATAAGAACAATGAGCAATAGATTATTAATCCTGGTTTTTGTCCAGGCTTGCAACACAAATACATTGTGGTCAAACAGTTACAGTACAGGGAATGTTACTTATCAATAGAATAAAGAATATGGCTTATCAAACAGCATGAATAGCACAGGAAGGCTGTCTGCCCTGTAGGTAGTTTTGAAGCCCTAAGGAGATTTGAGCTTGTAAGCAGCCTCAGAGTCCAAACTGTAAAATATCTAAATGTTGGGCCACAAATTATGATATTGAAGTTCTTATAAGTCCTCAGTTGGGATAATAAAGGCCCACCCTTAGAAGCAAATATTATATTCATTATCATTATGTCTGTGTATTTTGCAACAGATGAGTTTCGATACTTAGCTATGGCCTTCAGCTTGTGCTTACTCCAACTGTGACTAATGAAGGAAAGCAATATATAACAGTTGACATGCTCCAGCTTCAGAAATAATTCCAGAAAATACACCTTGTAGGAAAACATACCTGTTTTGTAAACCATTTGCTATTAATAGTACTAATAAATAGTAGTCAAACATGTAAACAATTATACATAAATTACTTGGTTGATATTTTTGTGATATAATATTTTTTAATTCAATGTTTCTACAAACCTTATATATAAAATCATGGGAATTATTGTTTTATAAGCTAGAAACTGACATCTCTTGGAAATTGAATGAGCATGGCATTATAACTCAAATATTAAAGTCTGGGAGAGGCCAGAATTTAGAAGTACATCTAGAAAGTTTTCTAATGAGACTGCTGCAGAAAAGGCTTTGGATGACAGCCTGTAGGAGACTGGGTGGGGAGGGGAATTTTGAGTTATTCTGATCAGCTTAGGTTCTGGTGATGTCACTTATACAACACTGTTCAAGAAAATGTCAACCACATCACCTTTATTTTAAAGGCTTAGGGGTGTCATGGGTTATTAAAAAGGAGATTGTTCATATAAATTAGTCCCAATGAGGTACAGGCAGTTGTCAGCTCTGTTAGTGACACATGGACTCTCCCCAGGTTGTTACTGATAGGAGATTCTGGCGAGATACAGAGACACTTTCTATCTATCTATCTATCTATCTATCTATCTATCTATCTATCTATCTATCTATCTATCTATCTATCTATCATCTATCATCATCTATCTATCAAATATCTAATCTATGTATCATCTATCCACCCAGCTAGCTAGCTAGCTACCCACATAGCACAGTGATTTCTTGGATGGTAAAAGATCTGTGCTTTAGCTTCTATGAGGGTCTATGGCACTGGTATGTGCCACAGGAAAATGCAACTGTTACATCTTTGACTGTGAGAAGCCTAATTGATTGACTACCCCAACTACTGTGCCCTAAATCCATCACTCTGTTTATGTTGAGTATGTACTTCCCACAGGATGCTGTCAGGTGGTAACTGGGCATGGCAGGGATACTAAGGTGGACCAATTCCTGGGAAATGAGAGACAGTTCTGAAGACAGACTTGTTTGTGGGAGGTCGCATCACTCCTGCTGAATATTCATAGATCTAAACTGCAGTCTAAGAAGCTTTTTCCCTTCCCTATCTTTTTTCACAACAGTCAGGCTTGTGTTGCAGACAAATGGCTTTTGGTTCCATTCTCACTTTTTTCTTACATGTTTTTCACCTAATAAATCTTCTGGTGTTTACTCCTATCTTGGGGTCTGTTTCTTGGAGATTTCAATGATAATTGCTTCCGCTTAGGTGAAAGATGAAGTATGGTTGTAGGATGATGTAAATAGGTGAATGCTTTGAATTCCAGAAGGCAGGCATTTGAAACTTAGAAGATATCAGCGGGCCTGTTCAATGACTGTGGATAAAAATATCATGCTTAATGCATACCTGTCTGGAAGAACACAGAAACTTTGAGATTTCTTAGTCTAAACTTCTTTAATTGTGTAATGGAAAAGTAAGCATATAGGCAAAGCACCTTGGCACACTGAGGAATATATATATTCAGTACCACAGTGTGTGTTTTTAGAAATATGAATAGGGAGCATAGTAACACAAAGTTTTTATATGAGATGTAATGCAATCTTCCAAAAATTTGTTTTATTCTAAATATTAGAGATAAGGCATAGATTTTTTTTAAAGCTATTTGATAATTATTGTACACATTGTCCAGGAATGGAGAAAGATTATAAAGGAAACACTGTTAATTCCTGCTAAAGTGGGGCAGGAAAAAGTCAATCATCAAACACATAGATTTTTGAGGTTAATTACTTTTTAAATATTTCCCATAATTATTCTTCTGTTTCAGATGTTTAGTCCACTCTCTATATACCCTGGATATTTTTGCAACATTTATAGTAAATTATAAAATTCTTGGATGAAATTAGTGTTTGAACAGTTTGTAAAGGCATTTTTATTAGATACATTTTTGTAATAACTTTTAGTTTTTAAATGATCAGTTAAGAATTTAGTGGCAATAATTTAAAATTTTAGATTGACATCATTTGTGAGAGAAAATGAAAGCATATTATTTGGTTATCATAAATGCATAAAGATAGCAATCTGAATTTCTTAGCTTGACAACTCTATGTGTCTTAGCATACTTTTCATAAGGAGTGTTGTAATCTGTTAATTGCCAGTCTTTATATTTAATATAAAGAAGTTCACATAAGAAAAGACATGAAAATAGAGTGAAGTAATAGTAAATGTACAAGACACAAGCTTAATTTCTCTGCCTGTTAGATAAAGAATGACATTATGATAAAAATTGAAACAATAGACTCAGAAGTTCTAATTTGATGCTACATAGACTTTCTATTGGCATTAGTTTCCTCTAATTTGTGCATATATCTGGTCCCCTGTATTTCTCTCAAACATTTACCTACAAGTAAAGATATGATGTGTCAAAAAAAAAAATTGACGTTTTAAAAGAAACTAGCAAAATTCGTAACCGCCTTTTCAACACCTGATCTGTTTGTATACTCAGAGCTTCTGGTGCTTACTAGAAGCCTTGGTGCCATCCACCTTAGTGGAAGTATTGTGTTGAGCTCTGTCATTCAACTTAAAGAATTATTCGAGATTTAGTAAAGCAAACAGCAATGGGAATATTCAAGGAAAATGCTCTCAAATTTAAACCTCATATGAGATTGCAGTAGAAGAGCATAGAAAAGGACCTTACCAAATATAAGAAAGGGGAAAAATTAAAGGAAAAAAAAAAGTGACTTAGAGCAAAGTGAACAAAGGGTAAAGTAGCATAACAGGAGAGAATGTCAGAGAAGTAACTAGTAACCAGATCAGGTAGGGCTTTTTAGGTCATAGTAAAGATTTTGGTTTCTCCACAGTGATGAAAAATCATTGAGAGATTTAGACCAGAAGAATGATTTCAAATTTACACATGAAGGAGACTATTCTGGTTGCTCTATCAAAGATAACCTGTAAGAAACCAGTAAGAAGGTGAGAAATGCTGGTGTTTTTGACTAGGCTGGTGATGACAGTGGTGTAACTAGAAGTGATGAAATTATGAATATATTAAAAGTAAAGTACATGGAATTTCTGAAAGACAAGAGTGAGGTTAGAGGTTTAGAGAGGACTTAAACTTGGCACCAATGTTTTGTCCCAAGCAACTAGAATAGTGTTACTCTTAACTGAGATGGGCTAGATATGAGAAGAGCTCAGTTTTGAATATATTAAGTCTGGTATCTCTGTTGGACATCCAAATTCGAAATGTTGAGTGAACAGTTGGATATTTGGTTCTAGAATTAAGGAGTGAGATAAAGATGTGGATCATCAGTGTATAGATGGTGTTAAAAGACAGAAGATTGGATTAATTTACATAGAGAGAAGAGTTCTAGGGTCTGAGACTTGGAATAACCTAACTATTAGAGGTCTGGAAAAATCAATGAAAGAGACTAAGAAAAATAGAAATGGAGGAGGAAATTCAATTATTTTTTTGAAAGACAAAGCAGGAAAGTGTTTTATAGAGAAAATGGTTACCAATGCTAAATGTTGCTATTAGGCCAAATAAGATAAGGTCTGAGGGAGAAGTATTCTATTTGAATTGTGAATATTATTGGTGAACATATAATGGCCTATAAATTATATCTCAAAAAGGAAAAATTCCCATTATGAAAATATCAATGTGTGTTGACTTAAGTTTTTATTTAGTGATTAATTAGCTGGAGTACAGGAATATATGGACTTACCCAATAGAAAAATTAAAGCAAAATTGAAACTTTTAGCCTTTTGTGTAATACTCATACATAATTAAAATATAAAACAGTATAAAATAGTAGGATAAAAAGAAAAAATGTATACTCTTAATAATTTTCCTATCTGGATGTATAACTATTTAAAATATATTTTATACTTATGTAGAAACTGTCTCAGAATTCATCATCTAATTCGGCAAAACTAACATGAAGAAATATTGTATTTTTTTTCAATTATTGTATTGTGATGTGGAGAGGATGTTTCACTTATTACATTGCATAGTTCAAAAGCTTCCTGGAATCCTATTTGTTACCAAGTATAAAAGGTCACCATGAATGTCATTTGCTGATATTAAACACAATAGCATGCTCCACTAAAGAGGATAATCTCATATTTAATTAGAGTGGGAGGTCTCTGGAACTGTCAACCAGCTGACTGCTTCTCTGACATTACAAAAAAAACAAATTAGAAGGATCCCGAACAATGCTAGAAATATCTTAGTTGCAATAAATCTAAAATTGGAAAATATTGAGTCAGTTTTAAGAATTGTCATGCTTACACACACACACACACACAACTGAAATTCTTGTCTCATGTGGCCTCCTAAAAACAGAAAAAGCTTAACATTTTATTGCCCTCATTATTTCCATCAGAGTGAAAGAAATAATTACTCTTATAACACCTTTCGTTCTGTGACTTCCAAAGTCAAAGCCATGGTCATACATAGCTGATGTGCTTTTTCCCAAATTACCTAATTGCTTAACACTATAATTCATTTAGGTAAGATAAAATAGACTGGAGAGAAAAAAAAGAATTACAAAATTTTCCCTAGACTTTAGATGTCAATATAAAGAGGTTTTACTGTCTCAAAAGCTTTTTGGAAACACTTTTTTTTGGGGTCCTGGTTTGTATACAGTCTGTATCTTAATTCGTAAATGATGAAAAAGTTTATATAGTTTCTTTCACTGAACATTTTATAAGAAAAAAAATTGATAAAATCAAGGAAAAAGCAAAATTGATAGAAATGGTTTTTTAATTCTATGCAAATGATTTCTGAAGACAACATGCTGCATTTAAGACTTACTTTAAGAACTAGAACACATGTAAAGCAGACTTTTGAGTTGCTTCAGTTTTGGAGTTTTTAGCTATATATACAGTCCATGCCAGATCTTTAAAAATAATCTATTACCATATAGTCTATTAATGTGGTAGGTGAAAGTGGTAAGAATCCATTTCACTTTTTCCCTGCACTAGTAAAGGGAGAAAGTGTTAATTAAAACTTACACACTCATATACACATCCATACACAATATTTATTATGCAAAACGTAAATGGGTCAATATGTAGATATTTATTTAAGTGTTATGGATTATATTTTGTCAAACAAAAATACTTTTCCCCAAAATATATTTTTTTCAGGGCTTCAGGATTTGAAAGTTTTTTTATTAGTGAAATATCAACTTGTCACATTGGTCATTATCAATGAAGCACAAATAAAATTTTTAGTTAGGCTATCTAGTCACTTAATTGGGCTTTGGTATAGTGGGATGGGAATCAGGTGGGGTTTTTTTCAGAGACACATAGGTCAACATTCCTATTCACCTTGTTAGTCTTTCTACTAAAGTAAGGCCCTCTGTTAAAACAGTAGAAATCTCTCCAGTGGATGATCTACCAGAGGTATACATACCTCTTACTGGCAAGTACACTAGTTATAATGCATTAATATATATTTTATTAGAAAGAAAAAATCAACAATAATAGCAACAACTACAGCAGGCATATTCACTCATATTTTTGCTATAGGACTATAGTAACTCTCATAGTCTTTTTTGTTTTGGTAAATGCTTTCTTGAGATACAATTCACATACCATATATTCTATAATTTACAGTATAAAATTCTGTGGTTTTGTATGTATTCATAAAGTTGAGCAACCGTTACCATGATCAATTTTAGAAGCCCAAAAGATATCCTGTACTTCTTAGTGGTGACCTCTCATTTACCCCTAACTTCTCTAGCCCCTGGCAACCACCAATCTCCTTTCTGTTTCAATGAATTTGCTTATTTTGAACATTTCACATAAATGGAATACTTTATGTGGTACTTTGTGACCGAATTCTTTCTGGTAGTATAATGTTTTAATGTTGTCAAGTTTCATCCATGTAGCATTTTTCACCCCTCATTTTATTGCTGAATAATATTCCATTGTACAATATACCGCAGTTTATTTATCCATTCATGAGTTGATCGACATTTAGATTTTTTCCACTATTTGGTTACTACAAATAATGCTATAAACATTTAAATCCAAGTGTCATTTCTTTTGAGGGGAATTGCTTGAAGTCACATTACTAGGAGTAGAATTCTTGAGTAGAATATCCAAGAGTGGAAGTGCTAGGTTGTATGATGACTCTATATTTAATCTTTCAAAGAATTGCCAAACTGTTTTCCAAAATGGCTGCACTATTTTACACTTCCAATAGCAAAGTATAAATGTTGCAAATTCTCCACATCCTCACTGGCACTTGTTATTATCTGTCTTTTTGATTATAGCCATCCTAGTGAGTGCGGAAAAATATCTCATTGAGGTTTTGATTTACATTTTCTCGATTACTCTGCTTAGACTAAATGTTCGTGTTCCCCCAAAAGTCATATATTGGAATCTATTCCTTCAATTTTATATTTGAGGTGGGGCCTTTGGAATGTGTAACTTTGCCAGATATTGGCAGATTCCCTCCCCTGGGCATTTTCCAGTTTGCATTCCCACTTGCAATATATGAGAGTTCGGATAACCCTGAATTTTTACCAATGCATAGGTTTCACATTGAAATTTTAATCTGCATTTTTGTAATTATTAGTAAAGTTGAGAATCTTTCTATTTCTATTTCTATTTATGTGAGATAACTATATCATTTGCACTTTTTTCCTGTAGAATTCTTGGTCATTTTTTTCTCACCTTCTAGAAGCACTGTATATATGAGGGAGGGAAATCTGTTGTCTAAGATATAAACTGATAATATTTTCGACAGTTTATCTTTTGCCTTTGAATTTTCCTTATATTTTTTCTTGTCAGGTAGTTTTTTTAATGTAGTTAAAATTATCGATTTTTCATTTCAAATAATTTCTAAATTTTACGCCCTAGAAAAGATTTTCATGTTTCAATACTGTGAAGGAATTCACCCATGTATATGGTTTTATTTTTTTAAATTTATTTTTAAGTTTGGTAAAAAACAACAAAATTTACCATGTTAGGCAGTTCTAAGTATACTGTTTAGTGGTGTTAAGTATATTCCATTGTTGTGCAACTGATCTTCAGAACTTTTTCATTTTGCAAAACTAAAACTCTGCACCAGTTAAGCAACTCTCCCTCACTCAGCCCCTGATGACTGCAATTTTGCTTTCTGTTTATGTCTTTGACTACTTTAGCATCACATAGTATTTGAGTACTTTAGAATCACATAGTATTTGTTTTTTTGTGAGTAGCTCATTTCACTTAGCATGTTGTCCTCAATGTTCATTCACATTTTGAAGTGCGTCAAAATTTACTTTCTTTTTAAAGCTGAATAAAATGTATATACTATACTACATTTTGTTTTTACATTCAGCTGTCAATGGATACTTTGATTGCTTCCACCTTTTGCTCTTTTGAATAATGATGTTATGAACATCGATTTGCAAATATCTCTTCAAGACCCTGCATTCACTTATTTTAGATATACACCCAGAAGTGAAATTCAGAAGTTAAATTTGGAATGATTTAGTAATTTGATTTTTAATTTTTTTGAGGAAATGCCACACTGTTTTTCATAGAAGCTACACAATTTTACACTCCTATCAACATTGCACAGGTTTTCAGTTTCTCAATATCCTCACCAATATTTGTAATTTTATATATTTTTTTCTCTCTTTTGAGAGGAACCATCCCAATGGGTATGTAATGATATCTCATTTTGGTTTCAATTTGCATTTCCCTAAAGATTACTAATACTGAGCATCTTTTTATATGGTTGTTGGTCGTACATTCTTTTGACCGTGTAGTCTGAAGGGAACTTGATTATTTGGATATTCTGCAGGCTATCACTTTGGCCACTATATTGATGCCATCATGTTCCTTGGGACTTTGGAACAGAAGTTGTAAGTTCTCCAAGTGCCCCAGCAATGTCTCTTGCACACCAGATGGTAGAAGATAAACTCTTCAAAAATTCAAGACCTACCAAATTATTTAAGTTTTTATGAGCCTTAAGCATGCTGAGACATCTGCTCCGAAGTAAAAAACAAAAAAAACAACAACAAAACGCATGTTATTATACCTCGTACCTCTAAAATACTAAGAGAGAGACACATCATTTTCAGGCCTCTTTAAACTTTGGAGATGGTATATGCCAGAATTGGGAATACTGCAAAAATTTCTTTGTTGTGTGTCTTGGAAGAAGTACAGCTTTAAATGAGGACCAGATTATAAGAGGGGGGCTTTGCAAGAGATTTGGGTTGCAATATCAAGTGAGCCCTGCTTCTTGGGATATGTGACCCAACAATTTCCATGGTGTTATAGGTATTTGTGGTACATAAGGAAATTCTGTGAATATCTGGAGCCCTATTAGGGGAATTGTAGCACAAACCCCTAAAGGCTGTGAAGTAATGCCATACCATAATCATCAGATTAAGGTTTACCATCTGAAAAGCAGTTTCTTCTATGGCCTTAGTCCCTAAGTAGGTGCTAAGCATCTGACATGGGACATCAAATGATTATACAGTCAGAAATAATCTATAAAATTGTAAGGCTAGGTGCATATCAGTAAACTGTGGTATGGTAGATGTGGTTTATTTAAGATTGGGCCTGAACTGACCCAGAGGACATAGCCAAGCTGTCAAAGATCCCTATGAATTCTCAAGCCACCTTTCCACTGTTTGAGCCTCTCCCTCAACATATACCTATAGCCCTATAGAGTATTATCTGAAACCCAATGATGGGGTAGGAATAAAAATCTGAGCCTGGTTCATGGTCGGGATTGCTTGATATATTGCTGAGGGCTACAAATGGACTGCTGATGCACTACAGCCTTACATGGGAATGGTTCTGAAATATAGTGTTGCAGGGAATCCTAGTTAGCAGGGCTTTGAGCAATTTATGGGGTCATAAGCTGGTGCGCAAAATGTGTTCTGAGGTAGTAATGTATTTGAACTTCTGGAGATTTGAAAGAGCTTAACTGGTAGGTAAGGAATTTGGAAGGAACAAGAAAGAGAGATTGATGGCAAAGAAATTGGAGAATGTGTTGTAGTAGTGGGCAAAAGGTATGCAGGTTGTTATTTCTCACATCAATGACCACCTAGAGGTTCCTCTATAAAAGGGCACCTGTATCTAAGTTTTAGAACCTTCATTATAAATTGAAGTTGGGTTTATGAAAACCTGTAGACCTATAGACCAGGTTCTCTCTTCTTTCCGAGTTTTATACCATGTATGGCTTTGACTCCCTCCTTCGATGTGTCAAAGCTACAATCAAAGTTTTTTGTTTGTTTGTTTTTTAACTAGTCTGCCAATGATTGACTCTGCTCCTTTAGATATTTCTCTTTGTACACCTACCTTCCCTTTTCAAGATCTATTTTGGAAAACATTCATAGCTTGTTGATGTTGCTTTGTGGATTATGGTGTTGTATTGGTTAGGTCACTCTAAACTTGTCCATAGCTAAATGAGAGATGAGGGACAAGATGCTTATGCCAATCAATAACTTTTTTTTGTATAATCAATATGCAATACTCTGAACTCAATGAGCACTCCCGAGAGAGCTCATAGTGCTGAATTGCCCACATTTGTGCTGTGCTAGTTAAGCTGCTCGAATTTCAGAGGAACAGTTGAAGGAAATAATGTCTATATTGGCATGGCAAGAGAATGAGCAGATGTATTTCCATTGCCAGTCATGGTTTGTCTCATCTTTCTTTTTCTTCTTTTAGGGGCTGAAGGGTGGTTTGGGATGATGTGCATAAGAATGAGACAAACTTGGAGTTGGACAAATTTTTTTATTAATCTGTCAATTTTGATATAATAAAAAAATCTCTCAGTGAAAGCAGAAACATAAAAACTTCCAGCAGAATATCTTGCATTTTTCCTAGTGAATAGCATTCTTTTAGGAATTACTTTTTATTTGCCTTCACAAATCTGTTCTAGCACTCTTCTCTGAGACATTTTTCACCTTGCAGTCTTAATCATTTTCACTGAAGTTTAGGTTAAAATACCTCTTTAGTTCCTAAATCAATTTCTATGAATACTGTATAGGTTTCTCCTTTTTTTCTTAGGTTCCCAAGCTATAAGTCGCCCCACCCTTTACTATAATCTAACCCAACCTTCCATTTTTTCAGCAAGGCTAGTGCTCTAGAGGCTTTTCTTCTTGGGAGAGCAATCCTAACAGAGGGAAAGTCTTTATATATTTATATAAAGTCATATATATTTATTTATTTATATATTATAAAGTCATATATATTTATTTATTTATGTTGTCTAGAATTTGCTAGCACAAAATAGTGAGAAGTAAATATTTGGTACATGACTAAATAATTGGAGAAACTAAGTACTCCATTCAAAAGGTAATATTATTCTTTTGGAATAATGTCTTAATTTTGTTGACATAATATTTAGTCTATAAGTGATTCTTTTATTATCATGCCATGTTAGCAGGGATGCATGCATTCCATTAGAATTAAAGTTGAGAATAAAAAGTCATTTAAAAATATTAGCACAATACAAAGGACATCAGAGAATTCTAAAAGAATTCTATAATTTCTAGCTGGAACTCAAATTTTGCTTCCATCCAACTTACTCCTTCCTTCAGCCCTTTTATTTTCCTCAAAGAAGGAGAACATTAGTAGGCAAGTAAGTTCTATGGACCTTAATGGTACTCTACTGCTACTGGTTGGATCTATTAGAGTGATGAGAGATGGGACTGACTATTTTAGCCATTGGGCATTCTCAACAGAGTGGGGTTTTCCACAAGACTGGAACATTAGATTCAAAAGAAATGTTGCTTCTTCAGAATCATCTCTGCTGTAAAAGTCCCAGGTGGAAATACTGGGTCTACTCTATTCTCATCCTTAAAGATCAGCTCTTTACAGCTGATTCTTCTGTGACTTTCACCCTTTTGCCATCTCTGAATTGTTTTTTACACAACATCAGAATATCAGTTTGAGATTCAGATGAGGTCTAGAAGGAGAAGGTCAACAGGAGGCCCTTTGGCCTACTTTCAGTTTTATAATTTCTTTGTGTCATTAATGACGCATGTCAAATGCATTCTCCATGTGGTTTAGCATTGCATACTATGGGATACAGCTGGAGAGGCTCTCTCATGGTAACAAATAACATTAGTGAGTGTTTATAAAGTATATTAGATATGCGCTTTACATATATTGACCTTATTTTATTATGACAATGTGCCTATGGACAGAATCCTATTGTCATCATCCTTATTTCACTTCAAGTATTTTAAGACAGAAAATTACAAAATTTGCTTAATTTCATACAGCTGTTAAAGAAGTATTTAGAATTACAGGTGAAGTAATCTGGCTGCACTTTTCACACCCTTAATTTCTTCACTATAACTCTTCTATATAAACAGAGCATACATTTGACAGATCTTGACTTCTAGAAATTTAAAGGTGGTATATCTATGGAAATATTGGATAAGATTAAATATGTCATTTATTTTATAAATATCTACTTAATGCCTACTTTGTGGAAGATTTTATGTTTTATTATTGGACTATCTCTCTGGCCAATAATCTATGCAAAAGAATATGGCCTATGAAATAATAATCAGAATTATAATATATTTGAAGTAAGGCTACCTTTGTCTTTCTTAATATTTAAGTAAAACAACTGAAAATAATAAATTAACATTAGTAAAATATGAATTTTGGAGATAGTGACATATTGCAGAGGAAAATTAGAAGAGAGGAAAGAGACTATGTAAAATTGTATTTTCAAGCTAGAAAATAGACTGTGAGAACTTGAAATTTACTAACGTAGAGCAAAATAACTTTTTCATGTATCCAGCTTTAGTGGTATTCATCTCTGATTTGTGTCAGAGGTAAAGAGAAACTATCTGGTCAAGCTGTGTGTTAGTAAAAAGTGAAATGAAACATCTGATAGAAATTTTTAATTATAAGAGACTATACAATGAAATATTTTAAAAACTATTGTGGTTCAGGGATGGGAAGAGAATTTCATTTAGCAAATGTAGCATTGCCTTTACCTTCAACCTACTTCTAATTAGGTTGGTCAGATGAAATTAGACTTAAGTGAAGCTCAAATGTAATTAAAGTCAATTTATTCTTAAAGACCTGTAATTCTTTTTTCTACTGATGTATTAAGAATGACTTCATTCTTTCTCAACCCCCTGATGCCACTTGATGAAACCCAACCTTCCCCCTTTTTACCTTTGTCCTAAACTGAAATGTTCTCTTATTTTTAAGCAAATGGTGGCAATATTTCTCTTTCAACCAAAATTTCTGCACTGCAAATATTAAGACAGAATAACTAAACAAAATGTTTAATTACTAACTATTTCTAGACCATTCTGAGTTTTCTAGTAAACTCTTATTCAGTTTTAAGAACCATCTAAGAAATTCTCTCTCCTGAAATCCTTAGTTAGTGATTCTCAAAATTTGGTTTCTGGACCAGCACCTTTGCAATACTTGAGAACTTGTTAAAAATGAAATTTTTGCTATGTCTCAGTCTACTAAATTAGAAATTCTCGGTTAGTGCCCAGAGTTTAAAAAAGGCCTTTCGATAATTCTGGTGCCATTTGAGAACTACTGACCTAGATTATGTTTCCCTCCTTTATGTTCTAATATTTTAATGTGTGTACATCACTCACCATATTTGATATATTTTATTTATAAGAGCTATTTATTTTTTCTATATTTACTAACAAATCTTCTTTCACCTTTTTTAGGTAAGAGACTTTCTATTCCCTGATTTTTATATTTCCTAGTGACTAGTAGAATTTGTCAAATTCTAGGGCAGATACTTGTCTAAGATGAATTTGTAAAATTTTCTTGCCTCTATTTTCTATATAAATGATCCTCATATGTTTTTTCTCATGAAAGATATTTTATTTCTGAAAGGATTTAAAAATTTGGTGACATAAAATATCTGCTCTAGATTTACTAGGATAGCAATGCATAAAATTTTAATGTAATTTAAAAATTAAAAAGTGCATGTTGACTTGAAGTTCTAAACTAAGTGGAGTAGACACACCTCTCTCTATTCTTGGCAATAAGTGCAGCTGAAAACTCTGGACACAAAACAAACTTAAGACTATAAAGGAATGAGAGAAGAAGGTATATTGGCTAGGAAACTCAGGACCTGAAGAATGGCATGGCAGTAAGTTCCCTGGTTTCTGGGTTTTCTTTTTTCTTCCATATTCCATAGGATATTAGAGAAGTAGGCAAATTGGAAACAACAATGGATGTAGATTGCCCACCTCCAAAGAAAAAAATCCATAAGAATCACCCATTCTCAATAGCCAAGGACAAGAAGAAAGGAGCATACAACTCTAACAAACCCATTCGACTCTGGTAAATAGTAAAACATCATGAAAAAAATCTTTGACTCTATATTCGCCTCCATCAGCAAAGGATAAACGAAAATCTAGACTTCTACACTTTCCTGGCTAACCTGAATTATCCCTTCTCTTTACTACAATAGTGTCAGAGAAATTTAGTTAGGGAGCTGGGACTTGAATGCCTGCACTACCAGTTTAATATTTGAAAATCAATCAGTATAATCCATTATATTCATAGGCTAAAAATCACATAATAATATCAACTGACACAGAAAAATCATTTAATAAAATTTACCATTCATAATAAAAACTCTCAGAACTCTAAGGATAGAGAAAAACTCCCTAAACTTGATAATGAACTTCTCAAAAAACAAATAAACACATTTTTATATGTTTATTAACTATTTGGGTATACCCTTTTGTGAACTGGTTGTTCAAGTCTTTTGCCTATATTTCAATTGGGTTTTCTTCCTATTTCTCTTTTTCTAAAAAAATAAATTTATTTATTTATTTAAATTAGTTTTCTTGAAAAATGGATCAAATTGTTGAACTCAACATACTTGTTATGTTTGTAAATAAATTTATAACATGAAAATAAATAAAACAACTTAATGCTAAACTTATACTTAATGGTCTAAGATCAAATGCTTTCCCCAAAGATTGGAAACAAACAAGCATGCCCATGTTTGCCAATTATATTTAATACTTTACTGAAGTTCTAAACAGTGAATAAAGCAGGAAAAGGAAGTAAAATGCTTACATAAACAAAAGAAGCAATAATATTGTCTGTATTTGCAGATAAAATATGGGCATATGTAGAAAATCCAAGGAATCTACAAAAAATTTTAAAAACTAATAAGTTCAGCAAGATCATGGATATAAGATCAATGTTTAAAAAAATCAATTTTATATATACTAGTAATATATAGGAACCAAAATTAAAATACAATACTATTTACAATTGCTCATATAAATAAAAATTTAGCTATAAACCTAATAAAACATAATTTAATAAATATAAAAAAAAGTAACAGAATTTATAACCTGAGAATTGCTGATAAAATGCTGATTAAAAAATCAAAAGAAAACAAATAGAGATAAATATTATGTTTATAGGCTGGAAAACAGCATATTAGAGATTTCAATTGTCCAAAATGATATGTAAATTTAATGTAATTCCTATCAGAATCCTAACAAAATTATTTTTATGAACATAGACAAAATTATTCTAAAATTTATACGAGAAAGCAAAGAAGTTGGACTAAAATAACTTTGAAAAATAATAATAAAATAGGAGGAATGACTCTATTTAATATTAAGGTGATATCAACTCATATTCAAGACTATGTGATATTGGCAGAAAGTTAAATACATACAGGACCCAGTTGTAGACCTACACAAGTATAGAAAATACAAAAGGTTCAAAACGAAATGATAATATAAAATTAAAAAATTGGTAATTTAGAATTGCAAAAACCCTGTTAAGAGTATGAAAAGAGAAACCATAGACTGTGAGTGAAACATATATTTGACAAGTGTTGTATTTCAAATATATAAATTACTCTTAAAACTCAATAGTAAACAAACAAACAAATCCTTAAAACCCCAAACAATGAAGAGACTTTCTCCAAGACATTATAAAGATAGCACATGAAAAGCACATGTGTTATAAGTACATGAAAAGATGTTTGTCACTGGCTATTAGAATGATGTAAATTGACACCATGGTAAGGTATCACTACTCATATAAAATTAAAAAGTCACAATACAAAGAGCTGCCTTGAATGCAGAGAAACTGAGTCACTCATAAATGGTTAGTGAGAATGTTAACTTGTATATGCACTCTTGAAAATGTTTTGAGATTTTCTTAAGTAACTAAATATATTCTTAACATATAGTCCAGCAATAGCATCCCAGAGAAATGAAAACATTTTCACACACACACACACACACACACACACACACACACACTAAGCCTGTGCATGACTATTCGCAATGGGTTTTTTTTTTAATGGCCAATAATCATAAACAAAATGCCTTTCAGTACACAAATGGCTATGAAAACTATAGTACACCTATATCATAGAACACTACTCAGAAATAACAAAAAATGAACTATTGATACACAGAACAAGTTGGATGAATTTCAGGGACATAATGTTAAGTGAAAAAAAGCCAATCTCAAAAGGTCAGGTAAGATTTTATTTATATAATATTTTTTGAATGACAAAATTATAGAGATGGAGACTACATTAGTGGCTGCTAGGGTCTAAGGACTGTAGGAGAGAGACAAGGTGGTTGGTGTGACTATCAAGAGGTATTAAAATCAGATCTTTCTAGTGATGAAATACTTCTGTATCTCAGTAGTGATGGTGACTACCTTAATTTACACGTGATAAAATGACATAGAACTAAGCACACTCAATGTAAGGAAGCCAATTTTCTGGTTTTGCTATCAATCTACAATTACTTCTGATATAACCATTTGAAGAAACTGGATGAAGGGTACACAGCACCTCTCTACTATTTTTGCAACTTCCTGTGAATACATAATTCAAAATAAAAAGTTAAAAAGATAATAAAACATGTTGGAAAGGCAGGTGAGGAACTGAACTGATATTCTGGAGCACAGTACACTGTAAGAGTCTGTGACGAAATTAAAGCATCGAGAAGTGAATTACATTACATTGACCAATGTTTGGCTCTGTTATTAATCAAGAATATGCTTCATCTCAGAACAAGTAAATGTCTTGGGAATTAAATAAACAGAGGTCAAGGAGGAAGGAACTCTTTAGGAACAGATTACAATACAAGGACAGATTTTTAGGGAAGAAGAGCCTAAGAATCAAGGGCAGAGATGATGGTCTTTGAGTCAAAAAGGACTAAAGGACATGCTCTCATGTCCAGGAGAGCCCCTGAGAAGAAAAGTTGAGAAGATTCTTCTACTTCCTCCAGGTTTATTCAGCTACTATGACTCTGTTTTTAAGACACTCTGATTATAAATGGATAGACCTTAGGGAATCAAAAAATAGTCCAGATCTTAGATCCCTCACTAAATATATTTGGAGGGAAAAAAAAAAAAAAAAAAAAAAAAAAAAAATTACATAATCATGACTCACTGGAGTTTTTCTGTGGGTGTTGATACCTTCTGTGGGACTCTCAGATGGGATCTTGGTGAGATCTTGAACCCTCCCACACAACAGTTTAGTTTCTGAGGATCCCATCTTCTTTGAACAAAGAAGACTACATGAATCAAAGAGGCTTTTTAATGAAAATCAAGCACAGTATTAATTTGTAAGTATTTTATTTCCTTTAACTGTGTTTGCTATGCTGGCTGTCTGGAGCAGATGGCTGGATGACTGGTACCTTCCCAAAATGTTAATAGTCATTATCACTGTGTCATTTGAAGTGTTGCTTCCATCCTGTTTATTTCTCTTTCTTTCTCCTTTTATGTACATTTTCCTTTCATGTGTGCCACAAATCCCTGAAATTCTTTTACGCCTTTTTTCACCTGCTATGGAAATCCTTCTTGATATGGAAAGAAAGTAATAATGAGCCTGTGATGTATGAGGTGACTAATGAAGTGTTAAATTCAACAACTGCTTTTCTTAAAATTCTGGAGGCATGAAATGTGTATTTTTCTCATCAGTAGTCATACCAGTGGGATTATCACTTTTAAAAATTAAGATACTCAGGGCAGCCTTCCATTTTATGACACTTAAACATTCATTAAAGTGCATATTCTGTGGCTTGTATTGGGCATAAGATGTAAAAGTGATATATTTAATTAAATGGTCCTGAATCAATGCTAATTCATAAATACAGTTGCTAATTTGTGGATGCTTCTGAGTCTTTCACTAACCTGTCAAATCAGCTCTTGAAAATGCAGTATTTGGTACTAAACCTTATATTCTTATATATTTTTTTCTTCCCTTCAATTCCTCTGTTAGAATATCTGACAAATAATGAATGTATAAGCTCCACTGCTGGCAAAATTTACATATTCTTTTGTGGCAGAATATTCTACAAAATGGCAGGTATAATACGTCATGCCATTTTAAAGGGAAAATGCAGTTAATTTGAGAAGAAATGCTCAGTGTAGTGGGCTAGAATGTATGCTCTCAAAAACATAAAGGAGAGTGGACAATGGAGAACATGACCTATAGTCTAGTGGAAAAGATAAATGAGAACACATTGTGAATATAAGAACTGTTTCTTCTGAGCAAATCTAAAATTCATAAAGCCTGTCATTTAACTCTCTTCCTGATGTTTAACATAAGGGTGATATGCTGAAGTAGTTTTAAATATAAATTCATGTGCATATCAGTAATATTCACTACTATTATCCACAGTTGATTATGCTATCTTTAACTTATTATACAGGATTCTGAAACAATTTCTATGTATCCTTTTAAATATATGAGCCTTTATTGTATAATTTATTATCTTTAAATCTTTATACTTAATTTTTAAACACCGTAGTTTTCTTTTACATAATCATAAACTAACTTAAATGTTTTTAAGTATTCTTATAAAATTTTCAATCTATAAAACACAGTAAAGGCTACAACTTGGTAAAGTATAATTTATGTATTCTATGTGATTACCATCCATAACAATTTTAAAAGCTGCGAATGCCGTGTGTATTATAAAATGTGATGCACAATGAATTTTTTTAAATTCATACAAAATATCAAAAATGCCAAGCTTGAATTACAGTTTGAAGAAAATTTCATTAACACAGGTGGCATGACTTCTTAATAAAGTAAATTTAAATTTGAATAATTTATTATTTAAAAGTGGTTTAGAGAATACTTGTAGCCATTTGTAGCATCAGTTGATTTCTGTCTTTGAAAGAGTCTCTAACAGAAAACAAACTTTGTAATGAACTGCATTTTAATAGGTACATTAGTGGTGAATAATGACTGAAAAAATGTGTAAATTTTTACTGTCTTTAGAATCAAGCGCATTAAGACAAATTAGGGATTGCCACTCATTTAAATGCTATAAAATATTTAACTTGAAAAATCAACTTATATCCAGAACAGAAATGATATTCTAGTATATATATGGAACTTGAGATATTTGATAAACCAGTTTAATTTAGACAACTCATGCAGCTTTCTCAATTTTTCAGTTTGATAAATACATGTGTTATTTTAATGGAATGATACATTAGGTTTTTTTTTTCTTTTAGATTGCTTTTGTTTTTAATTTCTCACATATACTAACACTTCTTTTAACAAAAAAAGTACTTTATTTTTTTTAGTCTCCTAATTTTTTCTCTGCTAATGAGCAAAAACCTTTAATATAGAATTACTGATAATTTTATTAAATGTTTCTATCAACAATATGTGATATGAAGTCAACACACATTAATGTATGAGGTAAGATATCTTATGTTGTGAGGAATATACAAACTAAGGTAGAAGAATAAACAAAATGAAGGGAAAATAATTATGAATCAGGATGTATACCTACATAAGCAAAATATTGTGACAGTAAAAAAATGGACAATAAGTTGTAAAGAAATGATTTTTGAAAAGAGAGCAGTTATATAGGAAATTTTATGTAGGCATAAAGACGTAGACAGAAAAAAAAAGAATAGATTTAAAGACTACAGGCAATGTTTCTCGGACAATTATCTTGGACCTGAGAGAGGTCTCAGGTCTTCTTTGAACTACTTTTGAATCTTAACTAACTCAGTATCAACATATGCTTAAAAATCACATTTTTTTCTCTTCTAATTTTTATCAGAATTTTTTGTCCTTTTTACTTCTGTTCTTTGTTGACAAGTTTCAAACAAATATCCCAAAGTAAAATAAATTACTTCCTATAACTTCCAGTGCTCTTAAAGAGATTCATGGAAGTTTAGCACTGATATTATTCTTTATGTAAGAGCCCAGCTCTTAAGTACTTTTACCCAAATATGGCCCTGTGTAAAATTTGGTTAATTTATTGAAACTGGACTATATCTCATGAACATGAGAGGGTAAATAGAATATTCTCTTTATTATATTTCTTTCTGAATAAGCTATTTTAAAAATAACTTCCTAAATATTATGCTTCATATCAAGTAATTTCTTTGGACTTTATTATTATGCTTGAAGTGCTATAGAGACTTTGTTTTCTATATCATCAACAACAACAAAAAAACTCATTGCAATTTTTTTCAAGTCTTTTTTGAATGAGCTATCACTCAATTTTTAAACATTCATAAATTGCTGGAGTTTATTTTAAATTTTATCAATATATTTTTCAAGATCATCTTTTCACAGACTTCCATTAGTTTGGTCCTCATCTTTCCATTAGATGGTACATTATCTTATACAAAAAATCAGTGTAGTCTAAATCAGTTTTTAATATCAGGATCAAAACAATTAGATTTAATTCAATCAAAATAGTTTATTTCTGACTTACGTTTGAATTAATCTTCACAACTCTTCTCAAGCAGAATATCATAGCATACTACATTAATATGATAGAAACTGATATCACTAACATACCAAAAATGCACATAATTAGGACTATAGCAACCTAATAGTCAAAATTTGGTTATTATGAGAATATGTTTCACTATAGGGGAAAAAGTGAAGAACTACTAATATAGTTCACTCACAGAGAATTCTATAAAAGACAATTTTATACCTGTTTTTGTGTGTTCTTGTCACTATACCTTTGTCTAGAAAGCAGATACATTTATTTTCTATTTCTGTTTTAACAAATTAACACAAAGTTAGTGGATTAAAACAATAAGCATTTACTCACTGTTCTATAGGTCAGTATTTAGCACAGGTCACACTGGGCTAAAACAATATGATGACCGGATACACTCCTTTTGGAAGCTCTAGGGGAGAATTTATTTCCTTGCCTTTCCAGCTTTAAGAGGCTGCCCACATTCCTTGGCTCTTGGCGACCTTCTTATATCTTTAAACACGGCAGCATAACAATCTCTCTGACTTTACTACAGTCATCACATCTCTCTCCTTGACTGCAACTGGCTTTTAAAAACTCATGATTTGACTGGGCCCACCTTGATAATCCAGAATAATATACCTATTTCGAGGTTCTTACCTAAATCACATCTGCAAAGTCCCTTTTGTCATGTAAGGTAACATATTCACAGGTTCTGGAAGATTGGGACATGGACATCTTTGTGTGGCCATTCTTTCTACTCTTAAAATATTTCAATTCTAGTATTATTATGTAGCAATATCTGAAGGTGATTTGATGCAAAATTTTACTTCTAAAATATTCTATATACTCTATTACATACATATTACTTTATCCTTGCAAAAGCCATAGACTGTGTGGTTATGTGGTACAATGTTATAGTGCTGTCACATTTTTTAAAAAGAATTAAAATATGAAAAATATAGTTAATTACAATTTCATTGCTCACAGTAAAAAGATCAGTGGTTGCTTGATGTTACAGATGAGAAAGAAATGAATTAGTGGAACATAGAGAATTTTTAGTGCAGTGAAACTATTCTGGTATGATACTATAATGGTAGATACATATCATTATACATTTATCAAAACCCATAGAACGTACAGAACCAAAAGAGAACCCTAATGTAAACAATGTAGATTCATTAAGTGTAACAAATATACTCTGGTGTGGGATGTTGATAAAGGGAAGGCTGTACATATGTGGGAGCAGGGTACATATGGGAACCCCTTATACTTCCCACTCAGTTTTTCTGTGAACCTAAAACTCTCTCCCTGACTGCAACTGTCTAAAAAATAAAAAAATAAAATCTGTTTAAAAGAAAAAAAAAAACATTACTTCCATTTTCATCATTAAGTAAAAAAAAAATCCAATTTAGTATTCCTGCCTCCCTAAAAATCTCTTCTATCCTTCTCCCTATTGTCTTCAACTTGCTTGTGTCCTATACTCTATAAAGTCTCTCATTCACCAACTCGAACTCTGAAATAAAACAAAATTCTTCCCTAGCCTATTAAATGTTCCTCTCTTAATCAGATCTTTATTATGTAGATTAACTATCTCTTCTTATAAAATCATTTTTTTCCTTAGGATCCCATGCTTTTTTTTTTTTTTTTTTTTTTTTGGTCTACTGTACACCACCATAAATTAAGACACTTTTTGTCTTTCAGGGAAATAAAAGTGGGAATAGAAATGACGGAATTGGTTAGTAGATTGGTGTTACAGTGTTTTCTTTGGACCAGTGAGGGAAACTGACAGACAAATATTTGTAGCTATTTTTATGTTAATGTATTTATATATTTTTATCACAGTATACAATGAACTGGGTCCAATTATTAGCCAAGAAAATGGTTACAGTCCTTTCCTGTAGTGGCAAAAGTAATGTTTCCCAATTAGCCAATTCTTTCTCCTCTCAGTCCCATATTGAAATTTATCTCATTTTTCTGCATCTAAGTATGGATTTTGGAGAATATGTAACTGAATTTGTTGGAAAGCTTCTCAGTCTTTTCTCCAACATACTATTCTTTTTCTCTTTCTCCTTTCTTTGTTCAGTAACTTTATGATGCTGTACCTCTTATTCTAAGTTGAGCATTCATAATCTAGTTCTGTCCTTTTTGCTAACTACTCTTTTTTTTTAAACTGGAATAGCAGCCTCTTTTAGCTGTTTTCTACTCTCTTGTGAAAGAAAGTTCTTTAAAAACATTTATTTTAAAGGAATAACCCTTACTACTCAGAGTCTAATAAAGCAAAATGGACCTTCTAGTGCAAAGAAACAGAAACCATGGTATTTTTTAAAATGAAATACCATTAAGCGTTGCCCAGGCATCAGTACTTGAAGAGAAGTTTCTTCATCTTTGATATGCTATTCAACATTGTAAAAGAAGAAACTGTGAGACTATAGCAAGTATTTTGGAAGAATAATCCCAAAAGTTAGAGTAGATGGAGGATCTTTAAAGTGGAGGCAGAACAGAATGAATGTTTTCAACAAGAAAGAAAAGCAGAATATAGGCGCACACCCTCGAATACAGACATAATAAAAGGTTTTACAATAAATAGATGATAGATGAAAGATGATGATAGATAGATAGGTAGTTAGATAGATGATCGATAATCTCATCTTAATGTTTCTTGGCATACTCTGATTAGCTAAATAACTAACTGAATTATGCATTCGTTTAGGACAAATTCATTGAGTAGCTCTTGAGCACCTATATGAACCAGACATTTTGTCAGAATTTCTAGGGAAAAATAAAATGAATTGGATACAGATCCTGCTTTAAGAAATATATATGTATTAGAAGAGGATGAGTGCATATAATAGTTTTGACCCAGTAATGTTATCGTAGTCTAGAGAAGGAAAGAATTTTACCGGGAAAATCAAGAAAAGTAACCGATAGCCTCGAATCAATAGGAGTGAGACATCTTAAAGTAGAGATAGAGCAATTTTGGAGGCAGGAGCATCAGGGGAAAAGGCAGTAATAATGAACACGGCAGAGAGTTTACCTCAAAATATGGTTAAGGATGTCTATGAGGATGCCTCAGGCTGCAGTAAGAGAAAACTATATTCAAGCCAACTAAACCATAAGGGAATTTACTCTTCCACAGAGTGTCCTGAAGTAAGCAGGTTACAGCCAAATGAATTTAGTGTTTCAGTTATATTTCTATTCATGCCTTTCAGTTCTACCCTTTTCAAGATGCTGACCTATCCTTAAGTGGGCCTTCTTCATGTCTATAAAATGGTGGCTACCAGCCCCTGGGGTATCATACCTGTTTGTTATTTATCTCTGAAAGAATTGGGTCGGAAAACTCCATACCTAACCTTGAAATATCGACTTTTTTCTCTCTAGTTTTCTTGGCTCAACTTACATCCTTTAACTTCCCAGGCCTCTAACTCCTGCTGAGGTGTTTCCACACTTATTTACTTAGAGACTAAAATGAGCCATGTCTGAAGATAGAAAAAAATTAGGCACTTGATCACAGGTGGAGTTTTGTTAGAAAGGAGGCTTCCATATAATAAAACATGAACAGTGTCCTCCGCTTAGGATAGTTTGAAATCAAACTATAGCTAATTCAAAACAACAAGAATAGGAATTTGTATGCATTTTTAAATGCACGTTGCAGACTTTTGAGAATAAAATGACATGAATAGAGTGGTTCTTTGAAAATATTAAAAGCCACAGCCACAGGGTATAAGATGAATTGCAGTGGGGGAGGGGGAAGTAATGAAGGAAACAAATTTAGTCAAGTAGCTATGAAAATGGAGGATAAGACATTTTATGAAAAAACAATTTCAGGATTTTTAAACTGATCTGATTTAAGAGCAAGGGAAAATAAGGATAATATTTTTGACTAGCAGGATGGTGATAGCGTTATCTAAGATAAGTACCACAGAACGAAAGGACACATGGACAGTAGGGAAGATGATGAATTCAGTTTTGGCTCATTGGAAGGAATCAAAGGACATTATTTTGGCATTCATTTAGAGAGAGTTCACAGACTCTTGGAAATGGGGAATAAAAAAAATGTGAAGGGAGAAGACCATCAGAGCGTGATGCTTTTGAAAGAAATCTGAAACTTGTAGAGAGGAAACAAGAGAGTCTTCTGCTTGGGAAATAGATCATAACAGAATTATAAAATATGTTCTTTAGTCCTCTTATTAATGATGACATGAGGTATATATGACATACATTTACACATATATGTATTTTTTTATAAAGATAAGTACAGAATAGCATGTATTCAATTCAGAGAGAAAATTATAAGTGTATACTCTTGTTTCCAAATGAAAATTAAGATTACAGATTTTTTACTTACATTAATTTTATGTTTGTATCGCTTTGCTTTCACTGAATATCTTGATTCTAATTACAATAACATAATTATCTACTTCCCTATACTTAACATGAATATAGTAATTTCAAATAGCAATATCAGTTTTACCACCAGAAAAAAAAAAAGGAGAGAGACTGATAAACACATTTTGGTCAGTTCCTATCATTAGAATTTATTTAAAAAGCTGTATACAGCGAATGCACATGGAATATTTATCCATTTAGTGATTTTTGTCATTAATTTTGTATACAATTAGGATCATCTATTTCTATTTAATTTTGCTAATTTTAGGGAAGGTTTTTCCTTCTTTATTAATTTTACTCATATAAAATGCATATAAACTTTAGGAAAATATTCAAATGATTTCAAAACCTAAATTATAAACTGAGACATATTCAAGGACATCTAGCTTCTAAACATATCTATTTAATTCTATTTGCTTCATCCTCATATAGGCAAACACTTTTATTCATTTTTGGTTTATCTTTTAATTTCTTTTTGAAAATATAAATAAATGAAACACATACACATACACACATATATGTTTTATTTCCTTCTATGTATACTTAGCATACTAGTAAAATAATCTGCATATTGATTTTTTATGAAACACTATATTCATATATATCCATAATACTATATTATTAACTGTACCATGAAATCTTCTCCATTAATTTTAACAGCATTGGATAGATATACCATAGTTTATTAAACCAGCTATTTTAAATATGCTTTTGAGTTACTTCTAGTCTTCTGCTGTTAAAAGTAGTGCTACTTTGTAAAATTTTTGCAGATGTTATTTCTTATTTTGATTTGGGATCATTCTTAAAATGATAATTCTAAGTCAAAGAAAATTCATATGAAATATTACTAGATTTCACCAAATATACGATCTCTGTTATATTACTAGGTTGTCAAACTTTTGGAGCTTTGTCATATAAATATATAAGAAGTAATTCAGTTTAATTTAATTTGCATGTTTCTAACTTTGGTAAACTTGACCATTTTTTCCCTGTATTTAAAGATAATTTGTTATTTCTCTTTATAATTCATTCTTTGTCTATTTTTCTCTTGGTTTTATGTATTTTTTTCCTCAAATTTTTAATCATATTGTGCATAATAATCCTTTCTTTGTAATATATTTTGCAATTTTTTCTTGAGTTAGCAGCACTGACCACACTCGTCATTATGCTCTTTCTCTCACTCTCTTTTTTCTTCCCACCACTATCTTGGTTATAAGCACTTGTATTCAAAAGTACTTAGCTCAGAATAAAACAAACAAACAAACAAACAAGAAAACAATAGGCAACAAACATAAGGTTCTCTTTCATTAGAATTGTCTGATATTTATAAATTAATTTAGAGATATGATATGGAGTACAAGAGCAGGATATGCTGGTCCAGTTTAATTTCTTAAATATATATATATATATTTTATAGTTTCTTCATATTGATTTCAGTCAATTCATGTGTTTATTTTGAGAGTTGTTTTTGAATTTTAATAAGCGAACACTTTTCTCCATATTTTTACAGGTTATATTTTTTAAATATAGAGGCTTGTGATTCCACTAATTTTGATACACTGCCATCTACATTTTTATGTTGTTTACAGTAGTGTTTTCATTGATTCTGTTTGGCTTTTCAAAATATTTATAAATAATATCTGCCAATATAGATAATTTTACCTTTTTCATTCCAATGTTTCTGCATCTAATTGCATTTGCTACCATCTCCGAATCAAAATTATGTATTAGTAAAGAGTTAGAAAGACATCCTTGATGTGTTCCTGAGAAGATTCTGATATTTTCCTATTATGGAATCATTATTTGAATAATTTAGTTTCATATGGTCCTGTTTCGAACAAACCCACCTATCATTGGTGTCAGTTCCAGGTGGTTTAACCTAACTAAGTAGTTAAGTTTGGAGACTGTGACTAATGTAAATGTAGTGGAGGGAAATAGCTTGGCTACACTCTGCTGTCATCATTTGCCTTCCCTCAACATTTTCTCCTCCTTAGGGCCCTTACAGCCACTACTTTCGGGTGATCATTCAGGACCTGGGTCATTCAGGTAGTCTATCTATAGTGCTTTTTCTCACTACCTACGTTTCAAATAGCAGGGGTATAAAGAGCTGTTATACCAGTGATAATAATGTAACCTGGGGGAGAACAATGATCCCTAGAGACATGAGAGGGCTGTGGAGCTGATATGAGAACACTCGCCCATCTGTTTTATTTCCTATTTGGGAGTATACTTGCCCCAGAATCCTTATAGGGAGATCAGGTGACTGAACCGAAGAAAAAATTGAGTATTATTTCAAGATTTCCTGGCCCAAAACATGTCAATAGCCACAGATAATCTTGAAACCAGAAAATTGTAAGAAAATACATTTAATGATCAATAATGAATATAATATAATAGCTATCATATCACTAATTTTATGGAGAAGTCAAAATTCCTCATGCTACCAAAATGTTGTTCTGTGGATGCACATAACCTCTCCTGTTTGACTGAAAGGAACACCATCTCAAGTTTCAGGTAGTAGCACTATCTCTAGTTTTCACAAAATATACAGATGATCAGAGTAGGTATCTGCTTATGCTTTGCTTAGAGGGTTATTGTAAATAAGCTCATATGTTATTATCTCTTTGTCCATTCACTTTTTGGTGATAAAACCAAGGAGCTGATCCTCATTTCTCTTGTCATATCTTTCTTAAGTTAAATCTCTGTGCTCTTTACTTCCTAGAATTTCTCTGACAGTTCTCCTTCTCCAAGGAAATTCCTTGAGTGACAACCCTGTTAAACTTAAGTGAAGTTTCACACTTGGAGTATTTTTAGACACAATGCTGAAAATATTGCAAAACTATTGTCTTTATTGTAGTTTTTTCAGAAGTGTTCATTTTCCAACATATTTATCACTTTGTGAGAATAATATTAATGTTATTAGTGTGAATATGTGAAACTATAAGACATAGGAAAGAAAAAAACAGAAAAGAACATTGTTCAAATTATTAGAAAGGAAAAATACAGTGATGTTAGCATTTGGAAAGTATGTAAAATAATAGTGATAAAGTATAGTAAGCATACACATATTTATGTGTATATGTATAAATAAACATGTATTACCTATATATGATATATTTATATACCATTTGTATAATTATACATGTGCGCACACAAACACACATATAACGGATACACTCATACACATAAAGTAGTAGGGTTGTTATTCCTTAGGCTAACGCACACACAGCAATCCTTGGTGTTTAACAATGTTTCTAAATTTACTACCCTAAATTGGCTATTTATCATGATTACAAAGCCTATGCCGTTATATCTCCAATTTTCCCTTGGAGTTTTCTTTCAAATAAGTCAGGTCATTTAATGAGTAGATAGAAACCTAAATGTCTTCTAAGAAAAAAAGTTAAGGTGTTTTCATTTTTTTAATTGTATAGAGAGCTATATATTATGATACTGAAGATCAAGATAAATTAAGGCAACACAGGTTGCTTCTCAATGTATCTGAAATTCACAGTAGAAGTTGTGAAAGCATTGATAAGAATATAAAATGTGTTTTTAAAGTGAAAGATATAAAAATAAAATAAAATAAAATAAAATGTCAATATAAAATTGCCTGTCATCCTCATTTTTTAAATAAAATAGAACATTTTAGGTGGGAAATTGAGACATTCATGTTTATTATCATGATTAACTGTTAATTTTTCATTACAATTCATTCTTCTTATAGGAAGTTAAACCTGGAAATGGAAAATAAAAACAATCTTTTCTTCTGAGCTGTTACCATTGTCAATCTAATTGTCTTCAGCTCCAGGGAACCCAAATTATTAAAAGTAATATAATGAGATGGGTAATTCAATAGTTGTGAACAAATGTATCTCAATGCAAATGGCCTCACATTATGAGGTGATTTTTTCACACCCCTTGGTGTCCTTTTATTAATCTTTGGCCTGCATTTGATTGCCCCCATTACAATCTTTTACTTGCTGCAATCTGAAGTTATCTTTCTCACCCCAAAATAATACAAACTTTAATTCCTTACTATTATATTATTTAAGGAATTTACTCGAACTGATTCACCAATAATATTTAATTGATCATAAAATAAGAAAAATGACTATTGCTTGTTTTATAGAAACGGTAACTTTGGAGTCATCATTAAGGCTACATTCTTGACCAACCATATGAAGCTCAAAAATTCTTTCTTACCATGATAATTTTGTTGATAGTGAATTTGTAGAGTGCAATTGAAGTGAAAAGAAATTGCCTTTTAACAACTGGAGACTTTCTGTCTCTGCCTCCTACAATCTCTGCCTCTCTGTTTTTTTTTTTTTTTAACTTCCTCTATCTCTTCTACATTTTCCTTTTGCTTCTTCTTTCTCTTTATTTCTCATTTTCATCTTCTCAGTCTTCCTTTTTGTCCCTGTTTGGGAATTTTTATATTCAAATTCCTCTAATAATTCATTAAAATAAAATGTTGAGTGATATGACTTGAGGTTCATTACAATAAGGAATAAAAATCAACAATAACAATGAAGTATGATAAGTGAAAGAGAAAGAAAAGCAATGCAAGGACATGCTTATTAAAGAAGGAGGCCAGGGACATGAGCAAAGAAGAAATTAAATAATGGAAACTGCACGTGGTTTCCAGGAGCTATAATGAGTATTGGCTTAAACTGATGAGAGTTAATGAATTTAGAGTATACGCTACATTTGTATGTTAAAACAGAAATTATATCTGTTTCTTTGTTGAAGAAAGGACTGCATTTAATTTATACCAAGGTCTTGGTAGTGTTTCTGTTGGTAGTGTATTGATTCTCAAATTAACCTGCTCTTACAGTTTGAGTTTTTGTACTTCTTGTGTTTGCTATAATATAGAGACACGAAGAGGAATTGTTAAAAATATTTTAATAGTGTTAAAATAAATGAATGAATGAGTGAATGAATGAATGTCAAATGAATATGAAAGTTCTTTTTCATCAATAAGAATGTTCATAACTGCAAAAGGCACAAAGTAATATAAGAATAGTTTGGGTAGTTAGGAGGAACTGAGCTTATATAATTTGAAATGCAGTTTTTAGGAATCAAATATTGATAACTTTGACTATTGACTATGATGAATATCTCAAATGGATTATAACTAAGCAGTAAATGTTTTATGCTTTTTCTTTTAATTCTATAATTATTTATTAAACTACTTTTATGTAAGCTGAATTATGTAACCCAAATATGATAACCTCTGGTTAAAGTCATGGAGAGTTTATAAAAGGTGAAATCAATATTTGGAGGATTTTAAGACTTAAATAATTTAGTGAAACTTCTTTATGATTTCTTAACTAATAAGGATTTTCACATAAACTTGATGAAGAGAAATAAAAGATAAATGAGTAAGGGGAGAGAGGAAAGGAATAGTGGATAGAAAAATTTAAATACTACTAGAGAAAATGCAGAAAAATTAAAGATTACTCTTGATAGCAGTCCAATCATCACAATTTTTTAACAAAACATAAGCCCTATAATAAAATATATTTAATTAAGCGATGAAATATTTGTCATGATATTTTCTTTAGATTTTCCTATAAAATAATCAACTAATTGTTAGCCAATTGTGTAAGTGTTCCAAGGCACACCAAAATAGAATTATGTTTTGTTTTCTTTATTTTTTTTTAAACTTCACCTTTTCTTTTCCTTTTGGAAATTTTGGTTTACTTGCAAAAGAACTAAATTCATGCTATTAAAGCCTAAAATATATTAAATCCAAAATGATAGATGATAAAATTAAAAGTAGTAATATGTGCCTATAGTAAACCCTAGCCATATATTAAATAATAACGCAGTGATAACAGTAGTAGTGTTTTCTGTATTTATCATAGTTACATGAAAATGAATCAAAATGTTAGAAGTGTTTTTGATATAAATAAATATCTCACCTTACAGTTTCTTACTCTCAATCTCATTCCAGAGAGTCTATCATATTAAAATTTTTGTCGTGATTTTATTCAAGGTTATTTTAAAATTTCATAAAAATATTCCATTTAATTTATTAATTAATCAACTATAGAAAATATTCATTTATTCTCCAATGTGAAAATAATATTTTAGTTCATCCCACCTCTATTAAATAAATTGGTTTTGTTGTTGTTGTCAGCTAAGAGCATTAAAATATCTTGTAGTGAGAAGTACCTTGAATCATTAAACGTATTACTGTTCTGGCAAATTTTTAGGCTCTATTATACCATAGTAGTATAGTGAAGTAAATACATCTGATAAAGATCCAGCTTCACCCAGATTCTAGTCACCATTGATTAGTTCTGCTGACCTCGAACAAGACTTATAAACTATTCGGGGCTCACTCAATTTTTTATCTGAATATTTTGAAGTTTAGCATGCTAAGTACTGTACATATTGGTAGTACACATTATTATTATTACCATTTAATTTTTTGTTTAACTAGATTATTTTTAACATTCTCCTAAGTCTACAACATTTTAAAATTTTCTTAAAGATAGTGCCATGATTTCTTACTGTTGCCATGTCTTAGATAAAAAAAAATATATATATATAGAACTCATTATAAGAAGCTTTTAGTATCTTGGAGCTTAGAAAACAGTAAATACTAGGTTATCAAATCCTATTAAAATGGTCTCTCAGCTCATAAACTTACTCTTCAACTTAGAATGTGTAATATGGCTTAATGGTCAGGGTATTTGTGCTTCTTTTTAACTGTAAAACATGCTGATCCTTCATTATAATAAAGTAGTCCACTGTTGCACAGTCTGTATTTTATGAATTACACTACACACACTTTGTGTCAATTATAGGCCATAGAATAAAAGGTAACACTTCATCTTTCAGGTTGAATCATTTATTTGGAGCTTACTGATGTGTTCTTAATTCAATTTGAAGTCTCTCTCCACCCACAGTTTCTGGAGAAAGAGATGCAAACATTTTTCTTCATTGGCAGTGGCTGGAGAATGCATCAACGTGACACATGTTTTCCTGGTGATGGTGGTGAGAGGGGAAGGTATACTCTATGAATAATAATATTTTTTAAATAAAAAAATAATCATAGCAATGTTTATAACTTATTATTATTATTTTTTAATCTCAAAAAAGCCTCCAAGCATTTTAGAAATGTTAACGATGATCTGGTTCTATGGGATTCACGTTTGGGGTCACTGAAATGGATTCATGTCTAACAGTGCATGGGGATGACAGATCTGTAGAAAACTCTGCTGGGTTTATGATCACGTCTGTAAGGAAGGGAGTACTGTTTATTCCAAACTGCCTCACCCTAGAATGTGTATCTATCACAGATTCAAAGACATGGACTCCATGCATGTGCAAAATGTGATGGATAGCATAACATCTACCTGCTCTGAGATAAATGTATTGATGAGGCATCCCAGGATACCTTGCCCCACACCTTCTTCTAATGGAGATGACATTATGCTTGTTAATAAGAGTATTTAAAAACATTTAATGTGTTCATGTGAAATAACATTGCTTCATTTGCCTTTTTTTATAAAATAGTAAATTAGTAAATGTTTAGAATCCTATATCAATGCACCTATCAAATAGTACAACTATCATTTCCAATATTGAAATATTTATGTCATTGCCAAATTCACTCATTTGTAGTAAATGGTTGACTTGAACAAAGATATGTTTCAAATTGTACAATGATGAGTGACATTGCATGAACAATTGCAAACAAGTGTTGAGATTTTTTAAATATGCACATATGCAATATGTGCATGCATAGTCATGTATATATTTATACTTAATATATATTAGTTTCACCATACTTTGATTTATATCACATGCTATTATTCACATTATAACTACTAATGCTTAAAAATTAAAATAAAAGACCAGATGAAAATATATTTCAGTTTTTTCATTCCATCATTATATGCTATTTTGTGGCCAAATTTTATTCATTCATGTCTTTCTTCATTCAGCAAACATTTATTCAGTCATTACTAGACTTTAATCTATGCCTTAAGCATTTCCCTCTAGGTACCACTTATAATCATATCCATGATTCATTTTAACTTTGTTTATAGTCCTCTTTTTACCTGCCTCTTGTCCTAATTTGCTAATGCAAAATTCCACCTATGTGCATTCCCATAGGGTGTCTTCCATAACCTCAGATTGAATAGGCTACCATAAGACATTCTTCTTTTCTCTTATTTTTCTGTTTTCCTTTCCTTTGGGTACTGATATGTGCCTTGAACATCTCTGCAATTTCTGTTAGACAAGAATGTAATTTGGCCGGACCCCACACCTCTCTCTGCCTCAAATGGAATCAACCATTAAAATTTCCAGGTTTCCATAAGAAACTGTATTCCATGTTACTGCTAATGCACATGAACCCTATTGCATTACATGGAATAAAATAACCTGGCTGATTTATTGAAAAACCAGAGAGAGAAATTTAGTTCATTATGACTAGTCTGTTTTTCTAGAGTCTCAGCTCATTTCCAGAAAGCTCCTTCATCTCTCATGTCAGTAGATTTTTGTCAGGCCACAAACTGACCATGTATAATAACCTGGTAGGACTGAAATCCTCAAGTGAAACAGACAAAATATAGATAGATATTATGGATTAAATTTTGTCTCCCACCTCCCTCCAAAAAGGATATGTTGAAATCTGAGACCCTGGTAATTAAGAATGTGACCTTATTTAGAAATAAAATGTCACTGAGGTTATCAATTAAAAATGAGGCCATTAGGATGGACCCTAATCCAATATGTCTTCTGTCATTATAAAAAGGGGAAATTTGTACACAGGGATAGACATGCACAGATGGAGAATGATATAAAGAGATACAGGGAGAACATGTAAAGATAAATACAGAGTTTGGAGCTACGCATCCATAGCCAAAGAATGCTAACAAACAACAGAAATTAAAAGGGAGCCATGAAACAGATTCTCTCTCTCAGTGCTCAGAGGGAACCTATTCTGTGGAAATCTCAATTTCAGAATTCTAGCCTCTGGAACTGTGAGAAAATAAATTTCTGTAGTTCAAGCCTTTCTTCACACTAGATGTAAGATTTAGAGGGTGCAAGTACTGTGTCTTATACATTTATGTTTCTTTGTAGCTATTGCCTGTTGTTTTGCACACCACAGAAATGGAATTAATTTTTGCTAAATATATTTTAAAATAGAAAAATGCACTGAAGCCACTGATTAAAATTATTCTTAGATTCATAGGAAAAGAAAAAGAGGATAAATTGATGTAAACGGTCATGGAAAAACAAAATTATTTACTTCATTTTGTTTAATGTATCATATATCAATATACACACATATTTTCTCAAAATCATTAGTATTTATGACTATGAACTTTCAATGAAAGCAGATATATTTTTTAGAAATACCTAATGCCTATGTATTTATAATTTTATGAGACCTTGTTTTCTTCATGAATATTAATTATGGTTTTAATCTCATTCTATATTAATGCTACCGAAAATGCAATGTTGATTATTGCATTGTTTTGTATCACAACATAATACTTTTTAGCAACAATGAATCTAGCCTGATTTAGAATACATTAATACAAGCAGGACCACAAATTAATTTGAAGGTTAGTAGTTAAATATATCAAAACCACAATGCTACAGACTAATAGGCCTTTCTATACTATGAATTGTCTGTATTATTATTACTGAGACTTTCATTAGCTCTCTTCTAAGCATGCTCATTTGACTGGAAAATTGGCTCAATACTAATACATCACCTATTATGTTTAAAGAAAGAAATGCCATATTGGTACAGAGACTTTGTGAATAATAAAGATAGTTATATACGACTTTTTATAGAAAGTCTGAGGTGATTTAGAAAACTAATTTTTCTCACATCATAAGTGAACACATTATGATGTCTATTTAAGCAGCTTTTTTGACCAAATTTGTATGAAACAATAAAAACAAGAACTATTGGAAATATATAATTATACATCTTAAAAGATATTTTAGAGAAAGTCTATTTAAAAATTATTCTTGGAGCTTTCAATTAATCAATTGGGCTGGTTTGACTAAATTTTTAATTTAACTATCTATTTGATGTTATACAGACACAGTCAAATAAAAGGAAATATACTGTATAGTGCTAGGAGACAGTAGAGGATGAGTACTATATGGAGCTAATTTTTTGCTCTATAATTCTAGTTTTTTTTTCTTAGTACAAGGTCAAATATTCAGTTATATTTTTTGAGTTTCAAGTTCAAAGTGAACATTAGCCAAAACAATGGTCTGAATTCATATTGGAAAATCTTTAGATCACCAATCAAATCAATTCTTATGTTTAAGTACAAGTCATGCAGCTCAATTTAATTTTTAATAAATATGGTTGGAGAAAATTATAAATGTAAAAATCCTTAAAAAAATTACTTTTTACATAGAAAAATTGAAGAAAAATAATTTGATTTCTGATTGGCAACAAAGAAGGGAAGAAATCAAACTAAGAATGACTGCTGATTACTTTTAGAAATTATTAACATGATTTTCCTGAAAAATCAACATATACTCCATTTTGATTGAAAGCTTACTCCATGAGCTGTTAGAATAGATGACTGGGAAATACAAAAGAGGCAGTTGATACAAATTCTACATAAAGGCAATTATAAACAGGGCAAATCTGTATATAAATGAAATCTGACTTAGATAGTTCAGACTAGAACTGTTTTGGAAGGGTAATCATCCACTGAACTCTTTTAGGACTTTCATATCTGTAGGAGAAACTGAATACAGTCCTAGACAGGACATAAAAATTAGCCACAATCACTGTTCTCAAGGCTCCTACAGACTAGTAAGTGGATACCTTACTTGTATACATAATTACACTAGGGAGTGATATATTATACATTTCATGAGAAATATAGAAGGAATAGAGTGAAAAAAGGAATTCAAATGCGTGAGAGGTCACTATTAGCTGGGTTGATGTATAAAGTACCTTAAAAAAAAACAGTAGATCTGAAATTTGGTAAGTTGGAGAGGGACATGATGAATAATATCATGAACATAATTCCTTCTTTAGGAACTCATTTATGAAGTTCAGATCTGAAATTATTTTGAGGTAGCATTCTATTCTATCATAATTCATCTTTCTTTTTGGAATAATATGGAGACCATTAATTGTTATACATTATAATAGAATTTTACTTCCTTTTATACTTCAATTAAATTTATTCAGATATTAGAGTCACTGTGACTAAATCTCTAAAAACTTGTCAATATATTCTCATCGGTATTTTTTAAGAAATAGAACAAAGAATCATCAGATATGTATGGAAACAAAAGACCCTGAATAGCCAAAATAATCTTGAGAAAAAACAACAAGGCCAAAGCTATTACTCTGCTTGACTTCAAATTATACAATAAAGCAACAATAATCAAAACAGCATGGTATTGGTAGAAAAACAGATACACAGACCAGTGGAACAGAATTGAGAGTGTAGAAGTAAACCTTTGCATATTTGCCCATATATATATATTTTTGCCTGTATATATCGGCAAATAATTTTCAACAAAAAAGCCAAAACATACAATGAAGAGAGGAAAGCCTCTTCAATAAATGGTACTGAGAAAACTGGAAAGCCACATGTGAAAGAATAGAACTAGACTGCTGTCACCATACACTAAAATTTGCTCAAAATGAATCAAAGACCTAAATGTAAGACCTAAACTTGTGGACCTTAGACTTAGGATTTTATGAATTTGACCTCAAAGGCAAAGGAAGTAAAAGCAAAAATAAATGAATGAAACTATATAAAACGAAAAAGCTTCTGAACAGAAAAAAAAAATCGACAGGGCAAAGAGGCGACCATTAAAATGGGAGAATATATTTGCAAACAATGCCTCTGATAAGGGCCTAATATCCAAAATATACAAAAAAAACCCTTTCATATAACTCAACAACAACACACAAAAAAACAACCAATCCAATTAAAAAAGGAGCAGACTACTTGAACAGATATTTCTTCCAAGAAGACATACAAATGGCCAACAGACATATGAAAAGATGCTCAAATTCACTAGCTATTAGGGAAATGCAAATCAAAATCACAATGAGATACCACCTCACATCTGTTAGAATGGCTATCATCAATAGGACAAGTAATAACAGGTGTTAGAGAGTTTGTGATAGGAGAAAGGAACCCTCATACATTGTTGGTGGGAATGTAAATTGGTACAGCCACTATAGAAAATAATATGGAGTTTCCTCAAACAACTAATTGAATGACCATATGATCCAGCAATCCCTCTTTTGGGTATTTACCCTCCTGCCCCCCGCCCCCGCCAAAAAAAAAAAAACTGAAAATGTTTATCCACAAAGATAAGGCACCCCAATGTTCATAGCAGCATTATTTATGGTGGCCAGGACATGGAAGCAACCAAAGTGTCCTATGATTGATGACTGGATACTCTGGTACCTATATACAGTGAAATATTAGCCATGAAATACTGTCATTTGTGGCAACATGCATGGATCATGAGGTAATCATGCTAAGAAAAATAAATCAGACAGAAAAAGTTGAAACCACATGATATCACTCACATGTGAGATATGAAACTGAAAGAAACAAACATGACAAACAGAGACCCATAGACATGGACACTGGGTTAGTGGTTACCAGAAGAAAGAGGGGCAAGTTGATATGGGTGAATGGGTTCAAATATTTAGTGACAAAAGGAATTCTAACTCTGGGTGGTGAACACACAATGCAATATATATACATTGAATGATACACTTGAAACTTATTTGATTTTGTTAATGTCACCACAATAATTTTTAATAAAAATAAATAAATAAAAACATGTCAATATATTCATTTGGACAAGTGAAGTCAGTGAAGTTCAATGTTTTTAAGATAATCCTCAAGAAAGAAATAAGTACAAGTGAAGCTTGTGTTCACATTTAAATTTCTCACTTTTATTTAATAATATACAAAATTTATTGAGTAATTATATAGTGTTAAGATTTTTACATTCATTATTTCATTTACTATATCTAGAACTCTATGTAGTAGGCCATCTTAAAATTCCCATCTTATAAATGGGAATTAAGTAATCAGGTCACACAGCCAGTATGTAATGGAGCAGAATTTGTAGCGGGTAGTTTGAAACCAAAATCCATGTTCTTAAATCATGATGCTTTTTAGGAACCATGTGCTTATTAATTATTTTCTTCATGGCACTTTCTTTGCATTTAATTCCAGAGGAGAAATATTCAAAATATAAATGACAAGTTTATATGTCAATACAAGAGCATACTTTCATGGTATCCTCACAGTCTGAGAACTTCAGTAGATAGTAATACTCTGAATTGGCATGTTGCAACATAGAAAAAAAATCATAATATTCTCTTTCATTTTGATCTACAATACTCCTTCCCCACTTATAACCAGTAATTTCCTTTAATAGTAGGTGTAACCTCAACATCTTCCAAGACACAAAAAAAACCTTCCATAATTTTTTCTTTTTCTTTTTCATTACTTTTTGCCCTAAGCATTCTTTGTATTTTTTTACTTAGTACACTTTTAGTTGTTATATAAATTATGTACTTTATCGCTATGTCTGAATTATTTACTTCTTGGTGTTTAAAAACTAAATGCATGTACTATATACTTTTATATCTCTTCTAAGTCTACATGGTGTGACTTTGAGGAAGTCCTTTAAACTCTGTGGCTTATAGTTTTCATAAACGATTGAGCGAGTATGAATGGTTTCTTCAATTCATTTTATCTCTAAATGTTGTCTCTAAATCATCTCCTTTCGAAAGAGAAGAGGTGAGATCTAGACTATTTTGATCACTGGAAGAATGAAGAGCACACTGTCACTCTGGGCTATATCGCATAGCCTGGGGAGTAGAGGAACCCATAGAGTGACTAGTACAGTGAGTTATCATGTGTACAGTCTAATGACTTCCCTCCCTTTTATAGGTTAGTATACAGAATTTTAGTGAAACGTGTTCTAAGTCCCAAGTCTGTTCTTTGCTCATTTTACTCCATGGACTTTTATTAAATAAATAATTTTTTAATGAACTGAGGTCAAATAATAAACAAACAACTGCTATATATAATCTTCGACAAAATATTATAATTTAAAATTACTATATCTGTTCCATCTATTTTCCTTATTTCATCTCATGTTAATTTTTATTAAGTTTGTATCTATTATAATTGTGAGCACTTTGAATTATTCACTTGGTACTTGCTTTATAATGCAATGTTTCACCTGTCAGCACCCCGAAGTTGTATGCTAAAATGTTAAATGAAAAAAATAAGAGAGATAATAGGATAGATAAAGCTAAATTTCAGTGAAGTTTTTATAAATTCCATTTTTCAGAAGCTAAGATTTAGATTATGTTTTACCACTGAATGAATTATAGCTGTAGTTATAAAAAATCAGAGCTTATTAAGCTGACTTTGAACTGTAAGTTAGTAAATTACTCAGTATAATGTGAATTAATAACATAGCTGAAAAACCTAAGTGAAAGTAGCTCGAATTATATTTTAATTTTTAAAACCTGCTCTTTACAGTATTTACTTTCTATATCTACAAGAATTTCTCTTTAGATAAGTCATTGTTTTTTAAGTGCAATCTGTGAAATTTTCCCAATGAAAACTTTGTTAACTATCACCCCCAAAAGGAAAAGTGGAACAAGAAAATATGTCATCATAGTACCACCAACAAGGTCTGTGATGTGAATATCCAAAAAAATGGAACCTAAATTAATTCATATGTTATCAGAGCAATTGCTTTTTCATGCCCACCTCCCTTCAAAGTTTCATGTTTAGAAAACTATATAAATTAAATGAAATCTCTTTTCCTCATGACTAGCATGAGAAAAACAAAGAACTCTGCTAGATATATTTTCACTGACTGTGAGAGAAAGAACAGATATTTGAACATGAATCCTCATGCTTTGATTATTTGCCATTCAATGGGACATGATTACTATATATGGAGGCCGTTACCTAAATCTGTATATGATTCTTCCCCTGCCTTATTAAAAAAAGTTCCTATGTATGAGCCTGTAAAAATGGGCAATGCACATGAACCCAACTGTCTTCGTGAATTTAAGCCATAATTATAACTTCAGATTTTTGCACTATCAATACCAATATGAATATTAGTATGTGTAATATGACATCTTGTATTCAATTTGAATATTAAGGTTTACTTTCTTTCAACAGTTATATATCATATTAGTTGCAGTGTTTTCCTTTCTTTTATATCTTATTGGTTTTCTTTTATTTTGTCTGATTGGACTAATTTTAATCTTTATGAGTCAGATTGAAAGTCATGAGATTTAAGAATCTGAGGTCCAAGTGAATTAACTGGGGTTCTCTGAGGCAGGGAAAGTTATATTTCATATCAAACTATAAGAAGCCTATCAATAACTTAGAATAGACATTCATCACTTTTTAAAAAAAAAGCGACAAAAGGAGAAGCAAAGAAGATAGAAAGAATGAAGAGGAAGGAAAAAAAATATAAATAACAATGAAGAAGTGAGGTCGGATAACTTCTTGCTTGCTCTGCACTGCCCTTCATCACTATTTCTCCAACTTAAAACTGATTCTCCATTACTGTTTATACCAAAACACCTTTTCATCCATCTTCATTACTATTTAATCATCTATTTAATCCATGATTATCTTTCTTCATTTATTAAAGAGTTTAACCTCTTTCACCATCTTCACCTTAAGTTCTGTCAACCTCTTAGGTGACTTTGACATCCAAGTGAGAGAAACATTACATATGACCTTATATCCTGTTTTCACCAATCTGGCATTCCCATATCTTTATAGCTATCTTACCTAGATTTCTTTAACAAGAAAATGACTGTGGGAATCTATGTTATAATTATTTTCTCTTACTGTATAACTGTTTTCCTTCACCTTGTTAAATGGCATCCTCCACTATACTTATCTCTTTACAGATGGGTAAAGATGGAATTTTGTGTTTAGACCCTCTTAATGCAGTTCAATGGCAATTTTTTTTTTTTAAGCTGGAAAATAATCTATTTCTTGATCTTCAAAAAAGCAACTTTATGCTATAACTACATTTTAATTATGTTTAATTAAACATAATGGCAATTATGTTTAATTGTCATTCTGTCTTTTCCTAAGCAAGCATCACATTGTTATAATTATGGAAAAGAAAATATACTGTCCCCCAAATTCTTTTTTTTTTAATTACATGGTTATTTTTATATGTTTATTCATACTGATTAATCTAATTTTTTTTTTTTTTTGCCACATAACAAAATAATTAGAATGAGATTTCAAGTAAAATTGCATTTCCTGTATAGATAATTTAAGGGCACTTGGCATTCTTTTTATACTAATTCTTTCAATTTAATAATAAATATGTTCCTTTATATAATCAATAGTTCATTATAGCATACATTTTAAACTTTTGTATAGGTTCTTTATTTTTCTTTTCAAAATAATTTCTAGACACTGTTTTTGCTATTTAAAATGTGATTTGTTTTCTCCATTATATTCTCAAAGACCTTTTTTATTTACAGTGTAAAAACTATTTTTGGTATTTATGTCTAACTACCTTACTTTTAAAATACACTTAATAGTAACAATTGTATCATCTGCAAAGAATAATGATTTTTTAAAAAAAATAATGTCTGTGTTTCTATTTAATATCATATCGACTGAATGGCCGACTAATGTGAATGTCAGTAGTGATAGTAGAACCTTTCTTTTGTTTCTGATAATTGAAATGGTTCTAGGTATTTACAATTAAGAAAAATTGATAGTCTGAGGCAGATTTTATTTTATTATTTTTATTTTTATTTTATTCTATTTAGTTTTTGGTATTATTAATGCCTACTTTACTAGCTTTTGTTAGTTCTTAAGAAATGGAGTCTAAATTTTATTAAATAGTTTTTGAGGAACCATTGAGATGGTTCATTATTTTTTTGACTTATAACTGCTCAAAGGTATATTAATATATTTCTTAATCTTAAATTATCTTTAAATTTCTTAAATAAACATATTTCCATTGTTTTAATAGTTTTATTAGTTTCTATTTGCTAATGTTGCATGTAATATTAATAAATTATATTTTCTGTAGTATTTGATTTGTATTATCTTAGATTTTCAGATTTTTTTGATAATCTGGAAATGGTAAAATAATTTATGAATTAGACATTTTAAAAGATAATCACTTTGCCCAGGAATTTTTCTAATGATCATTCTATAACAATTAATTTGTGCAATGATTATAGCTTTTAAATCTTTAATGGTATTATATCCATCCCTCTTATATTCACTTAACTCAAGCCATAATGGCCTTTTTGTTGTTCCTTGAATATATCAAGTTGTTTTGTATCATACTGTCTGCAATTGCTCTTACCTCTACCTGTAAATTTTACCTCTACCTGTATTTGAGTTGCTCATTATCACATCATTAAGATCTCCTGCTTTCATATTTTGGTTTAGAGAAGATTTTCTTAACCACTGTCCTATCTAAAATAGCAGTTCTTTTTATTTTTAAAAAATTTCTTTATAGTCATGCAGGAAGATAATATTTTTTGTCAGATTTTTAAAATCAATTTTAAAATCAGTTTTATAGTTTATATTTCTTCAAAAGTAATTTACACTATCAATTTAAATTTAAATTTTATTAGCAGTATGGGTAATCTATTATTAAAAATTTTAAATTATTACACAAACATATGCATGTTAATATACCTTTTCTCATTATTAATCATATATTCTTTTATTTCATAATTAAACTACAAAGATTATTATTGTGGTTTTTTTTTTTTTGAAATATGGTGGAGATCTCTCCCCTTGAAATAACAATAAGTTGAACGTCTAAAACTCCACAAAAAAACATGCAAACTGCACACCCGCATGTCTGAGTGTGGGATCTGCACATAAGAGTTACCACAGGTCAGAATCCCTGGTATTGGGCGGTGGACTGGGAGAAGTAAAGAAGCTGCCTATTGCAGCCGCTGGAGCTCCCTTAAGGAGGAGGGGAGGGGAAAAGGAGCAGAGAGTTTCTGCAGGGAGTTCCTCGATAAATCCTGCCTGGGAAAGTTTCAGGGTCCAGTCATCAGGGCAGAAGGCAGAGAAACCGGTAGGACTGTAGAGGAACAATAGGTGATTTTTACCAGCCCCAGTTGCAAAATCAAGCCTGAGCCACAGCCCCTAATCCCCAATACAAAGGGCCCTTCCCCCATACCCTCCAAGATCTATCACCATGGAGCCCCAGGGGAAACTGAGCAAATGCTGCCAAGACCGAAGCTACCTCTCACAGCTTCTAGAGCTCCTTGCAGGAGAAAGTGTGGTGATGTCCCTGAACAGCCTTGCCTGGAAGTGCTGTGAGTTCCACACATCTGACAGTAGGGCTCAGTCATCAGGGCAGAAAGGAGAGAAGTGGGACAGGACCACAGAGAAACAACAGGTGATTTTTTACCAGCTCCGGTTGCAAAAGTAACCTGAGCTGCAGCCCCCAACCCCCAAACCTGAGGACCCTCCCCCGATACCTCCAAAACAGATCACCACAAAGCCACAGGAGAATCTGAGTAAACATTGCTGAGACTGTCGCTGACACTGTCAGGGACTGAAACTGAGGGTAGTGAGTGTGATTAAATATTTACAAGAAAATTTAAAAACCATTATTTAGTCTTTATATAAAGCAATGATCCAAGAGGCTTAGCCGCTACCTACTGGAAACCAAAATAAAAGCACTTTCTTTGCAGCAGGCTAAAGAAAGACCTTTATATAACAAAACTTATTCCTGGAAAAAAAGCAGAATACATTTCTATTAATGCCAGGCAGAGAAATAGTCCATTAAACATCATGAACAACCAAGGTGACAAGGCATCACAGAAAGAAAGAGAAACGTCTCTAGAAAAGAAGCTTACAGACATAGAAATATGTGACTTAAATGACAGAGAATACAAGATGGTACTTCTGAAAAAACTCAATGAATTATGAAATGAGTCATATCAACAATTTTAGGAACTGAAAAAACAACCAGATTAGCAGAGTAAGGAGATTGAAACCCTTAAAAGAAACCAGATTGAATTCTGAAGATGAAGAACACACCGTAAGAGTTGAAAAATGAAATAGCAAGCTTGGGAAGTACAGTCGACCAAATGGAGGAAAGGATTAGTGATATGGAGGACAGAAATCTAGAAATGCATCAGAAAGTAGAAGAGAGAAACTGAAGAATGAAAAATAATGAAAGAGAAATTCAAGAACTAGCTGATACCATCAGGAGAGGAAACATAAAAATAATGGGCATTATTGAAGATGAGGAAAAGGAGCAGGGACTAGAAAGCATTTTCAGACAAATAGTGGACAAGAATTTCCCAAATCTAAGGAATGAGCTGGAGCTTGGAATTCAAGAAGTCAACAGAAAACCTAATTACCTCAATCCAAAAAGCCTTAACCAGGATACATTGTATTAAAATTATCAAAAATCAATGACAACGATAGAATTCTCAGGGCAGTCAGTGAGAAAAAAATGGTAACTTATAAAGGAAAACCCATTAGATTATCTTGGACTTCTCAGCGCAAACCTTGCAAGCCAGAAAGGAATGGAATCAAATATTTAAACTATTAAGTGAAAGGAACTACCAGCCTAGAATAATGTATCCAGCTAAGCTCTCCTTTAGATATGAAGGAGAAATTAAGACCTTTCCAGACATACAAAAATCGAGGGAATTCTCCACTATGAGGCCTGCACTACAGGAAATACTGAAAGGAGACAGCTCACCTAAAACAAAATGACAAAAAAAAAAAAAAATACATAATTAAGAGTAAGGGGACAGTCAGGCAGATAGAAGCAGAAGAGTGCAACCCTTACTAAGAACAAGGCATTATAAGTTTGAATAATAAGAGATTGTAGGGAGCTTCAGCTCCCAAAATTCAAAAGAGTGCATGGATTATCTCAGGAGGCCTGCTTGCATAAAAAAAGGGAAAAGGCTGGTTCTGTGGAATTCCAGGAAGAAGAAGATTAAGTATAAACAAAGGGAGTGTCAAAGGGAGTGTCGATTGTACCTCGATCTTCAGGATGTTACTTTTATTATGTTATCTTGGGATACACAAAGGAACAGATTATGTATAAAAAGAAGCATAAGAAATAAACTCGGGGAGACAGTTGTGAGATCTGTTCTCCCTCCTGCACCCTGTCTGTCTTCTCTTTTTTCTCAGTCCCCGCTGCCCCATTCAGGTACCCGGTGTGACTTGGTCGGCTGGTTTACGACAAGAGATTTGCTATAGCAAGATAGTAATAAACGTTCAGCATACATAGGAACAAATTGAGATAAAAATGACTGAAAAGGGGAGGATTCAAAGATCAAGATTAACCAAGGAGAATGGAGATAAGGCAAGCACAGAAGAAAATGGATAACTATATATATATATATATATATATATATATATATATATATATATATATAAACTATCCTTTACATATTCGTAATGGTAAAGATGCTCAACATCGCTAGCTATTAGGGAAATGCAAATCAAAACCACAATGAGATACCATCTCACATCTGTTAGAATAGCTATAATCAACAGGACAAGTAATAACAAATGTTGGAGAGGATGCAGAGAAAAAGAAACCCTCATACACTGTTGGTAGGATGCAAATTGGCACAGCCACTATAGAAAACAGTATGGAGGTTCCTCATAAAACTAAGAAATGATCTACCATATGATCCAGCAATCCTTCTATTGGGTATTTACCCCAAAGATTTGAAAATCCATATCTCAAAATATATTTGCACACCGATGTTCACAGCAGCATTATTCACAGTGGCCACAGGACATGGAAGCAACCTAAGTGTCCTATGGTAGATGATTGGCTATATACAATGGAATATTACTCAGCCATAAGAAGAGATGAAATACTACCACTTGCAATAACATCGATGGACCTCGATATATTAATGCTAAGTGAAATAAGCCAGACAGAAAAAGTTGAAAATCACATGATATCACTTATATGTGGGATAGAAACTTAAAAGCAACAAATCAGCAGGACAAACAGAGACTCATGGATATGGACTATAGATTATTGATTATCCGAGGGTAGAGTGTGGTGGAGAAAGGGGAAGTAGACAGGTAAAGGGGGTCAAATATGGGAAGGTAGAGGGAGGGTGAAGTAGGTAAAAGGGATCAAATATATAGTAGCTGAAGGAAACTGGATTTTGGGTGGTAAACACACAATAGAATAGACAGATGTCAAATGATAATGTACACCTGAAAATTATATAATTGTATTAACCAATGTTACCCCAATAAACTTAATTAAAAATAAATACATTAAAAATAAAAATAATTAAAAAATAAAAATAAAATATTATTATTGTTTTTTCAGTCTTTTGTGTTTATATAAATACATTTTGTTATTGTTAAAAAAGTTTTTAATTTTTAATTATAGTTGGCATATAATATTACATAGTATCAGGTACAAAACATAGTGATTAGATATTTATATAACTTATCAAGTGATCACCCTGATAAATCTAGTCATTATTTGACACCATACATAGTTATTAAAAATTTTTTATGCTTTATGTTACATCCCCATGACTATTTTGTAACTATCAATGTGTACTTCTTAATCCCTCACCTTTTTTCAACCCCCAAAACTCCTTCCATATGGCAACTACCAAAAAGTTATCTGTATCTATGAGTTTGTTTCTGTTTGTTTGTTTACTTATTTTGTTCTTGAGATTCCACATGTAAGTGAAATCATATGGCATTTGTCTTTCCCTGTCTGACTTACTCCACTTAGCACAATACCCTGTAGGTCCATCCATGTTGTTGCATATGGCAACATTTAATTCTCTTTTATGTTTGAATAATATTCCATTGTATATATGTACCAACTCTTCTTTACCAATTCATCCATTGATGGACACCATAGTTGCCTCCATATCTTGATTATCATAAATAATGCTGCAATGAACACATAGATTCACATGCCCCTTTGAAGTAGTGTTTTGGGTGTCTTTGGATAAATACCCAGGAGTGGGATTACTGGGTCTTTCTTTGTCTCTTGTTATAGCCTTTGTTTTAAAATCTGCTTTGTCTGGTATAAGTTTTGCTACCCCAGCTATTTGTTGTTGTTTTCATTTTCGTTTTCATTAAAAGTTTTTGCATCTCTTTACTTTCAATCTGTTTGTGTCTTTCAATCTGAAGCGAGTTTCTGTGGGCAACATATATAAGGGGCTTGTTTTCTTATCTATTCAGCCACGCTATCTTTTGAATGGAGCATTTAATCCATCTACATTCAAAGTAATTGTTGATAGATATGTAGTTATTGACATTTCATTATTTATACTTTTTATCTTTTTTTTTTTTCTTTTTCCTTCTTCTAAAGGAAGTCCCTCTTAAATTTCCTATAATGCTGGCTTGGTGATGATGAACTCCTTTAGCTACTTCTTGTCTTGAAAGCATTTTATCTATCCTTTGATTTTAAATGTTAGCTTTGCTGGGTAGAGTAATTTTAGTGGAATGTTCTGGGTTTTCATCATATTGAATATTTCGTATCGATCCCTTCTGTCCTGCAAAATTTCTGTTGAGACATTGGCTGATAGTCTTATGGAAACTCCCCTATAGGTAACTAACTGGTTTTCTCTTGCTGCTTTTAAGGTTCTCTCTTTGTCTTTATCCATTAGCATTTTATTTACAGTGTATTTTTTTTTATGAGCCTATTTGGATTCCTCTTGTTTGGGCCTCTCTGCATTTCTTGGACATGTATATCTATTTCCTTCTCCAGGTTAGGGACATGTTCCATCATTATTTTTTCAAATAGGTTTTCAATTACTTGCTCTCTCTTTTCTCCTTCTGGTACTCCTATGATGCAAATGTTGGTAAACTTGATGTTTCAGAGGCCACTTAAACTCTCCTTATTTTTTTGGAATTTTTGTTGTTGTTCTGACTGGGTGTTTTCTGCTACTTATCTTCTAAGCCACTGATTCAATCCTCTGCTTCATCTAATGTTGATTCTTTTAATTTTAGTTATTATATTCTTCCTTTCTGATTGGTTCTTTTCTATGTTTTTTATCTCAATTTTTATTTTTTATGTCTCTTTGTTAAAGTTCTCACTTAGTTCATCTGTTTCTCTCCTAAGTTCATTGAGCATCCTTATAGCCCCTGTTTTGAACTCTGCATCTAGTAGATTGCTTTTCTCCATTTTGTTTAGTTCTTTTACTGGAGCTTTATTCTGTTATTTAATTTTGGACATATTTCTTCATCTCCCTATTTTGGCTGCCTTCCTGTGTTTGTTTCTATATATTACATATAGCTGCTATATCTCCTGATTTTTCTATAGTGGCCTTATATACTAGGTGTCCTGTGGGGCCCAGTGACATAATCTCCCAGGTCACTTGAGACAGATACTTCAAATGTGTCCTTTCTGTGGTTGTGTGTGCCCTCCTGTTTAATGAGTCTTGGTTGCTGTTTGCATGTCAATATGAGAGATTGACCCTCGGGCTGATTGGTTGTGAGAACTGTCCATGACTACAGTGGAGTTGCTGTTGTGAAGGTCTGATATTATGGACCAGGATTCACTTTAGCACAGCTCTGGTGCCTGCCCAGTCTTCCCTTTGTGTGTGTCATTTGTGGAGATGGTTGGGTGCCTTGAAGAGGCTAAGCTATGAACGGCTGGCTATATTAGTGCTGGGCTTGAGGCTGATCAGTAAAAGGTACAGGGCATGCCAAGGCCAGAAGCTGCTTGTTTAGGTTTTGTGAGCCTTTGAAAGATTTTAGGAAAGTTCATGGCATGAGCCAAGACAGGCTATTTTTATAGAAAAGCCACTAGAAGCATCTTGAGTGGGCCCAGGTTGGGTAGGGTAGGGACCAAGGAATCACTGGAGCAAGGTAACCAGTGTTAGCCAGGTTGATGAAGACTCAGATATGACGGATGCCTGAATCTTAGTGCTAGGAGGTAAGAGGGCTCGAAGAAGAGATGATGGATTCTGTCGGCACTTCTGTTTGAGAGAATGCTGCCCCTCCAGCTCTTGTACCAAAGGCTGAGAATTCAGTTCTTCTCCATATGTTCCTGGCGCTTTTTGAACTGCTATCCCAGCTCTAGAACTCAGAGCAAGTGAGTCTGTGAACAAGTCTGTGCACAAGCCCCTTAAGAGGAAAGTCTACTACTCCAGCTACCCTCTGTCTCACTCAATCACAATCTTTGCTGATTTTCAGAGCCAGAAGTTATAGGGACTTCTTTTCCCAGCACTGGAACCTTGAGTATGGGAGCTCGGTGTGCAGCTGGGACACTTCACTCCTTGGTGGGACCTCTACAGCCTAGATATCTGTCCTAATTCTCAACTACCACATGTGAGTATGAGGTCGACTCATTCTGTATATCTACCCCTCCTACTGATCTGGAGGTGGCATCTTCTGTATCAAAAATATATTCTTGAAACTTGCAACATGCATTGATTGCTGAAAACACAGTTTGGATAAGCTTATATACCCAAGAGATCTTTCCAGCTCCATGAAACCAGTCCTCTGTTTTAGACTAGAAATATATGTTCATTCTCATTTATTTATGAAGCAAATGAAGCCTGGAATGCTGAAATAGCTTGGCTATTAGATTAATACAGTTTTTTAAACCATAGTAAGTTTGGTCCCAAAGGAGAAATAAAATGTACAATACTTAAATGTGTAATTTTTTTAGACAATAGAAGTCTTGATTAAACTTCTTTGCTATCTGAGTAGCAAACATGAGTTTCGTGTTTTTTTTTTAAAGAAAATTTAATTACTACATCATATCGTTATCACTACATTTATCAATTACAATTAATTAAGCACCCCATATGTTCTAATGAAGAAAAACCTACACTGGAGAAGAGAACATCTTCATATAAAAAAAGAACCTGCAATCTGCCATGCATGCTGTTTAACAAATCTAAGTAACTACTTTCCTATATAGTTGCTTTACAGAGACTTATAAAAATTCCTCTATTTTATATTAAGCTTTCTTAGGTTTTCACATGCGCAATATACTGGCGCTTTATCTGGATGATGGCAGTGCAAAGAAAAAAAGTCCTTACTAATCCCTTCTAATCTCTTTTGAGATTTTTGGAACATTTCAGTTATTAAAATTTGTCACTCAAACTTTATGTATATTTAAGTTAAGATTTGAATAATCATCTCTGTCTAGTATATTTAAACAGTAAAATTATTTGGAAACTAAAATAGTGTTTTAGTCATCTTTTCAAGTGGAAGTCGAGGCAAGGTTATCCAGTGTTCAATTTCTGTTATAGAAAACAAGTTATCTTTATATATCTTCAAATAACAAAAGGAAATCTTTGAGCCTAAGAAATTGTGTTAACCAGGAGTCTGAATATGCAGAAGTCCATCATTATCAAAATACATTGCAGAAAACTGCATGCTTGGTGGTTTAGGTTAGAGAAGCTGTTTCGATGACCATATATCCTTTCTCCTTGGGGAGTCCTGTTGCCATCCTGAGTGCCCTACTCATAGAGAAAACCCTCACCTGAAGCAGATTTCATCTGCTGTTTTATCACTAACACATGTAAAAGCTGAGTCATATTTATTCAATATTTTAATGTAGCTTTTTACTTGCATTGTTTTTTTAATTTTTTAAAATTTATTTATTTTTTTAGCTCTTGTGGAAATTGGGCACCATATCCCTATTACAAAGATCAGTTTTGACACATCAATTTCCTCATGTTCTTTGATAATATAAAATGAAATTGTGTCCCTTAAATTTATGTTTACCTCAGTTCCTGTACCTTAAAAGTCATATCTACATTTTAACAAAAATTTTATAAGACATGCTAAAAGATAACAAAAGACAAAGTCTCAAAAGACAAATAAGCTCTTTGTTGTAATTTTTTTTTTTCTATTGGCCTTTGTTCTCAATTTTATTTAATTCTTCTTTAACTTTTATTATTTCCTTCCTTTTACTAACTTTGAGTTTCATTAAAAAAATTTTTTTAGGATATAATATTAAGTTGTTTATTTGAGATTTTTCTTGTTTCCTGAGATAGGTCTGCAATTATAAAACTTTCTTCTTATTACCGCTTTTGCTGTATCCCAAAAGTTTTAATGTGTTGTATTTTCATTTTCATTTGTTTCCATGTATCTCCAGAACTCTCCTTTTATTTCTTCTTTGACCCAGTCATTCTTTAGAAGCATGTTGTTTAATCTACACAAATTTGTGGTTTTTCCCACTTTGTTTTTGCAGTTGATCTCCAGTTTCAAAGCATTGTTGTCAGAGAATATGCTTGGTATGATTTCAGTCTTAAATTTGTTGAGGTTAGTTTTGTGTCCCAACATATAGTCTATCCTTGAGAATGTCCTATGTGCATTAAAGAAGAATGTATAATATGGCGTTTTGGGGATGAAAGGCTCTGAAAATATTGATTGTGTCCATTTGGTCTAATGTGTTATTTAAGACTGATTTCTATATTGATTTTCTGTTTGAATGATCTATTTAGAGCTGTCAGTAGGGTATTTAGGTCCCCTACTATAATCGTGTTTTGTCATTTTCTCCCTTAGTTCTATTAGTAGTTGCTTTATGTATTTTGGTGCTCCCTGATCAGGAGCATATATGTTGATGTTAGGCATCCTTGATGTATTGTCCCCTATATCATTATGAAGTGTCCATCTTTGTCTTTCATTACATTTTTTATCTTGAAGTCTGTTTCATCTGATATAACTATGGCTATGCCCGCTTTTCTCTGGATGCCATTTGCTTGGAATGTCATTTTCCACATTTTTACTTTGAGTCAATATTTGTCCTTGCAGCTGAGATGTGTCTTTGAAGGCAGCATATGATTGCAGTTTGTTTTTTGATTAAATTTGCTACTCTGTGCCTTTTTATTGGTGAATTCAGTCCATTTACATTTAGGGTAATTATTGATATATGAGGTTTTTCTATAGCTATTTCATCTTTTTGTCTTTTAGTAGCTCAATGTTTCCATTGTTTCTTTGCCCTTATATTACTGTCTGTTATTTTAGTTTGGTGTTATTCTATGACTTTTCCCTCTGTTCTATCTTTTTTTTAATGTTATGTGTCTTACCATATGACCCAGCAATCCCTCTTCTGAATATCTACCTGAAAATCTTGAAAACATTTATCTGTAAAGATATATGCACCCCAGTGTTTATTGAAACATTATTCGCAGTGACCAAGACATGGAAGCAATAAAAATGCCCTTTGATAGACAATTGGATAAAGGAAATGTGGTACATATATACAGTGGAATATTACTCAGCCATAAGAAAAGATGAAATTCGGCCATTTGCAACAACATAGATGGATCTAGAGAGTATCATGCTAAGTGAAATAAGTCAGACAGAAAAGGTCGAGAATCATATGATTTCAATCATATGTGGGATATAAAACTAAAAGCAACAAACAAGACAAACAAAGAGAGAATCATGGATATGGACAATAGTTTAGTGGTTACCAGAGAGAAAGAGAGAAGGAAGGGAGGTAGATGAAAGTAAAAGGGGTCAAATATATGCTGACGGAAGGAAATTTAGCTTTGGGTGATGAACACACAATACAATATGCATATGATATATTATTGAATTACACGTTTGAAACCTATATAATTTTATTATACCAATGTAACCCCAATAAATTTAATAAAAATAAAATTAAATTAAAATTAAAAAATAAAAAGCAGAAAATAAACTGGAAAATAAAAAGACAAATAAGCATCAGGACAAGAATCATCTATGATACAGATGTTAGAATTATCAGACAAGGAATTTAAAATAATTATGAATAATATGTTAATAACTCTAATTGTAATGTAGACAACATGCAAGAACAGATGACAATGAAAGCAGAAATATGGAGACTCTAAGAAAGATTCAAAAAGGAATCAAAAACATTGTCACAGAAATGAAGAATACTTTTGTTGGGCAAATCTCTAGACTGCACACAGTCAAGGGTAGAATCAAGTAACTTGAAGATAGATCAATAGACAGTTCCAAACTGAAATGCAAAGTAAGAAAAGAGTGAAAAAATGGGCAGAGCAACCAAGAACTGTGGTACAATTTTAAATAGTGTAAATACTTGAAGAAGAAGAGTGAATGGTCCAGTGAAAGTGTTTGAAACATTAATAGTAGGTAATGTCAAATAACTCATAGATCCAGGAAGCACATCAAGCAAGATAAATATAAAAAAGGTATCTCTAAGCTTATCATAGTAAAACTTCTTCAGGAAAATCAAGGACAATGATAATTATTGAAAAAGCCAGGGGATAAAAACAACTTAATGATGGAGAAATGAGGACAAAAATTACAATAGACTGTTTGTCAGAAAGCATGCATTAAGAGAATGTATTGAAATACTTAAAGTGTTGAAAGAGAAATCTCACCAACTTAGAATTTTATATCTAAAAAAATATACTTCAAAACAGAGGAGAGATAAAGACTTTCCCAAAGTGATGGAATTTATCACCAAGGCCTGACCTATAAGAAATGTTAAAAAAAGTTCTTCAGGCAGAAAAAAAATGATATGGGAAATTTGGATCTACATAAGAAAATAACAATAAGTAATAAATAAAAATACAATAAATTATTATATAGGTTTAAAAAAGTTCTTAACGTACTGTTTAAATTAGTAACAATGTACGTGGTGATTATACCATATGGATAATTGTCATGAATGACAATAATGTCACAAGGGATGTGCATGAGGAATTGGGAATGCTCAATGATAAGGTAACTACACTACACAAAACGTTGTATAGTGTTTTTTGGAAATAGAATTAAATTAATTGAAATGCATATTGTAAAGTCTTTCATGAATATAAACCCATTGGAACATTCTGCTAAATTTCAACAACAAAAACAAAAATCTGTCAATCTAATATCTGGTAACAATTGGAGCAATAGACTCATGGAATTATTGCTGGTAGGAATGCAGAAATGATACCGTTATTTTGGGAACCATTTTAATGGTGTCTTACAAAGCTAAAAATAGTTTTACCCTACTATCTATTAATTGTGCTTCTAGATTTTACCAAACTGATTTGAAATTTATGTTTGCCCAAAACCTACAAATGAATGTTTATACCAAATTTATTCATAATCACCCCAAACTGGAATTAATCAAGATATCTTTCAATAGGTGAATAGATAAACAAAATGTAGTATTTACACAATTTAATAATACTCAGGAATAAAAAAAGGAAATGAGATGTTAAGTCACTCAAAAATATGGATGCAGCTTAAATGTTTTGGTAAGTGAAAGTGTCTAGTCAAAAAGAGACCACCTGCTATTTAATTTATATGAAAAGCTAGAGAAGACAAAATTTTTGACATATTACACAAATGAGTCACTATCATATTATGGAGAGAAGATCAATTGAATAGGTGAAGCATGGCAGATTTTTTAGTTCACTGAAAGTATTCTGTATGATACCGCAATAATAGATACACAACACTAAATGTTTGTCAAAACTCACAGAACCCCACAGCAGAAAGAGTGTAACTTAATATATGCAAATTAAAAAACAATCTTTTAGGAAAGATGCAGACTATGATGAAAGAATCCAACTATATTACAAATGTATAAAATAACCTCACTAAATGGGTTGGTAAAAAATGATGTCAGCCTACGTAACTTTGAAAATAAGTTAAGGGCAATTATAACTGCACATAAATAGTTGATAAATTTGTTTCCTTTGGGGTAGAGGATAACAACATAAAAACTACCACATATTTATACTGAATTAAAGAATTAAATAAAGAAAAGCAAATGGAGGGAGGTAGGTTTCTCACTGTTGGAGTAGAAATTAACAAATAATGAAATCATGTTTAAATTAATATGTAGATGTGATTATATAAATATGATGATCTGTCTCTATATATATGTATATATACACACACTAACTACACATTTAGTTAGTACATACACATATATTTCCTCATTCTCTGTTCAAAGAGCACAGAAACAAAGACAACCCAGTAGCAATGAACACACTTATTGCCTAATTCTTGGTTTCTAATAACTTATTCCCATAAAAGGAACAAATTCTCCTTCAGGAAATGCTGATTCTAGGACTTAGGCAGGAAATATACAAGATAATTCTGGAGAATTTTGTTTTGTCAGAAAATAAAGAAATGCTTAAAAACAAAGCAACCAACCAACTGCCATGATTAGAGCTATGTCAAAGGGGACAGGAGCCAAACGAAAAAGTTCCCAATGACCAAAGGTGGAACAATTTGAATAATAAGAAAATCTTCTATTATATTATAACCCAAAGTATAAAATAAATATCTATGATTTCATATTACTACAAAGACATGACTGAATAAACAAATGGTGCAGAATAGACAAGCCTTCCATGCAGAAAAATTCTAAATAACATGTAAATATTCCCCCTCAGAGAGTTGAGACATAATTCTCGACCCCTTAATATGGGCTATACATAGTGATTTTCCTTTAAAGAGTGCAGTATGAAAGGATGGTAGAAAGAGTATCGTTAGAGTGCAGAAACCCAGCAAATGCTACCTAAGCTGGTGATCAGGATTAACATAAACAGTGATGTCATATTGGTATTATATACCCTTGATATGATGTAACAAAAATGGCACTTTACTTCCATGGTCTTCCTCCTGAAAATTCATAAACTCTTGTCTAATCATGAGAAAAATGTCAGAAAATCATTCCCAATTGAGGGACATTCTACAAAAGTAACTAACCAGCAGTCCTCAAATCTATTAAGATTATCAAAAACAAAAAGTCTGAGAAATTGTCACAGTCAAGAGAAAACTAAAGAAACGTGATGACTAAAAGTTATAGGGTATCCCAGATAGGATCCTGAAAAAGAAAAGGGCTTTAGGGAAAATGAATGAAATCTGAATAAAATATAATGCTTAATTAATAATAATCTATTAATATCAGTTCACTCATTTTAACAAATGTGCCATCTTAATGTAAGATGTTGATAATAGGGCAGAAACTTAGTGTGGAGTATATGAGAACTCTTGAATATTCACAACTTCTATAAATTTAAATCTATTTTAAAGCTTAAAATTCATTAAAAAATTAATGTTATGAAGTATTTTGACACAATATACTGGTCCTGAAGAATTATTGTTCTGATTGCTTAAAAGTTTTTACTTAATCATGGCTGAACTTAAGTATAATAGCTCATAAAACACAGAATAATTTTTCTTTTACGTCCTATTCTAATTTTGTTTTCTGATTCTAACTTAAGAATTAAAATGATGCTTTTTCTTTTGTGAAACAATTATTACTTCCACTCCTCTTCTTAACCTTATATGTTCCAAGTGTTAGTATTTCTACTATTCATTTGTATCTTTTTATTTACTTCATGGAGTTGGTGATTATGGATAAGATATGATGGAATAATGTTTAGTATTAAATAGAACAACTCTAAAGGCTGAATTGCTACCCAAATTGTCACATGATTTACTCATTTCCTGAAATACTGCTTTCGAAGATAAGCATGATCAGGTATTCAACCTGAAATTGATGACTGTGCAAAACATGGAAGATTCATACTAGTTCTTGGTCTTGAGCAGCAATGCAGGACTAAACTCTGGTAATGACTTTGTTTATATTAGTACATTTGAAACCATAAACTGGTTCCCAATAGTTATGGAAAAATAGTGTTCTAAACACTATATAAATTTGTAATAAAAATTTTATTGAGATATGGGGAGAGGGAAGTATTATGAAAATTTTCCATTAATTACATATTTTAGAGCAATTTAAAATATATCTAAGGAAATGTGTACAAGCAAATTCAAAGACAAATGACAGAAGCAATCGTTCAAATAAAATCTAAATCAGCTTTAATTTTTTTCAGATATTTAATATAGAATTTTTTTCTCCTATCTCCTTCACCTGCAGTCATTTATCTGAAACTTCCTCCATCCTTAAGAACTGCATGCTGAGAAAATAAAAAGAGGTGAATGCCCATTGTTCTAAAGGAGCATGTATATAACTCTGGGTCCGTCCTTATACCAGTGGACACTAGGATTTCATTCTGGCACATTTTGTAGTGACCATGCAATACTATGATCAGAGTTTGTATCCTCATTCATAGTTTCATTTGTGATACATAATAGTAAATCTCTACTACTCAAACTAATTCACATCATTTTCTCTCATCACTTCATTATTATCACTTCATTTCTGACTTATTCTCAATGAATGTTATATTTCCTCAGATGATCAGTCCTGCAGGAAGTCATGCAAGTTTTTTGTTTTGTTTTTTAAATTTTCTCATAATTTTGAAAGCCATGTTTCTGGAATTCCCTCAGTACTGCACCTCTGCACCTGGTAATCAGATTAAGTCCTGTGAAGAATTTCTTTGTTCATGCCATGACTAGGTATAAAGGCTCTATGCAAAATCTATGAGTATAATAAAAGTACATGCAGGGATTGAAAACTGGACCAGAAGCAATAAATGACTGACTATATGAATTTCATTGTGATATTTCGTATATACCTTTTATATATTCATAGCTATATGATACTGTATATACTATACACTATACTTTGTATAATTATTACTATATATCTTTTCCATTTTTATTGAGGTATAATTGACAAATAAAATTGTAAAAAAATTACAGTGTACACAGGATTTTATATATATATATATTGTGAAATGATTACTACAATAAAGTTAGTTAACATCCATTACCTCACATAGTTCCCCTTTTTTGTGTGTGTGAGAACATTTAAGATCAATTCTCTTACAAATTTCAAGTCTACGATACAGTATTGATAACTGTCATCATCATGCTGTTCACTAGATCCCCAGAAATTATTCATCTGATAACTGAAAGTTAGTTTATGTATTCATTTATTTTGTGATTTTATTTTTTGAACTTCTAGTATATGTCAGCTGAGAATCTCACACAATCTCTTTCCTACAGAACCCATAGGCTTGTAGAAGACACAGATTTGAGACAAGCATGCTATAATAATGGCAAATACATAGTATTAAATGCTGAAGGGCTCTCCAAGCTCAAGGAAGAGAGTAAGGGAATGAAAAAAAAGAGATTATGTTTTTATAACATATTAAAATTTTAATTATAAATGTTTAAATTATTTATGCTTACAGTTATCTTGTTACTTTGTGCCTAGCACAACTCAAAAAGTTATGATTGAAAATTAATAATGTTTATAACAGAATATCAATGTTTTAATACTTACTGTTCAAACTGACAGATGAAAGTTGAAAAATTATCTTTTCCAATATTACATTTACTTATTCTTTTCATGTCTCACACATACATAGACATACACATTTCATTCTATTTTACTTTATCTCATATGTAATGTTTTGATTAAGCATACTGAGATCAGTTCTGTTTTTCTCAGACTTCTATGATGATTGTCCTTCTTCACAGCCTTCTGTATGCTTACCCACTGGAACCGCATAAAAGGAAAAACTACATATGTGTATCTTCTGCCAGGAAATGGAGTACCATACGCAGTAGCAGACCGAATGCAAATTTCTGAGCAAATGATTTGTGATTGGATCTGCCTCTCCTTTACAGACTCTACTATTGGTTTGAGTGCTCTGTTCAATTTGAGATTATAAAAGCCTGAAAGTGATCACAAGGTGAATTTCAATAAGTTGAATTTATAATGAGTGTGCAGGATGATTTTCTGACAGCTTTAAATTGTAAGCACTTCTTTCAGTTGTAAATATATCCAAGCTGCTTTGTTTTTCTCATAAGAGATTCAGCACTTTGAAACAAATATTTGCTATAAAGCAAGCTCTTCAATACACATCTGCTCTCTGTCTCTAACACCCTGAGACCAGTGAAATAGAACTCTGGCTATATAAGCTATGTCTTCAAGTCTTGACAATGGGAGTGAATTAATTCTTCAAATTTGTATCAATAAATGAACTACCATTCTTCTTTAAAAGGTAAAAACACCAGCTCTGTTTCAGATATATTTATCTAGTCTGGAGTATATACTCTGGCCCAATATAAATGTAAAACTATATAATCTGAGTAAAATATTTGATGTATTTTCATGCTGCTTGAATATTTATATATTTGATATTTTGGGAGATTCACTGTATTTTCACAAAAATATAACTTTGTATTATAAAGATTAGAAATGTATAGAGCATCTTCCCTCTGGAGAATCCCATGATCTATAAATACTCACTTGTCAATATTTGTAGAAATGTAGAGTGTTAATGGAAGATACTATGTAAACATAGTATATAAACTAAAAAACCTAAAAATATACATAAAATTGCTAGAGACAGGACAAATGCATTGAGATATTATTGTATATTCACTGGATTAGCAAAATCTAAAAAGTGTGAAATAGAAACTGTGAGAAAGCATGTGGAACAAATTGTAACACTGATGTACTGCTGATGAGAGTGTAAATTGTTACAACTACTTTGGAAAAATATTTAACATTTTCTAGGAAATACGAAAACACATGACACCCATGACTCAATGATTCTACCCTTAATCATATATCTTAGAGCAACTCTGTTAAATAAGAACATAATGCAAGCCCCATACATAAATTTAGATTTCTAGCAGCCACATTAAAAAAATAGGTGAAATAATTTTTAATAATGTATTTTATTTATGTACTATATCTAAAATGTTATCATTTTGACATATAATTAGTATAAGGTATTTACAAGATCTTTTATATTGTGGTACTGTCTCCAAAGTCAGGTGTCTATTTTTCTCTTAGGGTACATCTAAATCAAAACGACCACATTTCAAGTGCTCAATAGCTACAAGTAACCAATGTCTATTATACTGGACATGCAGCCTGAGAAAATTCTCAGAAAACTCTTTCATATGTGCATCAGAAAGTACATACAAGAGTGTTCATAGTGACATTGTTATCATTTTTATTAATAGTCTATCTATTTTGGTCAAGGCTGAACAAAACAGAGCTCATGACAGTGAACAAAAAAAGAGCTCATGACAGTGATTCCATAGAGGGAATTCAAAATATAAAGTTACTTATATTAATGTCAAAAGTGCTGAAAACCGCTCAAACAAAAAACGAGCCAACCTAGAGATCTTTAACAATAGTAAGTAGCTTCATCTCTCAGGCTGGTAGAATAAAAATGAAATGTGAAATCCTTTATGATGAAATCTGAACTCCTTTGAGTCATTTATAGAACTTTTATAATCACCTTGTCCCTATATGTTTCTCTATTTTCAACTGCCCAAATTCCCTACTCTCTCTATATGTGCCAATTGCACATACAGTGTTTTCCTGAAATACTCCTAACAACACTCCTTTGGATCACCTTCTGCTTTCTCTAACCTCCAAAAAATGTAAACTTCTTTAATAAGAAGATCATGGCTATCCTTGCTTCACCCACCCTCACTTGCTACACTGGGTTAACCACACTTTTATATAGTCATAGAACTCCAAGGCATACTCTGATTTAAACACTTGTCATATCTTTTTGTAATACTGGTCTTACTTTCTCCACTGTATTTTAGTGTAGTTGAGAGTGGCTATTTCAGAATTTCTGTAGCACCAGCTACTGGCACATAGTAGGTATGAAAGCAATATTTAAGAATGAATTGAATAATCGAGATGTTCAAATGAAAGAAAATAACACAAACGTTCCTTTAAATTTAAATGATTTGATTCATGATACACTTTTAAAAACTATATTAGTTTCAATGAATTGGATTATTAAGAATGCCAGCCAGATCATGATCAGCCGGGCCAGAGAAAAAGTATAATGAAACTATAGATAATCAATGTAATCTCCATACTGATTTAGAAAATATCAATTTTTATTTTATATATTTATAACTTCATAATTCATCATAGTTTATGTATTACAAATAGTGTAGATAAAAAACTATAAGATAATTCTACACTGCAGAGAAATAATAAAGTAAACATAGAAATTTCTTTTCAATGATGATAGCAATCCAAAAAAAATACATTTTTTTTAATAAATAGTAAAAGGCTGAATTTGTTTTAAAAACTCTTTTTTACTTTTTATATGTTACATAAAAACAACTTCTGGGAAATATTTAACCCTTTGATTGAACACAGGAGACTCGGGGAGGAAACTTTCAAATAACTCAGCAAAGAGATAGGATTAATATGAAACTTTGAAATCAAACCCGAAAACTGGGTTTCTCTTCTAGAATTAAGTGTAAAAGAGATGCCAAATATCTGTAAAATTCAGAAAGACTTAAAGAAAATGTGGAAAAAATATCTATTTTAATATAATAATGCATTTGAGGATCCTTGAAAATATTGTCTTTGCTTCCTTATTGAAACAAGAGGAAAATGTATGTTAATTCTTATCAGAAATACCTTACAAACAGCAACAAAGTTAATAAATAGAGTTACTTTGCCTAGGTTAATGGAGATTGGAGATTTGTCAATTTCTTGGGATTAAAAACGGTGGTATTTTTCTAACAGATATGTATCCTAAAGCACTGAGAAAGTAGAGCCACTTGGAAACAATGTTTTTGGGTGGTGTGTGTGTGTGTGTGTGTGTGTGTGTGAGAGAGAGAGAGAGAGAGAGAGAGAGAGAGAGAGAGAGAGAGAGAATTTTGATTTGGGGACCACAGGTGAAAATATGCATTTACAAAGCAAACACAGACATAGATTTTCAACCACTATCCCATTATTTCCATGAATATGGGTAGTTTTACTTAATAATTCCCTTTCCAAAAGTAAGCAGATTTTTAAAATATGTTTCAGCTTTTCTATTTGGCTGCTTATTTACGTCAAAAATATTAGGTGAGTTTCAACACTTTAATTCACTTTTATATAGACTTATTTTCTTTAGCAAAGCGATGTCTTAAGCACATAAAATGTCAAACAAAAATGTAGGCTTCTAAATAGGATATATCAGCGGTCTCCAACATTTTTGGCACCAGAGACTGGTGCTCCTATGAGAATCTAATCCCTGATGATCTGAGGTGGATCTGAGGCGGTTATGCTAGCGCTGGGAAGTGGTTGCAAATACAGATGAAACTTTGCTTGCTAACCTGCCACTCACCTCCTGCTGCATGGCTCGGTTCCTAACAGGCAAAAACTGGTACCGGTCCATGGCCAGGTGTTCCAGGACCCCTGGTCAGTATATGATCTTAAGGGGAAATAAGTCTGGCCAAAGTAAAATATTTAGAATTAATCCCATATAGATAAAAGGCTCTGAAGTCCTTTTATGTCCTGTATTCTCAGTCTTTTCCTTATTTAGCATTAAATCCTTGTCTTTTTCCTTAAAATATTCAGAAGAAACTATAGCTTGCCTTCTTTTGGGCTTGAGAGACCCACTCACCACTTTTCAGTGTAAGAATCTCTGTTAAGAGACCTTTTCCTAGTACCACATATAATCCAGGATGGAGCTGGGGATCTAGTCAGATGGAATATCATGGAAGCCTATGTTCTCCATGGATATTTATTGTATAAAATGTGATTTTCTGCATTTCGAATTTTATTATTTTGATTTCTGTGGCTTGAATTCCTATATCTTTATTAATTTTGATTCTTTTAAAAATCATTGGTATTTTAATTCATTAAAATGATTTGATTATTTATAAATTCATTCTACTTAGTTTTCTGAGTGGATTTGCAAAATTTCAATTATATGGTAGCTATTAAAAAATTTGCAAATTGTCTTGTTCCCAAATTTTGGGTCAATGCATGCATAAATGTTTCTATATAGATGGTCAAGTCCATTTCTAACTTTCTCAAAAATCTAACAATTCTAATTTAGATTATCTCACAATTTCATGGATCACATTAAAGATGGAGAGTATATATAATTTGATATGATTTTTTGTGTGAGATAATTTGTCGAGAAACAAAACACAAGAATTTAAATTGCTGACATATTTATGTATTTGGAAGAAAATTAAAAGAGGAAATATAAAGACTCGAATTACTTTTTAATAACTGTATCTATATTTAAAATAATTTATAATTTAACCCAACACTAGATTTTCTAAAATGTAATGTTGTGTGCTGCCAGTTTGGTCAGAATATATTTGTTAATTGTGATGCACATAAAAATGATATTACTTTTTAAAAATATGTATTTCCTAAAGCTTATCAAATTGAGATTGCTACTGTTCCTGAGAGAAAATATATGTGAATGAACCTGGTTAAGATAAATCAGCTATCAATACTAACTATCACTCCCTATGTCATATGAAATAGGTTTTTGCTAATGGCCTGCAACTAAGTACACTATGTATAGAATACAATTAATGGTACAATGTACAGATGAAAAAAGAACAAAATTCTGTAGGATATGTTAAAGAAATAATTATAATGCAAGTTTGAGAAATATTTTTATTTTATTAATGTAAAATTTTAAAATAAATCTAACTAAAATATATTTTATACTTTTGATATATAGATCATAACTAAAATGCTTATAATTTTTAAAAATAATTTCTACTATATTTTGCTTTTCATTATAGCTGAGAAACATTCAAGATATCTTAGAGGATTTTGCTGTTATTTGCTGTGTCAGATTTCTTATTCAGTTATATTGGTTAAGATGGGCCAGTAGCAAAAAGATAAAATTAATTTATCCTAGGAAAGAAAGCATATTCAAAAGGAGAAAAATCTCTCTTAAACTTCATGGAAATTCTTTTTATTGCAGGTGTAAAGATTTTTCTTCATATATCTTTATTTTAGAAAACTAATTGTACCATCTCTGTACCGAAGTTTTGGATTCCTTTTTTTTTTTTTCCTGAAGTGCTGTTATTTTTTAAATTCCATAAGGAAAAAAACTGATATCATGTTGACTTAGACAACAAAGGAATTTCAACAGAATCCATAGCTATATGCACCATTTTTTTTGTGTGTTTTTTTAATGAATAAAATTATTTCCTTAGGCTTCCAGATGACCAAAAAATTAGCTCCTTGGGAATGTTGTCAAAACCAGCTGGATAAAATGTAATTCATGTCTCCACTTGACATTTAAATCTGGTTAAAATTTGTGAAATGTTATAGAATTTTAAAATCTATGCTCTTTTGCAGTAGTCACTTTGTGCTCTGACTGGCATAATAAGTAGAAATAATAATGGGAACATTGGTAGATAATCAGCCCATATGGTTACTCACCATATGTTGGGTGCTGTGCATTAACCTATTTTATTCTCACAAGAATAAATGGTTAAAGTAAAATAATATTTCAAATATGATCCATCTAATAGATTTCTAATCGTTACTTTTAGATTGTTCAACATTTCTACAAGGTACGTATATTGCTTTGACTTTTATATTCAAAGGAAAAAGAAGAAAAAGAAGACTATCCTACTTGCTGAATGCCTCCTAATACAATTTTAGTTACTTCTAGTTATATTTTAGTATATTTAGATAATAAGAATCCAATTATAATGTGTAAATTTCTACAAGCATTTAAAAAATTCAAAAACACAGAAATCCAGTGATCTAGGAAAATAATTTAGATAATTATGCTCAGAATATTTGCAAATATAATGTAATGAAAGAAAAGTTTCTGATATTTCTGTAGGTTAAAGAGTATATTATGTCAACTCAGGATTTTTTTTTGTTAATATATTATTCTTACCTTTAAAAACTTTTGTTATGAATTTCAGATACCATTTATATATAAAAACATTTATACAATTATTATTACCTTTTTAAAGCATAAAATCAAGTGAATGCAATTAAATGCAAAATGCACCTAGATATAATATGCAACTGTATTGCTTCATGAAAGCAATCTGATTCTTCAGGTAACCCAGGACAAATAGATTTATCATCAAGATGAAGAGATGGGGGAAAACAATACCTGAAAAACATAAAAATATCAGATAAACTGGGTAACAATATATTGTATTATATAAACCTTCTGGACTGTGTCTCTAAGCAAAATATATCTTTGCTGTCAGCTCTGCAGGTACCACGCTGCAGAATTTGGAGAGTTATTCCAAAATTTAAAATTGAAAGAACGATTAAATAAGTGAAAGAAAACATGCTGCCTCAAAGAAATAGGCTAATTTTAAAAGCACACTTTACCATTATTATATTTAAATGAGGTATGCGATCATTTGATCTGACCCTACATGGTGCATAGCAACTGCGCTTGCACAGTATTTTTGAATGAAGATTATTATAATTTACTAAGAGGTGCTGTAGAGGATTAGGAGACTTGGAAGGCCAAAACTGCACTTCCATAACAGACATCACTGCCAGATAATTAACCTTGCTGTTTGTTTAGCATCCACCAAATGCTTCATTACTGACTCAGTCAATTATCTCCTGGTAATGACCACTACAGAAGGTAGAATTGCTTAATTAAAATTATTTAGACCAAGGAGGAACTTTGATTGGGCCATGCATATTAGAAAGGCTTGATTAATCTTGATGAGATACACAGCACATTTAAAGCTTTACTTCATTACATCAAAATGCCAAATTCATTCTTGTTCAAATAAAAAAATATTTTTTCCTTTGTCAATTGCATTTAAAAAAATAAGACAGCAGCAAAAAGGTAGATGAAAACCAGTCTTTTCAGTGCTAAATTTTACTACAGGGAGGTTTGAAGGCTGAAAGTAGAATCCTATTTATTTCATAAGATGCAATTTATATAAATTAGCATTCCTTATTGTTTGACGGAATGACACGTGCTTAGGTGAACTAACTCGGCATTGTGTGTACACGACAGTTAAAAGATGAAATACATTTATCTTCACCTTTCTTCATAAGTATCCACCGATGAATGTCCTGGTCCTTTCTTTGTATTAACATGTTGATCTGATTTGAGAAATGGCCAGTTGATACTCTTTGCGCATGAGTCAAAATGGATTAAACAAATCTCCATGTCAGCGGCAGGAGCAGTTCTATAGTGTCTAGTTCTTTTCCCTTGAATAAAGAATTTTTTTTTTTTTTTTAAATGAAGGTAGAATTCATTGTTTTGCCTCATTACTAGCTCTGGTTAGTTCAAAGAACATTATTTTATTTTCTTGGCTCTCAAGATAAAAATTTATAAATGAATTTTATTAAGGTACTGTCAAGTAAGTCGGGTGTTTTCTGTTTTTCTTTTCTTTTTTTTTTTGGTGGAGAGAGTGGGTTTTGTTTTTTGTTTTTACATATGATGCCTCCTTTTGAAGCTTTCCAAAACTTTAGGAAGGTGCTGTTAGTAACTACATTAATTTTCCAATAAACACATTTATTCTTAATGAACCAAAAGTGACTCATAATTGCATATGTTATACCATTAACACATTAATTTCTTACAGGGTACCTTGAATCTAAATATAATTTAGGAAATTAATGCTCCAGGGCAATGAAAGGGCATCCCAGCAGTTCTCAGATGTTATACATTTTTCTCCATGACACTCCCCTCCCTGTGAAGTCTGAGTTTTCATCAGGCATTTCAGTTCAGTAGAAAAATTAATCTTTTAATTTAGCTAAATCTAATAAAAATTCAACAGGTTTTCTCAAAAAAATTGACAATCTGATCATAAAATTTTTGTGGAACAGAAAGGAAAAAAGTTAAGAAATTTTACTATACCAATAACAAGTCATATAAACAATAGATTAATCATTAAATTGCTTTGAGATTTTTGTGTTCATATATTAAATAGTAACATTAAGTATATTACATCATTCACAAAATGGATTTTAGGTGAATAAAGAATATGTATATATCCTTTATTCATGAACAAATAGAATTCCTTATAGTATTTAAGAAGAAATGATCTATCAATATGGATTTCTCTCATGGAAATAATGTGATATTTAAAAGAAGCTACATAAGAATACATTTGACATGATTGTATTTAAATAAGGTATTACACATGCAGCATGCTATACATTGATTACTGATGCAAACTATAACAATATGCATGGGAATTATAAATATTAAATTTAAGAGAGTGTTTATATCTGAAATGAATCAAGTAATATTGGATTGAAGATGAATATATATGCAAATTTCATTCAACTTTTAATGTGTTATTTTCAAAGGAATCTGATTAAATATAGTAAATGGTAATATTTGATTTAGCTGAGTTTCTCTATGTGGATGGTCATTTATTAATCTTTATTTTTACTGTTCTTGAACTATTTTGTTAATAAAATGGTCCAAATGACATTTCATACTTTTTATAACTGTAATTATTTTGGTATTTAACACAAATTCTCAGAACTCCTCCAGCCACTGAATCACTCTGAAAGTGCTAGCCAAAGTATGTTCCATTTATGCAAAGAAAAAGATATAAACACATTTACAGTGTCTCATTATTTATAAACCAACATACTTATCCTGGAGCCTAAAATGTGATCTGTTGGAATTATTTAGATGAACAACCAAGGCAACAACACTGATAATGATTAATACAACTGTATGTGAATGAATGGAAACATTATTCTGATTCACAAAGGACAAATCTTTCAGCACTTCATTCAATATTGAGAAAACAAAATATCTTACGCAAATGACCAGATAATTAGCAATAATATTCATGTAGATCTGCTTTAGGAGTTTAACATAACTTGTATCTTTTCCTAAACATTGTTTCTAAGAATGCATATGATACAAACAAAAAAAGTCTCCAATTATTTATTCATGTATTATCAGTCTTGGCACCCAAGGCCTCCATAATCTCAGTAGACCTATTCCATTATTCAGATATGTGTTTCTGGAACAATAAGGAACTGGTCTGAAATCATGGGTCTTTTATTCTTTAATCATGTGGCCAAAAGAAGTCACTTCAAATTTTCTCATCTCTATACTGTGTATTTTATAAGTTTGTGAGGATGAACTGAAATGCCATACTTAAAAATATCACACCATGCTTATTCCACAAGCAGTGCATCTATCAGTGCTTAGTCAGAGAAACAGAAACCACTTCAACTAATTACAACACAGGAAATGGAGGAACAGAGATACCATAAGAGTCTGAGTGGAATCCCAGAAACTCTCAACGGCATTAAGTCGATGCCAACTTCAGGCTGGAGAGACAAAAAAGGGAAGAGATGTTACTGGATCACAAAAGTTGTGGTCTCCCAGGAAAAGTTGGAACCAATGTAGGGTGGTCCACGTAGAAATACAGAGGAGATGTAACCATTGCTGGAGAGGCCAGTTGATACCGAGAGGGTCCTAGAGAAATATCCTGTTTCTCCCTTTCTCACACTTTTCATTCTCTAACCATTGTCAGATATTTACAAAACTAGCAGGAAGCCAGATGACACAGTGGCCTTAGAAATAGGGCTATCAGGGAGTCAATGTCATTTCCTACTATGCATTCACCTTGGAAAAAGATTAGGGCAAGAAATAGATATGAAGGTAAATAGTACTAAATATTTAATTTTTTTTTCTACAAGTGATTTTAATTAATGTAGAAAGTATGAGAATGGAAGTAAAAATCCCCTGTAATGTTATTATCCAGTTGGCAAATTGGTTTATGTCCACATATGGTATGTAGATGCAGATGTGATAAGTGAATAATTATTCATATATCTAATGATAATGATGAGGATAATCTTTTTTCCGTTTATGTGAGAAATTTTACTAAAATTCAATATGCCTGCACTAAAAAGTATATATCCACTTTTATATTATTAGGCATTTAAGCTTCTTCCAATTTACAAGTAGTATAAACAATATTATGATTAAATAAGTACATAATATTTTTGAAATGGCATTAAAATGTTTCTTTTCAGATAAATAAAATTAAGATGCTATAGTACTCACTATTGATGAGGCTGAAAGAAAATCACATTCTTGTATATATTGAGGTAATGATAACTTAGAACTTTTATGGAATATGAATTTTTTAATATATTTCAAGAATCTAAAAATAGTCTAACACTGATATGGCAAGTTATTTCTAACAATTTGTCTTAGGAAAATTATAATTTGAGGGTTCAAATTACAATGTATAGGTTTGTTTATTGCAGTACCATTTATAATATAGAAACAAGAAAAATGTGATCTTTATTAGAATACAATTAGAAAAATGTTACTTATATAATTTATCTGTAAATTAGAGTTTAGGCTTATTTAAAATGATGACACAAACTTTTATTTCAATTGAAAAAGCAAATAAGGCATGTATAAAACACGTATTTTATATGTATGACTAGGTAAATATATGAATGTGAATTTGCGTGTATGTGTTTGATATACATGTGTGTTTTTATGGTTTTGTACATACTGTTGAATTGGTAACATCCTCTTATCTCTTCTTGTCCTCTACTAAAAAGAATTATTTATTTATAATTTGCACTTCCTTATGGCCTTATTTATAATTTGCACTTCCTTATGGCCTTTTCCCCTAGCTGATGTATGAAATCATATAATCGTTTAAATCTATCTGAGGAGGACTGAAAAATCACATTATATTCTAAGAACTAAAATGTCAAATAAGTCCCAAATCATTGAATGCTTATGAATAAGTATGAAAGGTCACAAAATGACAGAAAATTAAAAAAAAAAAAACCCTCGGAATTGTACCTAGAAGTTTGAGGTAGAGATTTTTGTTTCCTCCACTGCTAGCCCACCCCTTATCTTTTAAAGATTTTTGAAGGTGGCTAAAATGGTGAGAATATTGTGAAAAATAGAATAAAGCTTTCTGAAACCTACATATGTCTTCAAGAAAAATGCAAACCTTTGGTACTGATTAATTTATTTCCCTGCATGCCTCCCATACGGTTACTTGGCTTCAGGAGGATAATGAGATATTTCAAGGTGGTGCCCTTCATATTCATTTTTTTTTTTTCTACATTGTTACCAACTCTGATCCTACAAGGAACACAATACAGGCCGGGCAGGATGCACTTCAAAATGCTGACGGTGGCTATCCACAGGGATTAGGCTTAACAGTAACTTTCCTTATCTCTGTATATCTTTGTATATTTGGTGATTTTTAATTTTTATGGTTTACAAAAACAACATTAGGTTGATGATCAACTAAAGAATATTAAATCTATTTTTATTATTTAAAAAAAAAGTAGATACGGTTTTCTTTTGTTTTCCTTACTTTTCAATCCTGTCTGCCATTCTTTCCTGAATTTGTTTTCTTGTTTTTATTTGTGGGGCTTGTTTTTCCTAGAATGCTTTCCACTTTCTCAAAGCTGGGTCTCTCTACCAGCTTTTCAAAGTTATTTCCTGAACACTTTAGCTCTCAGTGATGTTTATTATATTTAATTCTTAATTTCAGTAATACTGATCATCATTGCATATCATTTCTTCATATGTATACACATACATAGAATTCCGAGTAATGTTTAAGAAAGTCAAATGTGTAAGAGTAAATTAGCTGTCTAGTGCCAACATTATGCCTTAGTTTAAAAGGTTCATTGCTCTGTTGAAGAATGAAAGTCCAAATACTGCATATAAATGATATTTTGCATGTGTGTAGCACATAGAAGTGTAGGTTGTGGGAGAATTCAGTTTAAGAAATAAAATATTTTATTTTTTTATGCCTCACCTAATATCAAATAAATTAATTCACCTACAAAATAATAAATAATTTACCAATGATATCACTATTAAGTGACAAGAGGAATCTATATAAGATAGTTATGAATTGCAGATACGTGTGTTACAATTTTCTCATGATTCACGTGGCACGTTGGTAATTTCATTACAAAGAAAGCTTTCACAGTAGCTATACTACTCATGATATTTAAGTAAGCTTTTACCATTCAGAGATTGATTTGCAACTGAGTGTTCTTTGTTTCGTTTTGTTTTGTTTTTCTCCCAAATACAATAAACTTAAAATAGAAACTGAAGAGAAAGTATAGTATATTCAAGTACATGTCAAATTTACAATTTCTGTATAAAAATAATGAACACAGTGCAAGTCCTTTAAATCTTATTTCTTCTAGAAATAGAATATAATGAGAATGTAATGAGCATTGAAATTAATAAATTAAAAATAAATGTCTATAAGAGGAAAAAATGTATTTCAATCAGGCTATAATTATGTTTTCAACATTTTAAATTAATTCCCCAAATAAATATCTTTCAGTGTGCCCAATTTATTACCCATTATCATCTTTTTATCTAAAGCTCTGTTTCTAATTTGACTAAACCATCACATTATTAAAAAAAAATAAAATGAGAGGTGTTTGTTAACACACCCTCTGATATTCTATCATAATTCTCCTGCTGATTTTTAATACTGGAATATAGCTAGAGTGTAGAAGAATTTTTTCCCAAAGGTTATACCAAAACAAATGGAGCCACCTGTAATTTTAGGTGGACAATCTCTAAGATCTTTAATATCAACTCACTGAAAAATAAATAAGCATGACAAATAAGGTGAAGACTTACTAAGTCATTAAATAATTAAAATGAGAAAAATTAAAAAGTTAATTTTTCTAATGGAAAGCAATTAATATAGCAGTGAATTGGTTGGGTTTGAAGTCAGATTCTGTGTCCTTGTTTTGCTTTGCAGATTTATCTTGCCATGAGCATGTGTAGGCTACTTCTTTCTCTTTGTTCAGTTTCCTTATCCAAAAATCATGGGAAAAAATTTACACCATACAGTTATTATGAGAATAAATTAGATATATTTTTAAAGCTTTTAGCTCATTGTCTGCCTCACAGTAAATACCATAAATATTAACTATTTTTTGTATTTAACTTAGTCACTAAATTAGTTCTTTACACTGTATCTCTTTTCTTCTGTTTATGTTACCCTGCTACTGCATGTCAGGTAAACAATCATCTTATATGAGGCTGTAAAAAATATTTCAATATTACTTTAGTTAATGTCAGCAATTCAGTTATTCTAAAACCATGAAGGAAAGGTATAAGGAGTATAGGTTCTGAAAAAGATAATGGAATGAATGCTAAGTAGAAAAGTGCAATGGATGATACAGTAAATAAGTTTAATATGCTTTATTGGAAGCAAGAAAAGATGATAGAATTAGAATTCAGTTTGGAGTAGTTATTTATCTCACTTGCAGGATTAAAAAATGACTTCTAATTTGGGGGGTAAATTGGCAAAGTCTTAGGAGGACTGATAATTTTACAGTTTGGAAACTATATTACTTTTTAATAGAGAAAGAAAGTCCAGTCTACACTGGTCTCTAGCTATTTGTGTTATTTTAGAAAAAGCATTGGAAAAATACTAGGGTATCTGATCTCTAGTTCTAGCTCTGTTAAGAACTGTAAGCCCTTCAAAAGTCACCTTCATGGACTCGAGATTCCTCTAATAAAAAGATTTGGGGGTATAAAGTAATGGCTTAAATTTCTTAAAATTTGGTGATGCTAATATAAGATGGTAGTTCTCAAAGTGTGAACTGAGGAAAACCTATATATGTATCTGAGGTGGGATTTTCACCTCATATTAACAAAACAGATTACAACAGATTACATACAGAAACAAGAAAATCTAGCTGTCTTCCATTAAGCTTCACATTACAGAAGTTTGCAAAAATATAAAATAATGCCATAATTCTCTGAATTAAAACCTTTTTTATTTTGGAAATTATAGTTATTTTCATAAAGTTGTCACATACATGATCATGCAATGGGTTTATTTTTATTTTAAAATTAATGAAAAATAATTATTTTAAACATTTCTCATTTTAAAATTCTATTATAGTAAACATTAAGAGATATAATGCACATTAAAAAATAATTTGAGACCCTCAAAAATTTTTAAGTTTGTAAAGAAATTTTGAGTTACATTTGTTCTTTCACTGAAAGTCACTTCATGGTTTTTCCTAATGGTAAGTTATATTCCGAAATCTATACTGCTTTGCAATAAAGTCAATTTGACTTTTTCAAATGCACTATTATCTTCAAAAAGGTAAAAACATTGAGAATTTTCTTAACAACCACTATCAAATTACATTTTCGAACTTGGTTACCCTAGGGGAAGTTTTTATTTCCTCTACAAATAATGAAAATATAAAGTTATCATGAAAAAATATAGATAATTTGATTATAAAACAGCTTGTTATATAAAGGAGGAGATTCTGCATATGAACTTATGAATTCTAAGGACATTTCTACACTGAATTTTTCAAGTCCTAGCACCAGTATTTAAATGTACAGTGGGAATTTAAAAGTACCACAAATCTCAATTAGTTTTCAATGGTCTTTGGAGAGCAGCTTAACGTTTTTTCCCAGAAAGCTTTGGGAATCTGGGTCAACATCATGAAAGAATGAGTTGGACTAGGAAGGAGTTTTAGTGTAGATTAATTTTTACTTGATTCTCACAAAGAGGCTGAACTTGATAGATTTGGACCTTGGTCTGATGAAGTTTTCATTTTCTCTGCTTAAAATCTACCCAAATCAACCTATTTGCTATTATTCTTTTGTTATTTGTTATCAAATATTTGCAAAAGGAGCAGTATTAGAAAGATAATTGAATTTTCTTCCTATGAGCTGTAAATTTAAGTATCCAGAATACTATTATTTTTAACACTAAAAACTATCAAGAACTCAAAATGGTCTAAGGTTTTACTGTGCTTGCACAATAACATGTTAGCCGACCAGTTTCATTGATACTGGCAGGAGATGTGAGACTCCTGGGTCAAACAGAGGACTTCATCATTTATGGCACAGTTGGCATTATGAAGTTTATGTTCACACCTGATGTTGCTCCCTAGCTCTCATAGACTCTTGTGAAGCAGTATAGTGCTTCCTATACACATAGTAGATTTACATCAGAGCTGAAGAAAATTGATTTCAGAGAAACACAGTATTATAAGGGAGCTGCTAACAAACCTGCCCGACATTTGTCCTAGAAGGAAACATTATCTTTATTCTCCTGCCCATCAAACAAATTGCCTTCTGCTCCTTCCCTGGCAAGAGATATGGTTCCTATCTTCCAAGGTGGTTTGAAAATCAAATATCCTTGAACAGATACTCCAGAACAAAAGCTTTCAATACCTCTGCTCAGTAGACTGCAAAAAAAAAAAAAAATCATGGAAAATAGGAGAAATAGGAAAAACTCATTTTCTTCCAACAATATGGGTAGCCCCCAGATCATGCCTTCTCCATGCAAAATATTTCTGAAATTCTTTTGCCAACCCTCTCTGCATCATTCCATGATTCCAAAAAATGTTACACTACTGGGAGCATAGACAAAGAGAACATTTTGCACTACCTATGCAATCCCTCAAATAGACAAGAACTACATTCATTTATTCAAATGAATTCATAATCCTAAGGCCTGCCAGCCAGCCAAGAGACAATATTGGAGGCACCATCAACCTCTGTCCTCTCTGCCTGATGTAAGTACTACCTGAAAGACCCTAAACATTGCAAAGAACATTTTGTTTCCAGGATTACAGAAATATTAATAGAGATAATATTTCTTATTTAGCCTCAAATTATTTTTGCCTCCCTTTCAAAAACATGGTGATTTGTGCCTTAAAGAGTGGTCATAAGAAAATATCAAATGTTGAAACATCACCTCAGCCCTGGAAGTTGTTCAGATCAGCCTTCACTCACTAGCCAGGATTTTTCTAGATGATAGATTTGCTCTCGAGTTCTTCTTTTTCAATTAAGTGGAGTTTGTGCATTTCCTAATACATTCTGCTATAGCTAGATTAATGTCCTAGGCTAAATGGAAAGATATCGAAACATAAGGAGAAACCACCTGTTTTTTGAGATAGACTGATGGTGTGGAGGATTTGTTTAGCTGGAACACTAGAGTGTCATGGCTGTGTTCAAGACTGCAACTTAGTTTCATGCTGCTACATAGAGTCCTATTGATAGTAACCAAAATTAAATGTTGTGTGAAAAATGAATAAATTCTGTCCTAGTACATCAGTTAAACTTATTAATGTGAGTGATGGACTGGTATGCTCAAGGGAAAATTTACCGGAAGCCAAGTTGGTGTAGAAATGAGGACTGGATATTGTTGTGAGACAATTTTCCTTGTATCTCTTGTGTTTCTATGCTTCCTCTGAGCAGAGATATTGACAGCTTTCATTCTGAACTATTTGTTCAAGGATGCTTAAAAACCTGGAGTGAAAGAAATAGTGCTTTCTGCAGGGCAGAAAGTAAATTCATCTATCCCGGGTAATAAAGGTAGCATCTCCTTCCTAGACAAAATTTGGGCAGGTTTGTTAACAGCCCTGTTTTAAAATTGGAGTTTACTAAGTTTGGGGTTCCTCAGCTATAACAAAATACAAACTTATTACATGTGCAGTATCGACCTGTGTCACTACATAAATCCCTCTGGGAATTGGGGGCAAGAGTACCAGTGTGATCATGAATGTCATCGTTTGCCATTCCATGAGTAATAAAGTCCTCTGTGTTTGACTCAAGAATCCCATGCCTTCTTCCAACATCCATGTAACTGTGGCAGACTAACTTGTCACCTTTTTTAGTGTAGTAAAATCTCAGATACATTAAATTATTGACAAATACGGATCTGTATCAATTTCATTAATCGAAAGGAGTATTGCCATAAGAAACCATGATCATATTAACTCCAATAAGTTAAATATATTTGGTAAGTGAAAATTATTTATTATTGATCTCATATAGTCCTTTCATAAAAATATAAACTGTTAATAAGTAATTACTTTTTTTCCTCTGGAGAGTCAACAGAGGAGAACGCATGCTTTTTTGTAGTGCTGTGGATAAGATTGCCTAATTTGTTTTTAATGTTAATCCAAAATCTGTGGAGCCTTTATGTCTCTCTGATATATCAATGTTTTTAATATGCAAAGATTGGTTCAGCTTGCTCAAATACATACTATTTCTTAGTAGACAACTATCTCAGCTATTACCTTTATAAAACAAGTTCTATCTAACCTTGAGCTCTCTTTCCATTAGGAGCTTTCAGAGAGCTCAGAAGCATCAAGAGAAATCACCTGAGGCTGAAAAAGATAGTTGAAAATAAAGTAAATATTTTATCTCCCCAGATAGGCTTTGGTCACTTGGTCTCTCATTAGTTCCGTGTTCAACATTTAGTTCACAGCCTCCATAAAATTACACATCAGGGTAAAAGAAATCTAAAAGGTCTCCTGCATGAATATTGGTGAAGATGTTATTAAGCAGGTAAACTCAACTTGCCCCATCTTCTAGAAACACAACCTTGGTAAAATGTAAAGGTGAGGCAAGAACAAAAGGCAGCTTTTTCATATGAGCCAGTTAATTAAAATTATAGAGTTAAAGCTATAAATTCTCCATTTTTTTCTGTTTTTCTGTCTGTATATGTATGTATTCATATATGTGTGTAGGTTATGAATGCATAATATTTACTAACCTCCAGTTGATATTACCAATTAGATAATAAGATATTTTTAAGGAGCTCTATTCTGATTTACTAGAGTTAAATGCTTAATAAATGCAATATCCTTAAAATTCCCAGAAATTTAACATATTTAACTTTCAATACCTTCAAAAATAATCTGATAGAAACAAACCCAAATGTTTTAACAATTCAAGTTCACATAATTTGGTAAATATGAGGCAGAAACTCATTCAATATTGTTAGTTGAATAAAAACAGCTATGTCTGCTGAATTATCAGTGCTGAGTACAATACAAGCACACTGTTTTATTCTATACCCTAATGTTACTCAGGTCCTAAACCTCAAATGGTATGCACCTCCTTTATTTGTGTGACTAATTTGTTCTCCTCCTTTAGGTCTTGGTTAAGTTAGTTCCTCAGTGAGTACTTGCCTAGTACCCTAACTTAAACAAGCCCAGCAAAATATTATTTATATCTGACATTATTTCATATCATAGAAATTATATGTAATTAAATTTGTAAATTAGATGCTGTATACTTTTTTCGATCACCAAATGAAAGTTCTCTGAGGGTAGAAACCATGCCAAATTTTTTTATCCATGGCCAATAATAATAACTGACTATTTATTGCATAGATGTGTGAAAATATCTTACTGTGAAGGATAATATAACATTTATTTAAAGAGATATTTTTATTTTAAAATCATAATTTAGTAAATAAATAAATTCTCTGTCAATAAAGCACATGAAGCTTGGCAATTTGGAATCAAATATCACAGCCAAGAAACAATCTGAAGGCAATGTAACACTAATAGAAACAATGTACTTAGGAGAAAAAAAAGTTGTTTGATTCCTATCTGACCAGAAACGTGACAATAAATAGCACAAGAGCAATTCAGACAAAGCATTCAAGTTAGTTGTGCATGTAAGTGTAGGCATAGTCTCTTCCTTGACTTATTTTTCTTAATGATAGTTTTTGAAATCTTCAAATCTTCTACCACAACGGTGTAAACATTCAGAGAATCAATTTTTGAAGAAAAATTCAACTTCCTAAAATAAATCTTGAAGCAATAGATTGCATTTGGTCTTCTCTGCCATTAGTAATTCAGAAGTTTAATGATGACTTCTCTCAATCTGATGAGCTTCTGATGAAATTGTCAGTTGTGTTCTAGAAACTGTATGCTTTTTCTTTCTGTGATATTAACAAAATAGTCTTTGAACTGTTGAACTGAGATTGCAAAGAAATGAGAAATTGCAATGAGATTGCAAAGAAATACTCTAACCTTGATACAGAGTATGTACTTATTGGCAAATGTACAACCTTTTTAATCACTTTTTATTGTCGACAAGAAAGAAATTAAAATATGATATAATGATGAGTATACTCTGGTAATATATATAATTATAATTTTATAACTGTCATAGTTTGGATGTCATTTCTAAATCTCTGATAAGAAGAGTAATAACTGACCCATATCTGTCTCAGAAGGATGTCGCAAGCATCAATTAGATAATGAATATAAAAGTTTAAGATCTCTGGAAAACCAATCAAAACTATGTGCTGATTTATTACTGGTAATCAATCACATAAATCAATTTAAATGCCATGATCATATAATATATAAAAAGAAAAAAAATTTTAGTTATAAAACTATTGTCTATAATTTTATTAAGAAGCTTAATGCTATAAATGTCTTTTATCTATTTCTTGTCCCAGGTTTTTGACAGACTTTTTATTTCTTTGTTATTAATTTTCTCACCTACTTATAAGATAAAATAATAAGTAGAGTTGTATAAATCCAATATAAATCTAATATAAATATTTTGGAATCTTCCTACAGGCTGTAAAACACAAATATTTTTACTGATATTTTAAGTTTTATTTTCATATTTATTATTTCCATGTTTATTATTTCCGTATTTATTATTTCCATATAGAATAAGTTGAAGTAATATGTTTCTAATTAAACAGACTACTCATCAAAATATTAAAAAGTTGAGATCATATAAACGTATAGATAATTTAATGCTGACATTTTATAACCTTAAAACATTCCATACTTCAATATGTTTTATTTGTTCAACTCATTTAGTTATCATAAAATGTAACTTACTTAAGAATCTTTAAAATACAAGTGATATTTTACAGATGCGGAAACTGAAACACAGAGAGGTAAGCAACTTGTGTGAGGTCACACAGCTAGTAAGTACGAGCACTGAGATTTGAACCAAAGCATCTGGCTCCAGAATCTGTGTCTTTTGCAATCAATTTGTAATGTCTCTTGTTAATTTATGAAATTAATAGAATCATGAAAAATAATGTTGAAAATTTGAGAAAAAATATCTTTTTTGACAAAATTAGGGATTTACTTGAATGGAAATATGGAATGCAATTGGTTATGAAAACATAGTTATGTATAATCTTCACTTTTTAATTCTTTGAGACTTTAACAATTAAAGAATTATGAAACTATTACAATCAGAATGCAAGAATAGTGGTAACTAATCTAGTGACATATCTCTTACTTCCGACTCTCACTGTTTAGGATAATTATCGATGTTTGGCGATTTCAACTAGGAAATAATTTGCACTATTTAAGTCTCATAAATTGGAGGATTCTAATAATCTCTTCTTTTCCAATGACATTAGATTATGTTGATTATCACCATTAGGCCAATATCACTCCCTCAGAAATATGATGAAGGAAGTGACCTTCAAAGAACTAATGCAAGTATCCTTACTTCTTTCAATGTGTCGCAGGTCTTACATCTCACATTTGTTCATCTAATTTTTAAGAATTTCAAAGCCGTCAATTTTAGAACCATTGGAATGGAGCTTTATCTTTCCATATTTTTTCCTCACTGTTTTCATTTATATTATTCAGGTCCACAGATATCATTTCCATCATTGTTGTTTTGTATAATTCATATATAACACTTTAATCATCAAGATCTTCAATTTTATAGAGATTTTAATTAAATAAAATAAAAGGAATGTTTATAGATTGAAATGGCAAAACTTTCTTATTTGTACTACATGTCCTGAAACAACACCTCATGTGTACTTTATAATTTTGACCAAACACAATAGAGTGGATATTACTGACTAAACAGGCTAATAGATACTAGACAGTTGAATCACTGACAAAAATTGCATATTTTATGAAAATATTTTATGTAAATATAAGAGAGACTTATGAATTTTAGGACAGTGGTAGGTCACAATTTCCTTGAGAGCTTCCTGAGTGTAATTTGAAATTGGCCCCCCTATAAGCAGAGGGCAGGGAAAAACTAAAGAAAAAGACAGGCCATTCCAGATTGGTAGGTAGCAGGTTTAATAAGCAAGATAACTTACTTACAGGTTTGTCTTGGGTGGCTGCAAGAGGAGCAGATTTCTGCACCCACCCACTAGAATCTTAAAAAGTTTATGAGGCCTAACTGAACTCAGTTATGCACACAGGAGTTGACTAACATATCCAGTTCAGATAGTCTCATCACCACATTACTGTGTCAAGTCCTTGGGCAGCTTCTAGCAAAGGTGGTAGGCAAGTGTAGCACAGGGGAGAAAGTGGGAAGCCTCCAACTGCCCAGGTCCAGCTGTTGGCTCAAACCAGTGGTCATATCTTCTTGATGACCTTCTCTAACAAACAGAACAATTTTACATATTTTTTTATGGAAATCTTATATTTCCTCATAGAAACACAATGAAATTGACTGTTAATTATGAGGCCTCTGATCTTTTAATTTGGGTGAACTTTGGAAGTAATTATGGCAAGAAACTGAGTCAAGTTCCCAATATTCCACATTCATTTCTTATAAGAACTAAGAGCTGATTTTAATAACCACCTTCCTATAGCAAGCAAAACTTCTAATTATAGATAAAATGGACTCATCGAAAATCTTGATAGAAAAAAATAGTTACCTTGGAGTTTGTACTGATGGGGTTCAAGGTCTTTCATCAAAGAACTATGTTGTTCTTGTTAAGAAAGAGATACTACCTTATCTCTAATGCTTTATTCAACCTAAGTAACAAACAGAAATAATATTTATTAAATATCTTCTAAGCAATAAGTCTAGTGATTGTAATGGTAACTTTCAAAGCTCCCAACCAAAACTATTGTTTACATCTTGATGAGGTGTCTGTTTTTACCTAACAATTCCTTCCAAACCTTTTCTCCTCCTAATAGCAATAATCACTTTTCTTCTAGTAGCTAGTATAAAACCAAAGCCTAAAATTTAGCTGTCAGTATTAGAACCACACAGCATAGTCCTATCACTGCATCAGGATGGAGAGTACTTTGGTCCTTCATGAAAACAAGGGACCCAACTTAGACCTGTTGGCTAGTTATTTCGTTGTAAGATGAATCCTTTGACTCCTTGTGGAGTTATTCTGGACATCATAGTAGCTGAATCTAATCAAGAGACTTGTGTTAGAATAGTCAATTTTGAAGAAAAAAATTAAGATAACTTAGAAATTTTGAAGTCTGTTATTTTTTCATACAAAATTTTTATTACCTTCTATACCTGAAGAATATCTATCACTTTTTAAGGTTTTTTTGTTTGTTTATTTTATTTTCCTTAAAGCTAACTAGCCTCTGTCACAGAAAGCAAAAAGAAAAAAATATATTAAAAGAGACCTCAGGAATGAAAGGCATGAGTTTGAAACAATCAATGGTATTTGGATAAGAGAAAATGAGAAAACATGGTTCCAACACAACCATAATTAGACAATTATAAATCTACAGCAGTGATGAGTTTATCAGTTACATTCAATAAGTTTTAAATATTGTTTTTCTGCATTATTTCTACATGAAAGGATGTAACATGCTCTTGTAGAGCTTGCTTGATTTATTGGGGAAAATAATACGTATTTTGAAAAATGAGCTCTGTGAGCAATGATGAAAAAGACTAAGCAAGCACAGAAGGAGTAGTTACAGTCTGCTGCATAAATAATGCATTAGAAATCTGTTCTCATTCAGAAACACAAGTAAAATTTTTCCAATGGCACCCAAAATGTTAATTCTCAAACTCTTTCTCAATTAATAATGTCATCATCATTTTCTTTTTTGAAGATAACTAAATTAATTATTTTGAATTTAAAGGAGATTTTATTTTGATTTTTAACAAATGACTTTTTAAAGTGGTTTTTGGCATAAGAAAAGTATTTCTCATAAAAGTACATTAAAAGTAAACTTTTAGATCAAGTATTCTGTTACAGAATTCAGAAATTTATATTTGGGTTTAAATATAAAACTAAGTAACTGGGTTAACAAAATATTCCATAAATGAACCTAGTGAACCACTCAAATGTGCCTTAACAAGAAGTTAATATGAATTAATAAAATAATCTCATGATAGAATATTTATGAAATTAAAAAGTGTAAAATATGTTTAATTTACATGATAATTTGGCCAAAAGTAAATTTAATTTTTATCTTTATTTTTTGGAAAGCTGTCTGAGTTAATAGCTAAAAATAATTTTCAAATGGCATCAAATAATTTGTAAGTAGTCAATTTTAGGGGCTAGTATACTTTTTCTGCTAAGATATTAAAATTTTTATAAGGTGTTTAGTATGTCTATCTCCTTCAAGCTTCAAGAGCTGGGCTCAGTCTAATCATATTATAGTGTACAATAAGAGTAGTTTAATCAGAAAATTCAAATTACAATACGTGATTCATTCTATAAGTTTTAAAGTACTGCAAATCATCATTAGTTACCTATTAGTTCATTCCGCAATAGAAGTTTATCAATTCCTATTATTTTTTCCATTTTCTGAGTCTGTTTCTTCTATTACCTCAAATGAAAGCAATGCTGACTTTTTGAGCTTTTTTAAAAATTTGATTTATTTATATTTTTCTACTCCTTAATAAAAAATTCCAATTTTAATTCAGAAAAAATTCTTGTTTTATTCCTTCTAATATTTTAATGATACTTTTCTGAAAACTCATATCTTAGAAAATTCTTGTACCAGTTTATAATACTAAAGACATAACTACAATACCCTGATTATGAATAGTTTGCACTGCCACAGTGTAAATCTCCATCTTAATAGGAAAAGAGATTTTTGTTTGATTTCGTTATGGAGAATAGAGATATGAAACTACAAAATGTAGTACACATGTACAAAAGCATACTTCAGAAATCCAGACCCTAACTCTACACATTCTCCTAGTTATAAATGTTATATGTTAATATGAGTGCAATATATTCACATGCATTTTTATGTTTGTATGGCTAACGAGTGCCTGACTTTGTGCTCAGAACCTATATTAGTTATTTCACCCAGTTCTCCCCAGCAGTCTTTTGAGGCAAGAGCTTTCATTATCATTTCCCAGGGGAAGAAATAGATTTAGATTTAAAAAAATTATTTACAAAAGATGGTAAGTATAAGGGCAGAATTTAAACTCTCATCTGTTTGATAATCTAGTTTGTGTTCTTGAGCATTCCATTTACCTCTATATATACCTCAGGAGGAGTCCATTAGGTGAACACCATACTTCCCACCACTCTGAGTCATCTCCAACATACCTCCAATGCTGATCCATACAATCTTTGATGGGCTGAAGGATCCAAATAAATGTATGAGTCAGTAGACACTCTCCAGTAAGAGGAAATGATAGAATAACATAACTTTAAGAAAATTCAGAGCTAGTTTAGCTATAAGTATGAAAGGAAGCACTCTACTTCATATAATATGATCTCGTGTGCCTAAACTTCTCCTATCTGCAGCCATGGTCCTCTATCTTTGTTAAGAGTCCATGGAATAAATAGCACTTTATGTCTCTTTGGCTTTGTCTAATCAGTTATCTTAGCGGGAAGGAGAATTAGCCCATTAGTTTAGCAAGTGCAGCAACAGTGCAGAAAATCATCATTAAGTAGCAGTCTCTTGGAGAAGATGTTTTTGTGGAAGTAAGCATGTATAACCTCTTAGATTTCACCTACTGATGCTAGAAATTTAGATGTAAATATAAAATCATGGCATTTTTGTGTTTGTTCAAATACCGTGGAAGCTGCCTCACTCCCTTGTTAAAGTAACCCAGGATTCATGTATGGAGACCCCAATTAGGGAAAATGCATATTGCTGAGGAAGACAGTCTAGATCCACCACCCATAGTAGAGAAAGCTCTGTTATAGTCCACAAGGTTGTATAAAAATGGGCCACTTTTACTATTTATCCTGGAGACTTTACTCGGTTATATTTTATGAAAATTCTATTACTCCAGATCCCCTGATACTTTGTCACTATTCTGGATTTTAACCTAAGCAGAAGAATATAGATTCTAGTTGTCCCTTCTGTTATATAATCTAAAATAAAATTCTAATGAAAAAAGTTATTTTTTAAAATTCCACATTTACAGTATTCAGCCTGAATACTTTCATTTTTTCTACTTCTATAAACTTGAGACTAGAAAAATACAGTTTCATCTTTGTATTTCCAGGGTATAGCTCAGGATATATGTTGTATGAAATTATTGGAGAAATTAATGAATAAACGAGCCAAGTGAATATACAGATATTTACAGACATTTAATAGCTTTCATTATTTGATCCTAAAGCATCATCTAAATGTAATTATGAAATGACATTATGAATAGTACATAAGTACTTTATCAGAGAAGATGTGAAATAGCGGGTAAGAATATATACTCCTACAATAAAGACTGCTTGGGTTTAAACCTTGGCTTTTGACATTTACTATTTATGTGTTCTCAGGTAAGTTTACTTATGCACATCATGTATAAGTTTTCAGCATGAACAGTTTTCTCCTCTGAAAATTAATTGCTGATATCCTAGGTTTGTTGTGAGGGCAAAAAATAGTATAAAATACTTAGAATTTGGGTAAGATATGAAGGCTAAAATGGTGATTTTAATGGATTTTTTGGCTATGTATACCTATCAGGAAATGTTGACTGGTTCAATCTCTAGGACTGGGTTCAAAGTTTTATTTTCAGAAAAAGTCTTTAAGCCAGTAGAGAGATTTTCTCTTATTTTATTCTTTTGCACTCATCCACTTCCACCAGCAACAGACAAGCTCAGCTTCTGCTGTTCTTTCACCCAGAATAGTTCTATTGATGATTTCTTGGTTCAAGGCCCAGTTCTAATGTGGTTAGGATATCACTGCAAACCTACAGAGAAAGATGAGAAGGGAAAGTTAATGACTGTATCCAAAGTTAGTACAAGTCTATCAAGACATACCTTACTAGTAAGTAATAGCAAATACTGCAGGATATTGAATGAGAAAAAAATATCAAGCAATTGAAATTTATATGGAAACCATACGTAGCAGCTGAATGCAATGTGTATCTTGACATAAAAACAAATATTGTCCAAAAAGTGGAACATTTTATATCATTTGATATCTTTTAAGCCTTCCCCAATATCAGCTGCCTGCTTCTCAAATTATCTTAATTAGACCCTCAGGACTCGGTTTTCTGCTTCCAAACATCCACCTTTATCTGCATTAATTATTACTCTCTGATATTATTGCCTGGTGGCTTTCCTTTTCATTTCACCTGCTAACCTCTGTGCCTCTTTTGGACCATTTTGTTTTGAAGCCATGTGAAGCTTAGTAAAAAGCATATTACATGTAAAGGGACAAGCTGTGCATTTCTAGATGATCAAAGAAACCTACTTTCTTTTCTGCTGAAAAATCAAGATTTAAACCATATTTAAATTAAATTAAGATTTAAACCATATTTACATAAACGATTCTCAAAAATAATGGAAATTATACTAGAATCAAATTGTCATACTGAAATCTAATTTAAGTTGATATTATGTGTTTATGTCACATAGTAATTCCTCCTAATTTGCATGTATTATATTAATTTACTGTACTAGGAGAAGTAGCGTAGACATTTTTCCAGCTTTCCAGAAGCCTGTAATCACATAGAGACAATAGTAATTATCATGAACAGGGAGTAAGAACCTGGAGAATAAAAGCCATTATCTACAAGTATTGTAAGTCCATTTCTAATTTATGCAGCTCATAGGTATACTGCGATTCAAGTTCAAAGTATTATGTAACTGCATTGGAGGGGTGTGCAATACACATGAGAAACTTGAGAAGCAGAAACCATTGATGAATTCTCTGATTCTTCTAGGGAATCTTTGTGGGAGGTGTTTAGTATGACTGATGCAGCCAAGTATTTCCAACCTCAGTTGTTATTCTAGGAAAGTAGATTTTTGTGGGAGGTAAGAAGATAAAGAGAAATTTGAGCTTGTACAAGGAGATGAGCGAAGACAGATAAGATGGGCATGATGCTGAAGAGTCTTCTATCAGTAGAATATTCATGCAATATTCATCTTATATTAATTAATCATTTGAAATTGGAAACAGCTATCTTTAGTCTTTCAGTCTAGAGGAAATGTTACTCTGTTTCATTGTTATTTGGAAGAGTAGGAGGTTAGTCTGAAGATTTATATAAGCAAGAAGACTCATAAAATCTGGCTGTCTAAGACATTACAGAAGAATGCATTTTTCTGAATATACTTTTTCAACAAGCCTGTCTGATTTTATCTCTGTGAAGCAAATTTTGGCCACTGATTACCGCCAATATTCATCTTAATACATTTTAAATTATATGTATAACTATTAATACATAATTAATAATTAGATTATGAGATTTCGCCAATGAGAATTTCAGACTTCTCAATAAGCACTCTTTCTTATTGAATTATTATGCTGATTTTTAAATCTCTATTTATAAAAAAATTACAGCTTGGAAGAGGCTTTTAAAATTAACTTTTAGTGAGGTTCATTTAGATAATAGTAAAGAACTGATAGTTATAATTTTTATTACATTATCTGTGGGTATGTGTCTATAATACTAATAAAAATAATATTCTGTATAGAATAACAGTTCTAATATTTTCAGTTTGTTTGGTACATGCAAGAGACCTATGAGGTGTATTGAGTATTTTAGATACATTTAAACGTGACCAAGACAAAAAGGCATATTCATTATTGCCATTTCCATGCCTGTATCTTTAGAGTGCAAATACAGAGCACATTGCTTATTTCATTTACATGACCCAGAATGGCTTAGTGGAAGTAATAGTCAAGATGCATGTTACTTTTAATGGGCACTGAAATGACCAAAATCAATAATAGCAAACTGTAAAAGCATTCATCAATCTTATATTCTCCTGGTAAAAGCTGAAACATTTAAGAATCAGAAGAAAGGTACAGGTCTTCTTTTCTCTAAGACTATGCCTTTATAAATTAGAAAAATTCTATACTGTTCACTTTGGGACATGCAGGAAAGTTTTTTTTTTTTTCATTTCTGCATTTATTTTTCTTTCTCTTTGTTTAGTAATAAGTGTATCTCGGTATTATTTTGTCTCCTTGGATACTGAATTTTTTTTTCTGGTTTAATCCTGGTAGATAACAATATTTCTTTTTATGGAAATTTTTTAAAAAACTTAAGTTTTTTATATATATATATAAATTCAAATGTCAACATGTTTGCTGATGATGTAGGTATTTTCATATTTAATGTGCCATGATTTTATTGCTTTAAGATGAAATTGTTAGGCAGTTATTAATGAAACATTCATTATTTCCATAATATCATCTAATGGCTTTATAACAAAATGGTTTTTTAAAGTATTTTTAACATGTATTACTTCACACATATATATGCAGTAGTATATTATTGTTTTTATTCTAATCACAGGAGAAAACAGCTGAGTCTTGCTAGGCTCACACTGGTAGCAAAACTTGACTTGAGTATGACACAGTCCAAGCCACTCCCGGTCACCTCTGTCCCCCTAAAGTTTTCCTTTATCCATTTCCCACATTCTTCTCTTTATTCCTGAATGCTAATAGAATACATGCCAGCTAGAATTTGTTTCATGAAAGTTTATGTTTTTAATTCTAGAAAAAAAAGAATTGCTACCAATTACAAATGTTCAAAATTTTGTGTTGACCTTTCCTTTGTTAGCCTACATTAAAGATAACAATTAGATTTCTACATTTCGACTCACAGTCTGTCAAATACTCAGGCCAGAAAATGATTTCATAGTAATACTTTAGATATGGATCCTGTTTTATGATAGATAAAATCAAAAGATAATGATAACTTCATTATCACATTGGATACTGATAACAACACTAAGTTTTCATTTGTTTTATGAGATAAGGCTTGCAGTAGAGTTTAATAACTAGCGTAAAAACTGAGGCTTTATCATCATTATATAATTAGGTTAGGTAGAAAATTAATTACTTTCAGATGTGTCTGGCTTGATACCTTATAACTAACCATGATTACTCTAGTTCACTTTACCAAGCTTATTCCATAATTAAATTTATGTTACTCTTCCCAGTCACCAATAATTGATTCCAATAACAGCACACACGAATTTAAGTAGTAGAGAAATAGAAAGAAATCTTTGTCTATAAAATAGCTAAAATTTTAATATCATAATATATTTAATAATAAATTATGGTCATGAATTCAAGGGAAGTTTACATTAAATAACCTATTAACATAATTAGTTACAATAAAGTCTAAATACACATATTGTGTATCTGTTTTTATAAAAGATAGGTTTATATATTTATTTAATTGTAATATTTTTTGTCAATTATATAGGTTACACTAGCTTTATAAAATAGAGAGTGTTACTTTTCTAGTCTTATTCTGGAAAGAAACAAAAATATGGATAGATTTCACACACATATTTATAAATATATTTCCTCCCCCAGAATTATTATTAGTCCATTCAGAATTTCTGACTTTTGTTTATATGGGCAAACTCTTTGTCCACATAATTGGTTGGTAAGAATTGTCTGAAGCAAATAGTGAGATTATTTAATGATTTATTGGCTTATTTTTCCAGGAAAAAGTTTTCTGAAAGAGATAACTCAGACTGACAGAAGTGGACTTGTTTGTCAGTCCCAGTGACTGAGTAATGTCCATTTAAGTGTTCTCAATTCTCAGGTCAAAAACAAATCTTCCAGGATCTGGGCAGATAAAAACAAACTAGTCAATGAGATTAGGTAAATAAAAATACAGAGCAGAAAAATTACTGGAAACTGGGAACCTGGGGAATGTATCTATAACCAAAAGCAATAAAACAACAACAAAAACAAAGTAACATGTAGACTGAACAAAACTTTGCTGTCCAAATTTGCCCTTGGCAAACTGCTGTCCAGTTTGCTCTATCTCAGTTACAATATACTATATTCACCTTTTTATCTTGTATTCATTCCTTATCACACTATAATCTATTGTCTGTCTCTCATCTATACGAAAAAATTTTCTCGCTAAACCATAAAATGATCTCATTAGTAAATTCAATGAATATTTTTGGAGTTTCAATCTTAGACTTATCATCAGCATTTGGAATAACGTTTTTATTTTTTAAATACTATCTTAAAAATAATGATTTAAAAAGTAAATTTTCATGTTACTTACCTATTTAATTTTGAGTATTAAAGGCTGTTAACCATAATTTTTTTGAACTATTACCTCTTAGTTATCTTCTAAGTTTATTATAATTTATTATTCTTGCATATACAATTTACTTTTCTTTCCATTAATGGCACTGTTCTTCATGAAGACAATAGCAGATACTATTTATTCATTTACTAAGCATCTACTGAATAAATTTCAAGTTCTATATATATATATTTTTCAGTCTAGGATCTTAGAAGCAAAAGTTGAGCTTTTCAAAAATGCCTAAACTAATTCCACAGAAACTTTAATTGGTGTAATATGCATCTTGTTATCATTTTTTAAAATATATTTTCTAGGGGATTATGCCTAAGACTGAGGCTACTCCAAGTTTTAGAGTTACAGAGACAAACAAGACATGGCTTCTTTTGGGAAAGAAGTTTGGGGAAGCTGTTTGATCCCTTATTTCTCTCATCCCTCTTAAAAAAATACATAATGAACTGCCTCTGTGTAATTTTCTTAATGGATCTCTGGTGAAATGTAATCTTAGAGGTCATTTTGCATTTTATTTCAGTTCAAATAATACGCACTGATATTTGAGGCAAATACCCATTATGATGACTAGCTTTGCGAATGAAAGCCCCATTAATATAACTGTATCGTGTTCTGGCAGATATACCATATGCCATTAATATATTGGTGTTGTAACAATATAATTCAATCATGAATAAGCAGGTGCTAATATTTAGCAGAACAATGGCTTTGGTTTTGTAGACTTTATTCATTTTTTCTCCCAATATTTAAGGAAAGAGTAGTTTTGCCAATTGCAGTAATGTGCACTGAGAAAAACACAATTTAAAACATGTTATTATTTCTCTGTTGCAAATATTTCCATCAATACGTACATATTTATTTCCATTAAACTTTTACTAAAAAAGAACAAAGAACAATGAACTCTCATGTATTTGCCACTCTGCCTCAATAACTACTAACATTTTGCCATGCTTGTTTCATCTATCCTTCCAGAAACTCTTTGTTGTTTTTGGAATGTTGAAAGTAAATTAAAGGCATTTTAACATTTTACCCATTAATATCACATTATTCAACTCAACATTCATTTACATAACTAAAATGTTATTATTATATCTAAAACTACTAAAATAATTATATAGTATCATCTATTACCCAGTCAGTATGCAAATTCTCTGAATAGCTAATACATCAATTTTTATAGATTATTTTTTTGAAAGATGAAACAAATAAGGAAACAAGGTTTATTAGTCCAAAATTATCATATCTTTTATATCATAAGTTTATTTTAATGTTGTTTTAATCTAGAAAGATTCTTTTGGTTTCTGGATAATAAACTTGTGCTGATCACTACCTTGATGACTCATTGGTTTTAATTTTGTTATTCTGGAATTTTTGACACTATTGTAAATGGGATTGTAGTCTTAATTTTTTTGGATAGTTCCTTGTTAGTGTATAGAAATACAACTTATTTCTGTATATTGATTTTGTATCCCATAACTTTTCTAAATTTATTTATTAGTTCTAACAATTTTTTCATTGTCGTTAGTGTTTTCTCTACTTAAAATCATTTCATCTGCAAGCAGACAATTTAACTTCTTCCTTTCTGATTTGGATATACCTCTGATTTCTTTTTCTTGACTAATCACTCTGCCTGAGACTTCTAGTACCAAGCTGAATAAAAGTGGCTGGAGTTGGAATCCTTCTCTTCTTCCAGATCTTAGAGGAAAAACTTTCATCTTTTCATCATTGAATATGCTGTTAGCTGTGGCTTGTCATTTATGGCCCTTATTATGCTGAGGTAGATTTCTTCTATACCTAATTTATTGAGAGTTTTTGTTGTGAATAGATGTTAAATTTTGTCAAATGCTTTCTCTCCATTTATTTAGATGATCAAATAATTTTTATTTGTCCAAGAAATTGAAATCAAGACCTTGAAGAGATGTGTGTACATCTATATTAATTGCAGCTTTGTTCATAATAACCATAATATGGAAACAACCTAAATGTCCATTGGTGGATAAATGGATAAAGAAAATGCATACAATGAAATATTATTGAGCCTTAAAAAGGAAGAAAATCCTGCTATTTGCAACAATATGGTGGAGCTGGAGGACATTATGCTGAGTAAAAGTTAAATACAGTGGGATCTCAGAAAGTTAAATAAGTTAAAAATACAGTTAAATATAGAAACTTAGAGTTAAATTGAGTTAAAGTTAAATACACAGAAAGTTAAATACAGTAGGATATCACTCATTTATATGTGGAATCTTAAAAAGTCAAACTCATAGAAGCAGAGTGTAGAATAGTTATTTCCAGGGGTTGAGGATAGGGATAAATGTGGAGGTGGTGGTCAAAAGGTCCATCATTTCAGTTATGTAAGATAAATAAGTTCTTTTACACAAAACAGTGCCTATAGCTAACAGTATTGTATTGTACACTTAAAGTTTTCTAAAAGGTCTTATGTTAAGTGTTCTTATCACAGAAAAATGGAGTCAGGAGTAAACTTTAGGATGTAATGGATATATCTATGGCCTTGATGATAAATGAAGGTAGTGAGCCTTGATGGTTTCACAGGTGTATATTTATACTCAAACTCATCAAATTGTATATATAAATATGTATATACTTGCTTTTTAACATGTCAATTATACCTTAATAAAATGGTTTAAAAATAAATAGCTGAAAAATCAAAAATTAAATTAAATTAACATAAATGAACCGAACATGTCTTATAAACCAGAAAGCTTCTGTGAAAGCCTTTAAGAAACCTCCATTTTCACACAGGCACATGACAGACTGTGCTAAAAATTTGTCTTTGGTCTCATATAAAGTTGGAAGAGTAACAGAAAAACCTGAAAATATAGTCTTAAAATAGTTCTTAATAAAATCAAAAACTTGATAGAAGACTGGGACTCTGAAACTTAAGATGAGTTTGAAAACCCTTTTATCTCTAGATTCTTCTGAATACTCTGATATATAAAACTGTATTCGCAGTAATTAAATAACAGTCTGTGAAAAAAAGGGTAATCACAGGATTTTCTTTTCAAACTGCCAGTCTAATGACTTACTTGGGTTTTTGGTCTCCATCATTGCAGTGGTAACCTCTGCATAAGATTAGAGATCCTGATTCCCAAAGAACTGCTTTTACTAGGTAACATAGTAATATTTCAACTTAATGCTTTATTTATCTTGTGGACACTCTGTGTTTCTCATGCCAGTGGATCAGTACAGAAAAACAAGTTAATATAACGACGGTGGAGGAGTAGATTGAAAGGATGGGGTAATTGGCACAGAATATCATGGGAAAATAAGATAACAGCCACATAATTGAGTAAGGGAGAAAAATGTCTGGAAACAGAAATATACACTGGAACATCTCATAGTGGTGAATAAGCTATTACCCTTAGTTGTAAGGACAAGTAAATTAAAGAATTAGACTCCTCATGAATGAATGTTAGAGTTATCCTATCAGGGAAGCAACATAGGCCAGACATATTTTATTTATTAAAGTTTTTTCGGTTATAGTTAATTTTCTATATTATATTAGTTCAGGTGTACAGCATAGTGGTTGCACATTTATATAACTTACAAAGTGATTTCCTGATAAGTCTAGTACCCACCTGACAACATATATAATTATTTCAATATTATTATTACATATTTCCTATAGACAAGTCATGCTTTAACTAAGGATAAAATAAATCCATAAAGTTTGATGTAGGAGTAAAATGGAAATATCAATTATAGCTGATATTTTGTATCAGCTGTAGTGGTGAGTACTGTAGCTTATATCATTAACTCACATGTATTACATTTTTGTGATGGTTCATATTTAATTTTGGAGGGAGCATGTGATCTGATGGTGCAAGTGGTCTTCTCAGCAACATTGTTTACTCTAGCAACTTCTGTAGCCACTATTTCTATGAAAACTTTGATCAGCTTTGCACGGATGTAATCTAACTGCACCTTGCTTCTAGCACCATGATATTTATTTCCTATTTTCTGCTAGTTTCTCTGTCGCTGCATGATAGGATGCTATAGAAAGACATTTAAAATTCACACATAAGCATTCTAACAGCATGGGGACTGGGTAATGCTGTGATGACAAAGCCAATAAATAAATACACTTCTTTTTATTAATATCCTTTAGGGACAATTCTAATAGACATTTTGTATATATTTTAAGAATATACCAACAGATTGAATATCAGTCATCACTAGTAGTGGCCAATTTGATATCTCCATATTAGCTTCTCTTATTCCTTGTATAGTCTTTGTTCCAAAGAACTCACTTCTAAATAATTATGCTCACACAAGCATTTTATTCAAGATTTGTTTGTTTTTTTAATTAAATTTATTGGAGTGACATTGGTTGATAAAATTATACAGGTTTCAAATGTACAATTCAATAAATACATTATGGGTATATTGCATGGTGTGCTCACCAACCAAAGTTAAATTTCCTTCCATTAGAATATATTTGATACCCTGTACTCTTATCTACCTCTCCCCATCCCCTACCCCAGTAACCACTAAACTGTTGTTTGTGTCCATGAGTTGCTATTTGTTCATCTTGTTCATTTGTTGTTTTCGGTTTTGTATCTCGCATATAAGTGAAATCATGTGGTTCTCAATGTTCGCTTTCTTGACTTATTTCGCTTAGCATGATAATGTCAAGATCCATCCATATTGTCGCATATGGCAGTATTTCATCTCTTCTTATGGCTGAGTAATATTCCATTTTATGTATGTACCACATCTTCTTTATTCAATCATCAATTGAAAGGCATTTTGGTTCTTTCCATGTCTTGGCCACCATGAATAACGTTGCTATGAACATTGGGATGCATATATTTTCATGGATAAATGTTTTCAATTTGCAGGGGTAAATACCTAAAAGAGGGATTGCTGGGTCACATGGTAATTCTATTCTTAGTTTTTTGGGAAAACTCCATACTGTTTTCCATAGTGGTTGTACCAGTTTGCATTCCTACCAGCAGTGCGTGAGGGTTCTTTTATCCCCCACAACCTCTCCAGTACCTGTTATTGCTTGTCCTGTTGATGATAACCATTCTAATAGGTGTGAGGTTGTATCTCATTGTGGTTTTGGTTTGCATTTCTCTAATAGCTAGTGAAGTGGAACATTTTTTCATATGTATGTTGGTCATTTGTATGTCTTCTTGGGAGAAGTGCCTGTTCAGGTTCTCTGTCCATTTTATAATTAGATTTTTTTTTATCGTTAAGTTGTATGAGTTCTTCATATATTTTAGATATTAGCCCTTTATCAGAGGCCTTGTTTGTAAATATCTTTTCCCATTCAGATGGTTGCCTCTTTGCCTTGTTGATGTGTGTGTGTGTGTGTGTGTGTGTGTGTGTGTGTATGTGCAGAAACTTTTTAATTTTATATAGTCTCATTCATTTATTTTTGCTTTTACTTCCCTTGTCTTTGAAGTCAAATTGATAAAATTCTCTCTAACTCCAAGGTCTATGAGTTTAGCGCCTATGTTTTCTTCTATGCAATTTATTGTTTCAGGTCTTATATTTAGATATTTGATTCATTTTGAGTTAATTTTGGTGTATGGTGACAGATAGCAGTCTAGTTTCATTCTTTTGCATGTGGTTTTCCAATTTTCGAGGTTTATTTTTAAGGAAATCCAGCCTAAAAGAATAAATAAAATAGAAATGGTCTTTACTCACATTGACTTTTGTATTAAAGAGACATATATAAAGTTGATAATCACTTGAATAAGTAAACCATTAAAATAGTGATGTAGGTTATAAAGGGAAATATAAAATGTTTTGAGGACATAAATAAGATGATGTTTTCAGGAAAGCCTGTTTAAGGAAGTTGTATAAAAGCTGAAAATGAAGGTCTTATCAGGAATTAGTCATGTAAAAGGGTAAAACTTGAGTTGTTTGAGGACACAGAGAGGGTAGTCCAGCTGAACCAATGTGAGTAAGCAGGAGAATGACAAGTGATATGATTATAGAAGTGGCAATGTCCAGATAATAGAGGGCCTTGTAGACTATATGATAGGTTTAAAAGTTATTTTAAATATAATGGTTCAAATTTGAATAGTTTTGAAGAAGAGAACGATAAAAAATTGTTTGTGATTGATAATGGCTGAAATTAGAGATGGCAAGTGTAGAATTACACTCAATACAATATACATATGACATATTATTGAATTGTACACTTGAAACATATAATTTTATTAACCAATGTCAACTCAATAAATTAAAAAAATAATGCTGGAGAAGACTGAAAGGGGAACATGGCTGGATGGAATATCAAAGGTTGAGTTCTGCAAAATAATTAGACAATATGCAAAAAGATGATAATTGAACCAAAAACACTCTATTTTAGAAAATACATGTAAGTTTATGTTTATTATACCAATGTGTATATAATTATGTAAATATTAATTATATTAACATATATATGATCAGAGTTCCACTAAAGAAACAGAACAAGTACTATATATATACATATATAATTCATAGAAAGAAAATCACTTATGCAATTATGAGGGCTCACTAGGCAAGCCCAAAACATAAGGCAGGCTGTCAGGAGGACAGGCTGGTCTCCCTTGGGGAAGAACTGATGCTTGTAGTCTGCAGGTAGAGTTTCATTTTTCCTCTGGCAAACTTCAGGTCTTCTCTTAAGGCCTTTTAACTAATTGAATCACATTCACCCAGATTATGAAGAATAATTTCCTTTACTTAATGTGCACTGACTGTAGATGTTAATCACATCTATGAAATTCCTTCACAGCAACAACCAAAATTGATGTTTCACTGAATAACTAGGCACTGCAGCTTACCCAAGCTGACATATAAAACTAGCTATCACATCGAAAATTTTATTTTTCAAGATCTTATCAGTTCATTTACCGTGAAACCATTTTTATCTTCTGATTTAATAAAATAGATAAAAACATGTTGCACTATTAACCTATGTGGCTATTTACAAAACTATTTCTCAGGAAGTGTTTTTTTGGACTTTCCTGACAATCAACAGGAGTGCTGGTTACAAATGGAGATGACCTAACTTTTTCAAGGATATTTTTTCTGGTATACACTCAAGAAATTTCATTTCAAACAAGCAATCCAGGTGATCCTTTTTCAAAATAAAGGATTGAAAATCATTTAACTTAAAGGCAGTCGAAATTAATATTCCCCAGTATTGCTTCTATAAGTGTGACTAGTATTGCAATATCTTATATATAATCTAAATTTCAATTTCTCAGGTTCTTACTTTATTTAAAATAAAATGAGTAAATGTTTAATATTCCTATATGTATTTCAGATGAGAATTGAAATTAATCAACATTCCCATTTGGCAGTTTAACAATCTATATCTAGTCTTAAAAAGTTAGTTATAACATTTGACTTAGTAATTATAGAAAATCATCATATAAAAACAATTCAAAATATGTTCAAATCAGGTAATCAAAAATAGAAAAAAATTAAAAAGTAACCTACATGATGAAAAATATAAAAATGACCATGTAAATTAAAATCTATCTTTACCATATTTTCATTATAATTATATTTTATGATATTTTAATGAAATGAGAAATGCTTGGTCTAAAAATATAATTTTAAAAAATGGTATAGATCTTTAGATGCTTTATATTATGTATCAATACATAGCCCCATCTCTAAAAATTGAGAGTAAATATCAGAAAATATTATAATTGTAAATAAAGACTCACAATGGGAAAAGACTAATCTCTTTAATAAATGGTGTTGGGATATCCTGATGCAAAAAAATTAAATTGAACCCCTAACTTCCACCACATACAAAAATCAAATCAAAATTAATTGAAGATTTAATATTAAGAACTGAAATTGTAAAATTCCTAGAAGAAAATGTAGCATAAAGGCTTCTTAACATTGGTCTTGATAATAATTTCTTGGATAGGACATCAAAAGTCCCAACAAAAACACAGCAAAAATAAACAAATGGGACTACATTAAATTAAAAAACTTTCACAAAGCAAAGGAAAAAATCAACAATGTAAAGGCAACCTATGGAATGGAAAAAAATATTTGCAAACCATATATATAAGAAGTTAATTTCCAAAACATACAAGAAACTCCTACAAGTCAATAGCAAAAATACTTCTTGGTGTATACCCAGAAGAATTGAAATTAGAATCTCAATGAAATATCTGCATGCTCATGTTCATTGCAGCACTATTAACAATAGCCAAAACATAGACAAATCCTTAATGTCCATCAACAGATGAATGGATAAAAGAAATGTGGTATATACATACAGTAGAAAATTATTGAGCCTTATAAAAAATAAGGAAATCCTGACTTTTATGATAACATGGATGAAACTGGAAAACTAAGTGAAATAAGCCAGTCATGGAAATACAAATATTGCATGATTTACTTAAATGAGTTATTTAAAGTAGTCAAATTCATAAAATTAGAAAATGCAATAGTGAATCTTAGGGGCTAAAAGGTGGAGGAAATAGAAAGTTGTTATTTAATGAATATAAAGTCTCTATAGTTATATTAGAATAAAAAGTTCTAGAGATTTGCTGTACAACATAGTGCCTATAGTTAAAATCATGTATTTGGCACTTCAAAGCTTATTATGCATAGATCTCATATTGTGTTCATACCACAAGAAAAAAAAAATAAAAATAAAAAAACAAGAGATGCAAGGAAACTTTGGAAGATGTTGGATATTTCTATTACTTTAACTGCGGCTTGTATGTTTAAACTCATTAAATTGTGCACATTAAATGTGTGCAGTTTTTTTCTATAACAATTATACCTCAATAAAGTTCTATTTAAGACAAAAACATTTTTAGCAGAAAAGAATTCCTTTTTTATTTTACCTAAATATAAAATAATAAATCAGTGTGAAGGATAACATATTTTGAAATTATTTAGATATTAGTATCAATTTTCTCTCTCACCAATTCTTATTCACTGAAGTTTTGTCTACACATTTTTTAGTCAAAAAAAAAAAATCATTTTGAGTACATAGACAATGTCTCAGGGGGAAAAAAAAACGTTTTTCTCTGATGACTTTAGGAGCAAATAAATGGTTAAGTAGAAAAATTTTTCTATGCTAAAGATTTCTAAGTAGAATAGACCAATCTAAATACAGCTTTTTAAATATTGAGAAAATGAGGTGGATGAAAAAGGGGATGAGATTAAGAACAAATTGGTGGTTACCAAATGGTCATGGGGTTGTAGAGTATAGCTTAAGGAATACAGTCAATAATGTAATAACTATGTGTGGTGTCAGATGGGGACTAGACTTATCAGGATGATCACTTTGTTAAGTTACATAAATGTCTAATGACCATGTTGTACACCTGAAACTGATATAATATTATATGCCAACTGTAACTGAAAAATAAAATACAATAAATGTTTTTTTTTAAATATTGGAAAAATGAGAGGAAAGAAGTTCTGATGTACTTAAACTTAAGAATTTAGTTATATAAAATATAATAATTTTATAAATATTTTCCTGTTGGAGTTTGGCACATTTATCAATCAATTTTTAGTTATTACATGTCAGGTAAATTACAGAGATACCTAGGTCAACAAATCTGATCCAATTTGATTATCTTAATATATCTAGATTTCTGCTGGAACAATATGGTAATTAAATATGCACATGTGGCTCTTTAAATTTAAAGTAAAATTCAATTAATAAAAAATTTAGTTCCTCAGTCACACTAGCAACATTTTAAATTCTCAATGGTCACATGTGATTTACAACTAGAGTATTGGACAGTGCAGATATATAACGTTTCCATCATTGTTGAAAATACTGTTGGAGAGCACTGTTCTTAAACATTAATGATGAAATTACTTCAACAAAAAAATTCAGAATTATTCTGAATTTTAATAGAGTCTTAAAATTTACATTTAGAAGTAGATGAGTTGAATTAGTTTTCTAAGCTATGCTGATCAATTATTGTTTGGCTTTCAAATCCACATAACACCTTTTCTTTTTTTAAAACTTTATAACTCAGAGAATTGCATTTAGCAGGGTCCCTTATCCTTTAGCATGAGGTTAGGTATGGCCAGAAAGGCAATTTCTTTGCTTCATGGAATATCTTGCAGCAGCTGCATCTTCTCTCTCTCTCTGGCTTCAGCAAATTGGCCCCTCAGTGTTTGGTCTCAGTCCTGCTGTGGAGTAGAGTCTGCCCGCTATTATTCTAGCTCCCTCAGATGGCCCCAGCTTCTCTGCATTAGCAATAGCACCTCCAACTTTATCTCTCAGCATTATGTAAATTAGCAGCTTCCTGCTCTTGCAATTCTCTAGAGTTCTCTTACTCTTGTTTGTCTTCTCAGCTCTTTCAAATTTGTTTAACCAATTCTCTCTATCAAATCCTTCCCCCACTTTTTCTCTTTACCTTTTGGAAAACTAGAGTGATTTCCATTTTAATGACTGGATCCTGATTAATACACAGATTAATTTCAATAAGTTATGAAATTTTGTTTTTAATAAGCCATGTGCTTTAGAATAATACCTTATTTTACAATGTTCTCAAGGCAAAAACCACTGAATGAGAGAAGTAAAAGAACAGCTTAAGATAAAGACAATCTTAGTGTATTTTTGTTTTGTATGCTTGTGGAATAAAATGGCTGAATTATCTACTTGACAACAACATAACTGGTTTCTAGTTGAGGTTCTAAACAGAAGTTAGAATAACTAAAATTTCCTAGAAGTCATTTCTGAATCCTTTAGGAGGTCTTTCAGCTGAAGTCCATTTAAGTGTTATCATTCATGAAGAAAAAAGAGAGGCTAAGTATATGAAAAATAAAATTCTTTTGTGTATTTTTTTCATAAAAATAGTTCTGAAATTAGCATGTTGCTTTCATGAACTTTACAATGGCAAAACATTTGAATGTTCTCATTGTGATTCATTTGAGAAGCCACTGTAATGTGGAAATTTGGGATAATAATATCCCTTTAACAAACAGAAAAAAAATCCTTAGAGACATTTAGAACAATAATAAAAGTTTGCTTCTATTAGATGGAATGGTTTATGATGAGTTTTCTCTAATTATATCAAGGTTTATTTTGGTTAAAAATTAAATTACAGCAAATCTCAGATAAGACAAAAAATTCTTCTTATTGACAATTTCCAAGTTTTCTAATTTGGTGCTTATTTTTCACCTACTTTTTCTCTGACCATTTTCATATTTTCAAGATCCTAATTATATATATATATATATATATATATATATATATATATATAGAGAGAGAGAGAGAGAGAGAGAGAGAGAGAGATATATATATATATATATATATATATATATCTATATCTATATCTATATCATCTATATCTATATCTATATTGATATCGATATCGATATAGATATAGATTCCGGGAACTTTTGATGCACTCTACACCCACATACTCATCCAGAAAAAATGTATATCATCTTAGAAAATACCTTTTCCTTGAGAAACTTAAGTCAATATGGATTTAGTGGTCTCTGGTTCAAGATTAACTAGCTTCAAATCCTAATTGTACTGACTTACAATGAGACTTTGAGAAATATTCTGAATCTCAGTTTCCTAATCTGTTTAATGGAGATAATAAAAAAAAATTCTTTCTTTGTGTAGGTGTGCGTGTGTGTGACAGAGAGAGAGGGAGAGAGAGTTAACTGAGTTAAAGTACTTAGAAAAGTAACTGACACAAGTATATGTTGAATAAATTAAATAATTATAATTATTACTTTAATTATTCAATAAAAATGAACTTGTGATTCTGTTATTTATATGATATTTTACCAGTAGCCATATACAAATAGAAGTAAGATATAGTCATTACACTTGGATTTCAATGTTTTCCTAAAAAGAAAGCATGAGATATATATATATATATATATATTTAGAGTATAATGACTGGCAGAGTATCAAAGTTATAAATATTTTAATAGTAGATCAAGGAAGAGAAAAGATAGTGATGACTTCTTGTTAAATCGATCAAATAAAATCTTACGGAATAAAGAAGAATCTAAACAGGGGTTTAAATGAGTTCCCATAATTGAGTTAGGTACTCTGATTAATGGGAAAACCATGGAATATAAAGAAGTAAGGAGTATAAGAGAATGCAGCTGCTATAAACAGTACTTGGAGGTACAGGACAGAAATGCATAAAAGGTAGCATCTTAAACTTCAGGAAATGGGTTTAGTACTAGGAAGCAGCAGAAGCAGGAACATAGTAAGAGTGATGACTTAAATTTTTTCTTTTTTTCTATTGAGATGTTTTAAGCATTGCTTCAGAACATAAATCATGTAGTGATTCAAATTATTCAGTACTAAATTGTCCTTCAAATAGCCAGATGAGCAGAACATTTGTATTGGTAGTAAATGGCTGCAGAGACTATTACTTTTATGACCCTCAGTGAACCACATTATGCCCCTGTTTAGTTCCCATCCACATTAACTCTGGCTTGGTCTTATGACTGGCTTTGACCTCTGGGACTATAGCAATTTAGTTGTAAACAAAGGTATAATACATGTTTATACATTAGGACTTGATTTATTGCTAAACTCACTTTTGAAGCTAAATACTATGAAGTAAAAATAATGTAAACTAGTCCTTAGAAAGATCACACAAAACTAAAGAAGGTTTGAGCTATCCCCACCAAGATACCAAACATGTAAGTAAAGCCATTTTGAACATCTCAGCCTTGACTACCTCTCAGTGCAGCTGCATGAGAAATCCTAAGTGAGTCTAGGAAAACATTTCAGCTGACCTGTCAAATCACAGGCTCATGAGAAATATACATGATTGCTGTTTTTGCCACGAATTTCCGGGGGGATTTGTTATACAGTCATAGATAGTAGAACAATGGCTGAACATGGCAGAGGTGCACAGCTTATTAAAAATCTCAGAAAATTTAAACCAAAAAAACAAAAAACAAAAAACAAAAAACATGAGAAGTACTCAAGAAAGTAAACTCATCCTGTTGCTAAACAAAATATTTGTATAAAATCTTTAAAATTAAGGCAACCAATTAAGTAAAACATTATAATTATAGACTCTTTTTAATAAGTGAATTAAATGTTTCACTTAAGACATTTGGTGCATTTGGGGAAAAAATTTTATGACTACATCTTAAAATACTTAGTGAGCTTCTGGTTGAAGAGGTGCTTTGAGTAAAATGCTTTATCTTCTCTTTTTCTTAAAACATCATTAAAGTGATAATAGAGGAATAAAAACATATATCCATAAAAAAGAGATAGTATCAATAAAAGTTACTTCATCCATTTTAGAAGATGGAAATTAGGAAGAAGTGATGGTTGAAGAGCGAAGGAAGCAATGTCTTAAGAGGGGCACTCCAGCATAGAATACAGCAGATACTCCCAGCAGAATCCTGATGAGCTTCCAGATCCAGAGGCCACAGGCATCATGCATGTCAGATATAAGGAATAAGGCTGAAAACGAAAGAACAATGAGATGTTTGCTTCGTGAATTATTTGACTTCCCCATTCCACTTGCTCTTAATTACAGAATGACTTGTACTCAAGTCCTCAACATAAAATAGAATTCAGAGGCTTCTGCAGTAAAGACATTTAATTAGATTTCTTGGAGTAAGGGAGCAGCTAAAGTAAGTGTTGGCATATGTCAATTTAGCATTTAAGGCTCCTGCAGCCTTAGGACCATAAAATAGTCTCTGCAGGTTGTGCCCTGCAGAGAATATCTGGACAAGAAGGCAATGGAGGCTAACACATTGCTCAAACTCTGCTTCCTGAGTCATGTGCCAGGGCTGCATCTACTTAGAGAAAGGATTCTATTTTTCTAATTTGCCCAAAGGCAACTTATAACCTAATAGCATCTTTGTTGTGAATAATAATTGATTTCTCTACTGTCCTTAAGTAAATCCTACCCATTGAATAAGAATTACAAGCAATTATTCCATTATCTTGTTCTTAAATATGAAATTATAGACAGAAGTATTCAGGTACCTTAGGAAAATATAGAACATAAAAGAGATTAAAATATTAAAAAGTAAAAATAAATGTAAACATTATTTAATTAATATATTTAGAACGATTTGGAAACATATTGCATCTAAAAGATAAGAAAATGCCATGATTAAGGAGTAAAAGACCAAGAAAGAGCTATTTTATATTGAATGTACTAATGGAAATTCCTGAAAATTCCATTATTACTAGATTTTGGATAACCAATGACATTAGTGGCTTTCTAATTTTCTAGATTTTGCAATTTTTTTGACAACAATCATGTATTCATTTTTACTTACTGATTTAAGGAACACCGAACAAGCTGAAGATTTGTCATATGTATTATGTTTGTATGCAGGTATGTATGTTTCTTTGTGTACAGAGTGTAGTTATCAAGAGTTCACGTTTCAATAAACAAAGCTTTTTGGTGCTTCTGAGACATACAAGTGGAGATGTGAAGTAGGTAGTTACCTACATTGCATTGGTTTTTAAAATACAGTTCTGTGTTAGAAATAAAAACTTGGAAATTATCTATTTGGCAAGTGAAGACATGGAATTGGATGATTTCAGGAAGAATATAAATGAGAAGAAATCTCTAGATTCTAAAATGCATTCCACAAAGTTTAAACATACACTATAGATCAGGTGCCAATATTCAAAGTTTCATATTAAATCAGAGTTTCATGTAAAAACAAATTTGATCTTCAGAATAAGAATAACATTTTTCTTTTGAAGTACTAAGTAGAGGACTTGAAGTGAAAAGAAGGCTAAATATTTAGAAATATGTACCAGATATGAATTTTGGGATTGTCATGAAGATATGTCTTTATAAAAATTATAATTTCTTTGAGGACTATGCATAATAAAGCTTGGATTGCATCTAAATGCTTAATATCTAAGTGATCATTAAAAATAAAGTGGTGGTTTACTTGTTGCTATTATTTTTTACTTTGTCTTATATGAGCCACTATTTTGAAGAACTTAGAATGCTATTCAAGATGGACTCCAGAACGACATAATGTTATGTGGTTGGGTAAACTGACTGAGCACTGACTCAACTTCAGAACATGGATGTTTGCAGAAATTTCAGAGCTCTTTGTCAGAGTTTATATACAATGGATCTTTTGTTTTGAGAAGCTAAAGGAGAAAATGAATAAGACTTTATACAAAGAAGCATTGTAAGAGATAAAGACAAAGTTCATGGAAGCAGATTGGGCTGACCCTTAACACCATGCTCTATATTTTTCTCAAAATATTTTAACTTTTCTCAGAAAGAAGAAATTACCTGACATTATTTTTCAAAGGTTTAAAAGAAAGTAATCAAAAACGAAATATCACAGTTTAAATACATGTTCAATTTTCTTGTGATTGGATTCTGCCACAGATATTTTGAAATACAAAGAACAAAAGCAAGTAAAGTTTTGCATCTCTATTGTGGATAATCTATAAGAGCCAAAGATTAAATCGGTACTCTCCTTAGAACTCAACCTGAAGCTTTCACATTTCCTCTCAAACAAAATATAAACAGGACCTCAGACAAGAATTATGCTTCAGAAACCTATACACTATTCTTCACCTAATATCCCTTATAGTTCATCAGCATTTCCTCTGTCCTATTTATAAACATTGCTGAAGCTTCCATTCTTGCAAATTACAATATAGTAATGAGAACTATAATTTATATAGGCACATTTGACTTTCATACTTGACTATAAGCACCTTAAGAACAAGTTTTGTCTTCTAGCAGATAAAATGATAATTTGAAGGTACTGAAAAAATATTTGCTACGTGAATAAATGAATTTGAATGGATGAGAAATGGGCATTGTTGAATCTTGTAATGAAAATTGTTCTGCTGAAGTGTGCAGAAGAGCAGAGATGGTCCAAATTATCTCCTCCCCACTCCTTCATCTGAGGTTAGAAGGAGGAATTGGGGTGTAGAAGGACAATGAAATATCAAATAAAATGACAGAACATTAGAGTTGAAGGAGACTTGTTATGTTGACTTATCCTATTATCTTATTATCTGATTCACAGAAAATCAGACATTTTAAATGACTTCCCAAATCATAGTCGTTTAGTAGCAGAAATAGAATTATAACTCTAGTTTTTAGACTCCAAAGTTTTATTTTTTACATCAACAATTTCCAAACATGTTAAACAAACTGGCTTTTATTATTTCGCCCCCAGGACCATAGGCTTAAAAAGAGCATTTCTATCAAAGTGATTTTCAACTAACAAGAGACTTTCTTGCCTTTTAGTTAAGTAATAAAATAGTAAACCATAAAATTGCTTAATACAATATTTTATCAGTGGAGAAAAGTAGATATTAATATTAGTTAATTTCTGATTTAAAAAGAAAATGCACCTCTAGTTCACAAAGAAAAAAATTTATTTTATTTTCATAAAATACTGAGAATAGCTCTGACTTTTATGACTGATTTTGTAAAGCTTAGTAGTCCAAGGATTCTGGGCTGGAACTCTTTTACCACATTCTAATGTTTTGCAAATGTTGTTTTTCATCACTTTGATTACACTATTGCCAATATGCTGGTAAGAAAATTTCTTATGCAGTGATCTTATGGTTCTGAAGAAGTGTTTCTATGCCATTTGGCTTATGAATAATCTGTAATGATATTCTGTGAAAATATCAGGGAAGAATGTTTGGCGAGGATACCCAGCAAATATTCAGCAAATTATTATAATTGTCATTATAATAATTTCCCTATCACAGAGCATGTGCCTTTGATTAAAAAAAAAAAAGTAAACATTCATCATCTTATTTTTTTCTGATAATTAAAGATGTTAAAAATCTTAGAGGTGAAATCACATTTTAATTAAATAAAACATTCTTCACGTGTCTAAGGGCTGGACTGGTTGATGGAGTGAATAAGAGTATGTCGTGGTACTTACGGGCATTTAATTTCCATCCTGGCCCCTACCTATCCCTTTACATAGACCCGATAATGAATGCCGTTACAGTCAAATAAGCAACAGGAAAGGTCTACACATTATTACATCTTACTTACTTAGAATTACAAATTTCTATATCTCTTAATGAATCAAATTATCCTAGGTTCAATTAATTAGACACTGGATATGCCAAATATTTGCCAATCCACAACTAATCCTCTCTCAACACATCATCCCTGATTCTGATATGAAAGTGAAAGCATCCACTAGAGAGAAAAAAAACATGTTTTGATTGTGGGTTGTGCATCCCTCTTCTCTTTACATTTTATTCTATTGGGTTAAGAGTCATACAAGGAAAAAGGTATTCTAATTAACATTATCTTAAATTATTATCTAAAAAGAAATTAAAAATAACTAGAAACGCCACTCTACTCAGTGTGGTGGATGCTGTGGTATACTCCCCAAGCTCCCTGCTTTGGGGTTTAGGTACTAATTTTCCTATCAGCCTGCAGTATTTGCCTGCTTATAGCACATATCCGAATCTTCTCAGAAAGAGCCCTTAACCAAAAGTCACTGCCTGCATGCAATCACTGGTTAACCTGGTGCTAAATCCTGACTAATCTTTGCCTCACTTGGAAACATCTCTGAAGCCTATCCAGCTTGATAGCTTCCCATGGGATTAGCAGAGGTTGATATTGTGACTGCAGTGAAGTTCAACTTATTTTTTTCCAACATGTTTTCCTCTTCTGCTTATATGTCTTGTTCCCAAGAATAATCCCCAACAAACTATACAATCTACTTCTCAGAGGCTATTTCCTGGAATATAACATATGACACCCAGGTGTACCTTAATAACGACAGTGATTTTCATTATTAACTTAAGTTTTCCTTATGTGACTAAGGATTTCTTTACTCCAATAGGAAGACATGGTTTTAAATATTTAACTGGAAATTTCTTAATTATCTTCTAAGAGTTTATTCTCGCATAAACAATTTTGTGGGATTTAATGTATTGATAAGGATTCTTTTGCTTGCAAATAACAGAGGCCTGACTTGAAATAGTTTAAAGAAATAGGAAAATGTATTATAAAGAGAATTGTAATGAAGTTGAAAGTGAGGAATATGGTTATGAGGAGTAAAAAGTTACTATTTTTTCCTCTTTATCTATACTAATTCTCTCTTTGAGACTAGTTTAAATTTCACACATTAAATTTTTCTTCGAACTATATGGAAGACATGGCTGCCAATAGCTCCAATATAGAAATTTTATAGTCAATTCACTCAAAGAGAGAGATGGACTTTTCTTTTTAAATTCCCTTTATAAATATCACTGAAAATGACTCTACTTCCATACATTAGTCAGATTCTCTACATGGAGAGCATCCGCTTGTGGTGAAGTTTAGTGGTCATATTATATTTACATGGCAACTTCTATAATCATGTGGATGGTAGGGCAAGAGTGATTTCAGATTAAAGCAAGAGGCAGGTGGGATAATACATTAATTAAATAAAAGATATTAAAGCATAGTGTATGCATTATAGTCAAAAGATAAAGGAGGGAGAGAGAGAGAAAGAGAATGAATCAGAATTCATCAGGAAAAATCTGTACTAATAGGCAGATATAACACTGATCCCTTCTAATAAGCAAGATAAGGGCAAAAGGCAATCAGAACCACTGGTAAATTTCTTAGTGACCTCATCTTCAATCCCCAACAAAAGCTCTTAATGTTACCACAATACTTTGAAAGCCATATTTCACTCTCCTATTCTGGGAGAAAGATCTTACCAGCTGTCCTTTCCTGAGGTAAAACAATGAGATAAAACATGCTTACTAGGTACCCTGAAACCAGGAGAACATGGACTTTATCTCATTCTTAGCTGTGGCAGATGGATGAAATAGTATCAGAGCATTAGTTAGTGGGAAAACTTTATGTTACAATAATAACTGCTGTTGGACAATGGCACCCCGAGTGACTGCCCCTATACTACAATCATAGGCAGAGACTGCTCTTCTTGGCTCACTGCCACTCCTGAATATTGTGGTTTGGTAGTCTCACTTTCAGAGGATGACTTTTTCTTTCTAACAAATTAGGCCCTGTGCAGATCACCCTGCATTTTGAACTTCTCTTTGACAGCCAGATAAGTCATATTCAGTATAAAACTAGTATAAACAAATCATCAATCAGTAAAAATGCATAGTGATATGCATTGTGTCAAGAATACATTCTTATTGAGCCAGAATAAAATCACACCATCTTGCTAATCTCAAATCAGGAAGTGGCTTGTGTATGAGATAATTGAGAATATATAGACATGAATAATGCTCTGTACCAATCCTACTTTGACTAAGGAACAACATAATGTTTTTTTCCCCCCAGATTATGACAAGTTGGTAGAGCATTGACACTTAACTCTCTTTTGTACAGCTTCACCGGTAAACTTATTCTCCATGTATACTTTCCATGATAGGCTGAAAACTTATATATTCAATTTCTTGGCACCAACAGGCATTTACAAAGAAATAAGTTAAGTTACAATGGGAAAAAAAAATCAACTACTATAGCAGTAAGTATAAAGAATATAATAATTTATCACCCCACTTTCTTCATCATCAATATGCATCTTAAGAGGTACTCTGGTGATAATTTATATATTTCTAAATAGTATTTAATAACTTTATACAGATTGTATTAACCATAATGAAAGATGAAGATTTCACTCACATTACTTTTTTCCACTCTTTTCTATTAAATTTCATTTAAAAAAAAAATCACTGCATTGTTGTTGATGTAAACAGGAAACATGCTCATTATAAGGAATTTAAGCAGAAAACAAACAAAATAAGATTTCTAATCCACTTCAAACCTGAAAAAAAATCCATATATATGTCATTTCCATATTTTGAAACCAATGAATTGTGAAAGGAAAGATGCATAGATTTGCTGATAGAAAATAATATCTTAATATGCTACTTAACACTTTTTTAAAACTTTAAAAAAAGAAAAAAAGAAACTGATGAAAAAATATTGCTAAACTGAAGATAACTGTAACTTCATCTCAAAGGATAAATCTTACTTCCAAAAACATCTCTTTAAGTTAAAGAAATAACAGTAATTAAAAGGAATATGGAGTCAGTATTCTCCTAAATGACACATTCTAAAATTAGAAACAACTAATATTTTGAAAAGAAAAATAGTTTACTTAGAATTTTCTCATTTATTCCAACCTATTTCTCGCACTTCTCAATTTTGTCAATTTTTATCATTTTTACAATTTAAATTCTTGTAACTTTTTATATTGTATCTTATAAGTAAAAAAGTTTAGTGTTGATTTTACTTTACAGAGAGTGAATGTCATTCATAGGTCATTTGTCAAAGCCCTTTGCTCATATGTTTTTGTTTTGTTTTGTTTTGTTTTTTTTAATTCATCAATAAATTGCCTCTTTCAGTGTTCGGGTTTCTCATTTTGGAAGAGCTAATAGATGCCATATTTCTTGTGTTCTTTTATGTTTCAGAATATTAGCTGTTATATATTTGAATGAAATTTTAGTTGGGTGAATACTGTTGAACTACATTTTCTTCAGTGTCAGAACTTAGAAAAAACTGATTGTAGTCTTTTCTTGACACTGGATGTTACTCTGGTGGAGTCTGAGTGCTACTTAAGGTTTTTTTCATCTTTTAGTCATTCTGCATGTTTGTCTATATAGTTCTTTATATTTGAAATTTAGTAATTTAGCTTGTTAATGATTCTGTATCGACTTTTCACAGAATGCAATATAAATTTTCATTTATTAATTATTTAATCAATCCACTCATTTATCTACTAAATATTTATTAGAGTCATACATTCAGTAAATGCACCTGTTATGTTATAAGAATGTTCAGGTTAATGCACACACTACAGTGAGCAAGATAAACAAGATTTCTGCATTCATTTAGCTTGCAATATACTGAGAGAGGTAAATAATTTCAGTTAATAGCCATTTTATTAAGGAAAATAAGATGAAATGTATTATCTTTTGTATTTGAGTTCTTTAATATTTAAAAGTCATAAAGATGTTAAAAAGTTCTTTCTAAAGGGTTGACATTTGAGCAGAAATAAAATTAAGTGAAGATGTAAACCATAAGAAGAAAATGCTTCCAAGCAAATAAAACAGCAATATAAGGCCTTATGACAGAAATGATTTTGATGTATTTATCAATTGTTACATGCCAGTGGTTTACATTAAAAGGGTTTATTTCTTGTTCTTATGCTATACGTGCATAATGGGTTAGATGTATCTATGCTCAATGCTCTTTTGATTCTAGAACTTAGGCTATGTTAGCAGCCTTTTTGTAGAATATATTTCGTTAACATGGTAGGTAAAAAGATAGGATTGAACATGAAGCATTTGTCGGCTCTCACTTTTCAGAATAATACATATTGGCCCTGTTGACATTTCATGTGACTACTCTGGATGTGCTGCAAATTGTTTACAAGGATGAGCAAAGTAATATGTTTATTCTGATGACATAAGAAGGCAGAATATACCAAGATAGTGATATTTATAGGTTTGTAGTTCATGGTAAGAATTTTGGTTGTTATATTGTGGTGGGGGAGCTGAAAGCTTTTGAGTAGAAGCTTAAAATGATTACTTAGTTGCTGTGTTGAATTATACTCCAGGAAGGACCAGTGTGGAAGAAGGAAAACTAGTCAGAAAATTATTGTCGTAGTCTAAGAAGGAGATGATGGGGTTTGGTCTATGGTAATAGCAGAAAATTGAATTCAGAATATATTTTAGAGATCTAGTAGCTGAATTTGCTTTGAAATATATCTAGGTGATCAGAACAGAAGGAGGATAGATTTTATACATATATTTTAAATCTAAGCTACTTGGTGGTATCATTACTCTGATAACTGGAAGTAAGGATGTTGGGAAGAGTTAACTACTATATCAGTAATTTCTGTAGAAATAACATATCAAGTGATTTAAGTAGAAAGTATGCTAGGACAGAAGGCAGAACCTCGAGTTCTCCAATATTTAAAAGTCAAGAAGAGAAGGATCCTGCAAAGGAGACTAGAAATAGCTCCAGTGGGGTAGCAAGTAATCAAAAGGAAATTGTTTTGTTGTTGTTGTTGTTGTTGTTTTTTTTTTTTTTGGATCTAAGGTAAAATATGTATACCTAGAATAACAAAATGATTGTTTCGTGTCGCTTTGTATCAGAAAGGGTTTCTTTGAAGTTAATAGAAAAAAAACAGGTTAGTTTAAGCAATAAATTTAATAGTGAAATAGGTTCATACAAATTATAAGAAAGAAACATATAAAATAATCAGCATTAAAATTAATTGCGTGTAGTCAAGAGATTGAAAGGAGAACAGACTGCTAAAAACAAATGAAGAGACAGGCAGCAGACGCTCTCACTCTCTCTGACCATGCATGGGTCATCTGTAGTTAGTGGACAGGTCCGATATAGGCAGATGGCTCCTGATCTCAAGCACTTGCATCTCTTTCTACCTAAGGCTTTCTTCAGCTGTGGGAGCATGTTCAACCTGGATTACGATAAGACAGCATGCCAGAATATTAACACCTCAGAAGATAGCTTCAACCAGTGAGAGATAAGGAAAGGTGAAAGAATACCTCAGGTTTTTCAACCCACACTGGGTTGAATTGAGGTATGTTCTACAGCCTCTCTCAGAGGATCTCCCAAAGATTAAGCCCTGGTTACCTGTGGTTGAAATCCACCCACCAGTACATTATTTTTTCTTTCCTTCTCTATTTTACCTCCCTACTCCTTCATTATATTTTCTTAGATTACCTCTCAAATATATTACTTAACTCCAAATTTTTGTCTCAAACTTTACTTTTGTAGAAGTACAAACTAAAACAAGATGAAGATAATAGAAATAAGGTATTATAAAGAAAAAAAACATTTAGAAAGAAATTTATATGTATTGAACATTGTCAGATGAGATCTAATGCATTCATAACTGTAGTCCCCAAATGACTTAACTTCCAGGTATTTAAACTTTTCCAGATCATAGAATGATTTTTAAAAATTCCAGATTCCAATATTAATGAGAACAAACTGTCAATACAAGTATCTCAAGAATATAGCAGCCACTCCCCTAAAAAAAATATCTGTAGACATCTAACTTATGGATAATGAAGCTAAAATCCTGAATAGAGTATTATTAAACAAAAATATACATTGTATAAAATGAAAGGTAAGAATTTTTCAATAGAAGAGAATCTATTAATACAATGAATCACATTAATAAACATAAAGAATTATGTGAGCATTTGGTTCGTATAGTCTGAAAAAAATTGACAAAATTAATCATTCTTGATAACTCTGAAAAAAATAGGAATAGCTCTCTTTATTCATCAGCAAACTTCAGAACCTATATGGATATTCTTCTCTTTTTTCATCATTATTACTCTAGTCTATGTGACATAGAGTTATTTCTTGATGAAATTTAATATAAATTATAGATTTAAACAGCATGACTATCCTTATTTCAAAATTTCTGACCAATTTAGGGACTCGCAGATTCCTGCTTTGGATTTGAATACCACATCTGGAAAACCATATCAATTTGTTTGGAATGCAATAGTACTTTAATATAAATCTTATTTTTGCAAAAATATGTAATAATAAAATTTGCAAAAGCATAACAGCATTTGCTCTTCTATTCTCTTCATGACCATTTTAAGAAATTCTCATGATTACATTACCAATCCTCAATGTCAGTTTCTTTACTCAGAATATCTAAAACAAATTGAAATTTAACTTTTTAAATTATTTAAGTTATTGCATAAATACATAATATTTTCTTTCCACTTGGTAATTTAAAAAAAAATAAACAAAACAACAACACTCAATTTTGTAACCACAAATTTAGAAAAAAATAGTTATAGGTAAACAATGTTGTTTTATGCTCATTTGATAAAACTAATAGCAAGTTAAGATCCTACATTTATATTTTAGCTCTCTTTTTTCACCTTTGGAATCTGCCACCTATTTATTTAAAAAATATCTGTTCAAATAGCATCAGAAGTCCTCATTTGTTTTTAAAATGTTTTGAAGCAGAATGTCTCTGTTCTTGGTTTGTTAAACCAGTCTCTTCAACATTTGCTTATATGAGTCACTTACCATTGGTATTTAAAGAATTTTTAATTCTTTCTCAATGCTACACAACAACCAAGAACAGAAAATTTTAATAGGCTAGATCAAGGAAAACCTTTTGTTATGATGAAATATGTGTGTACCAGAGGGAAAACTGAGCAGGAGGAAAGATTAGTTAATTGAAGCAAAAATGAATCACAAAAATTAAATGAAATGTACACCTAAGACTTTACATATTTACAAGTAAATATATAAATGGATTGTTAACATTTCTTTAGTATTTTATAGGATGTTTACTCTTAAATATGTATGTTCATAATGATCTAACTGTGCAGTGCTTACTTAAAAAAACATTCTATCATGATATTTCTTAAAAGAATTCATTCATTGGTTAGAGTTTCACATTAATGAGAATGTTTTAATTATGATACTTAACCGCTAAATTAGCTATACACAAATCATAGATCCCCATCCAATGTTTTCACCATCCATCCTTTAATTATTTGCTTGCCCTTCCTAAATTTCTAACCTTATCACCAATACTCTGTTATCACAGTCCCCCAAAACTTTCTCCAGTTTATTTTATCTTCTCTCACCTCCATCACTCCTTCTCTACTCTTTCTTGATTTAAGGCCTTTGAGAAGATTCCAGTCAAGATGGCTGCACTTGCCTCTTCTCAGCTGCACTTCCCTCTTCTCACGACCACATCAGAATTACAACTAAACTACAGAACAGTCATCATTAGGAGTCACCTGAAGTCTGGCTGAACAGAAATTTTACAACTGGGCACATATGGAAGAGGCCCCCTCAAGATTGGTAGGAGAAGCAGAGATGTGAAACAGGCTGATCATACACCCATCTATGGTGGTTGAGAATCAGGAGGGATATCTTTGCTGAGAGGTTCTCCCAGAGCTGCGAAGGGTCCTTGCCCACAACAGGCTCCCTAGCTCAGGGTTTCAGGTCCAGGAAGAGAAGTTTCCATAACTTCTGGCTGTGAAAAACAGTGGAGATTGTAGCTGAGTGAAACGAAAGGCAGCTGAAGCCATAGACATTTCTCTTAAAGGGCTCATGAACAGATTTACTCACTGATGGACTCACTTGCTCTGAGATCCAGCACTGGGGCAGCTGCTAGAAACTCACTGGGGACACATGAGGAAGAAGTGAGTTGTCTGGCTGAAGGGGCAGCTTTCTCCTACACAGAAGGGCTGGAAGAATCCATTGTTACTTTGTTGAGCCCTCCCACCTTCTGGAGTGCAAACACTAGTGGCCATCATATTTGAGTCTCCACCAACCTGGCTTACATTGGTCGCCCCACCCAGGTTATTCCCTGAGACCCCTCACCTAACTTTTAGGCCACTTCCAGTGGCTTTTCCATACAAATGGCCTGTCTTGGATCATGCCGCATACTTTCCTAAAATCTCTCAAAGGTTCACAGAACCCAAAGGGGCAGTATCTGAACTCAGCATGCTCCACACTTCTTGCTGAGCAGCCCCAAGTCTGGCGCTAGCAGTAGCAGGCCTTAGTTCATGGCTTGATCTCTCAAGAAACCTCCAAAATCAGTGCAGGTGGCAAACATCTGAAGATTGCTTGGTGAATCTTGCCAGGTGGCCCCGGGCAGGGGCCAAATTGTGACTGAACTTGGTCTGTGATGGTGCCCCTCCCAAGAAGCCCCAGAGCTGGCACATCTGGTGGCTAGCTTCAGACAAAGCTAGAGCACCGCCTGGGGATGCATCCAAGTATGACACACCCAAAGGGCACACTGGGCAGGAACCAGAGTCTTGCTGAAGTGAATTCTGCTCTGTAGGGTCAGCTTCTCACTGGCCAGGCCTCACAGCCAATCAACCTGAAGGGTAATCCCTCCACTGATGTACAAACAGCAACCAAGGCTCAACTACAAAAAGAGAGCATGCACAATGCATATGAATTACACATCTGGAGCTCCTGGCTCAGATGACTAGAGAAGACTGCACCACTGGGTTCCACAGGACAACTACTACATAAGGCCACTCTACTAAGATAGGAAGGTATCGGAGCCCCACTTAATCCATAGAAACAAGCACAGGGAAGCAGTCAAAATGAGGAGACAAAGAAACATGTCCCAAATGAAATAACAGAACAGAGCTCCAGAAAAAGAACTAAAAAAAAAAAAAAATGGAGACAAGCAATCTACCAGATGCAGAGTTCAAAACACTAGTTATACGAATGGTCAATGAATTTAAGGGAGAAGTAGATTAACTCAGTGAGAACTTTAACAAAGAGATAGAAAAGATAAAAATGGAGATAGAAAAGAACAAGTCAGAAATGAAGAATACAATAACTGAAAAAAGAGAGAACAGATTACAGAGAATCAACAGTAGATTAAGTGAAGCAGAAGGCTGAATCAGTGATTTAGAAAATAAGTAGCAGAAAACACTCAGTTAGAACAGCAACAACAAAAAATGAATCAGGAAAAGTGAGGGGAGTTTACAGGGCCTCTGGGATAACATCAAGCATAAAAACATTTGTATCATAGGGATACTATACTGGAAGGAGAAAAGAGAGTACAAGAAATTGAAAAACTGCTTGAAGATATAATGATGGAAAACTTCCCTAACCCAGAAAAAGAAATAGATATACAAGTACAAAAACAGAGTCCCAAACAAGATGAAACCAACAAGCCTACACCAAGACACATCATAAATAAAATGCCAAAGATTAAAGACAAAGAGAGAATAGTAAAAGCAGCAAGAGAAAAACAGTTAATTACCTACAAGGAAGCTCCCATAAGACTTTCAGCTGATTTCCCAACAGAAACTTTGCAAGTCATAAGGGATTGGCATGAAATATTCAAAGGGAAAAAAGTAAGAACCTACATACAAGCAAGATTACTCTACTCAGCAAAGCTATGATTTAGAATGGAAGGACAGATAAAGAGTTTCTCAGACAAGAAAAAGCTAAAGAAATTCATGAACACCAAACCAGTATTACAAGAAATGTTAAGGGGATTTCTTTAAGAAGAAGAAAAAAAGATTAAAATGAATAATAAAATAGCAATAACTACATATATCTCCATAATTACTTTAAATGTAAATGGATTAAATGCTCCAATCAAAAGATAAGGTGACTGAATGAAAAAGAAAACAAGACCCTTACATATGCTGCCTACAAGAGACTCATTTCAGATGGAAAGCCACACACAGACTGAAAGTAAAGGGATGAAAAAGATATTTTATGAAAATGAAAATGATACCAACAACAACAACAACAAAAAGCCGAGGCAGCAATACTTATACCAGACAAAATGACTTTAGAACAAAGGTTATAATAGGAAACAAAGAATAACCCAGTAATCTTGCTTCTGGGTATTTATCCCAACAAACCAAGAACATTACTTTGAAGGGACATGTGAATCCATTGTTCATTGCAGCGTTATTTACAGTAGCCTAGATATGGAGGCAATGTGGATATTCATCAATAGATGAATGGTTAAAGTACATATATACAATGGAATATTACTCAGCCATAAAAAGAGCATAAAATGTTGCCATCTGCAACAACATGGATGGACCTGGAGAGCATTGTGCTGAGTGGAGTAAGTTAGACAGAGAAAGACAAATGCCATATAATTTCACTTACATGTGGAATCTCAAGAACAAAATAAGTTTAAAAAAGAAACAAATTCATAGATACAGAGAACATTTTGATGGTTACTAGATGGGAGGATGGTTTTGGGGGATGGATGAGAAAGGGGAAAAGATTAAGTAGTACAAATTGGTAGTTACACAATAGTCATGGGAATGTAAAGTATAGCATAAGGAATATAGTGAATAATATTGTAATAACTGTCAGATGAGTCTTAGATTTTTTGAAGTCATCATTTCATAAGATTTATAAATGTCTAATCACCATGTTTTACACCTGAAAACTAATATAATATTGTATGCTAATTGTAATTTAAAAATTATTAAAAAAACAATTTAAAAAATCAATCTAAACAAGTTTAATAAAAACACCACTCACACATACACACACAAAAAAACCTTTGAATCTATTCTTTTCTGAAAGAAACACTGCTTTCTCTCAATCTGCTTTTCCTAGCTATCCTAAATTTATACTTTGGTTTGCTGTTTAAGTATCATTTCCTAAGAGAAGTGCCCCCTGACCAGCTCTAAACTTAGAGCTCTCTGTTATGCATTCTTTGATTAACTTTTGTTTCAAAACAGCTGTCAAATTTTAAATAAATACTTTATTTATTTTTATATTTAATATTTGCATTCTTCTTTAGACTGTCAGTGAGAGATGAAAGCCCAGTGCTAGCAGTGCTAGCACATAGTAAACAATACTCATTCAATGTAGGAGAAATTAATTGGGATGAGAAGTGAGTGAGAGTGTAAATGGGAATGTAGCAATAAGAACCAGGAGTGTAAGAATGGAAGCAAAAGCTATATGAAAGGAAAACATAAGACTTATAATGTGAGGATCATAGAACAGTGTGGAATTAAGGATGGTTTCATTATTTGAGATTTTTTTCAGATTGTATTAACTAGAACATTATGATTTTTAACTGCCTAATTTCAGTGTAAATCATATCATTGTAATCATATAACTACAATCATATAATACTAACAATGGACTAGACCTTAGAAATTCAGTGTAAATTCATAACTTGAAATAAAGATACTCAGTCCAGATAAAGTGAATAATTCTTAGTTTCTTAACAGATTTATCAACAAAATAAACATGCATGAATAATGCATTGCTTACATGATATTCAAGTATTCAGGTATTGATACTTTCATAAAATGAAATTGTGGTGATAGTGCTATAAATATATTAAAGCGTGTATTTTCAAAATGTGCATATTCTTAAGTGGGTCTGCTAAAAATAATTTGATTATGTTTTTGGTTATTGAAAGAAATTGACATTTTAATATTCACTGTTATTGGTTGATAATAAATTTAATATAAGTAAATTCTGAACATCTATTATTGATTTGACATATTTAGTTTTATTAACATAACTTTTTGCTATTGTTTAGTTTAATAAATACATTTTAAAAATTAATTTGACTTGTTTCTAAGTCATAAATCTTTTATGTGAGTATATAGGTGATTTATATTTCTCTTTTTAAAAAAACTAAAGAGGGTTAATTTAGATGTAATCTGGGGAGACTATAGAAATAAGGCATAAAAAGCACCTTCACATCTTTGAAGAAAACCATCTACATAAAGTAAAGTACTTGTTACTTTGATGCCTGTATACTGAAGTATATTATTTCCATGTGGGGTCTCAAGACTATAATATGTTTATTGTATTATTTTTCAGAGACAGTAACTTTTGGTTTTTCATTTTTATTACAGCAATAGTAGGACTTTTTGATGTTTAAAGAAAGTAAAATTGTTTTTCCGAAGTAATAAAATCTTATTTTATTGCTTATTCTGTTTCAACAATAATAATTATTATGACTTAGAAACCCTTCTGTCATTTTGTAAGGAACAGAACAAATAAAACCATGTCAACTTTTCTGTTTATCATAAAATTCTAGTACTTGAAAGTTGTTGATGAGGGACTTTAAAGTTCAGGAGCTTTACAATGTGAAAAATATAATCTAGCTCTTCAGCAGTGTTTCAGCTATGAACCAGGACAGTAGTGATCCAAATTACTAACAAGGAAAATGTATATGGAACTCTAACTAAACCTATCTAAAGCTATTTTGTGTATCATATCCTAGGAAATGTAACTAATTTTTTTTCCCTGTGATACTGTGTTGGAGATATGTTCATAGTAAGATTACCAGAATTATTTGTAGGCTAATTTGAGTTGATAATTTTCATAAATGTAGTTTTTTTTTAAAAAAATAAGCACATCATTTCCAAACTCACTGTAACTGGGCCCAAGTACATTTTAAAAACTTTCCTGGTAATCCTGATAGGCAGAGACCCAAGAGCCTCTGATTTAAATAGATATAATTTGTTTACAATATCTAGCATGTTTCCTCATACATAGTAAGCAGATAGTAACTGTGCATTATTATTGCCAATGATTATAATTTTTGTCCTGTCATATCCTGGGTCACATTGCCTGGTTCTAGGATGTGCTCAAATAGGTCTTATTTACGAATATGATTTCAAAGTGTGAATTTGGTCCATACTAACCCTTCTTGAATGTGGCTATTTAGACAATAAACAATACCTCAAAGTAATGAAATATTCTTTACTGACATCTGTGAGAGCACTGCATTGTACCACAGTATAAGATATCTCTTGTAACTCTTGCCAGGGTCCTGATATACACCACTTCTCTATCAACTCCAGGTGATTGAGTCTATGGCACAGGCCCTGAATTTCTTCCTTAATCAGCTGCATGGTTAAGGATGCCCAAATGAACTGTCCCGAGAGAACAAGGCCTGTCTTAAAAGTCAGGTCCAGTATATGTGAAAGAAAGAGTTGAGTGTTTGCTCCTTTCTTTAAAGAACAATATTCTCCACTCTTAAACCTGGCTCAAATTGTGTACTGGGGTGGGCTAATTAGTGCATCCTTTCTTTCTGGAAAAGAAGTGAAAGTAGGATATGAGCTCTGAAGAAGAAGAGACCAATGTCAAACCTAATCATAGCAAAGAAAATCATCTTACTTTTTAGTTCTACTTAATTGCTGTAGCTTTTGGTTACATTGGAGACAATATAAGAAATGAAAATCACACATATAAGGCTTCAAATCTTACTTCTTCCATTTACTAGAATTCACTTTTAAAATAATTGTATGATATCGATTAATCCCAGTTTCCATCACAAATTGTTTATGGTATTAATCATATTTCAGGAATTTGATAAGAATCAAATATGATAAATGGATTTCAATAAGTGATCCATAAATTATTTACATGCATTAACAACAAAAGGGTTCCATAGTCAAATATACTTGAGACAAACTATCTTTATTTCAGGATTTATTAGATACTTTAATATGCATTTGTAAACTTCCAGAGGAGGATATGGCAGTATTCTTTCTCAAAATTAGTTATCCATAGAACTTCTTTTCCAAAAAGCATCTCAAGGATTAATAATTTGTTGAAAAACCTTTGGAAAACATTGGGTTAGGCATAATAAGTAAAATGACTAAGAAAGCACTTAATGTAATAAACATTTTATACTATATGATTTGTGAACAATGCATATTTTGTATTAACAAAATATAATATCTTTTTATTGGCTTATGTGGTTAAAATGATAACTTTGTGTGGAACTTATAAATTATGTAAATTTGATATTTCAGAAGAGTGATGAACACCAGAGTTCCACCAGGAAAGAGCAGTGGGGTGTGAGACATAGAGATTCTCTTAATCCGAGCCTTGATAAAACTTGCAGGGAGAAAATAAAAGGGCATGGCTTTTTTATCAATCACAAACTTAGAGTTTTAAGAAAGGGATGAGTTAAAATTAGGCTACAAATATGCACAACAGAAAGAAGGGAGGGAAAGAAGCAGCAGAGGAAAGAAGGGAAGGAGAAAGGAAGAGAGGGAAGGAAGGAAGAGTATCCCTGGGATAATGGCAGAGAGATATTTGGTTAGGAATTATGTATGCAACTGAAGAAAAGCAACAAAATATTCCAGAGCCAATGGATACCTCTGTAAAGTCTTAGTAAATTTTTTCTCTTGAATCGAATGAATTGAGATTCTTTTGTTCTACTGACACATACCAGTTATTACTGGAAAATTCTTATACTACAGTAAAGGAATAGCTATTCTAGAGATACTAGAATACTGTGACTATAAGGTGAAAGACTAGAGAGAAAGCCTTCCAGTTCTTAAGCAGTAGCAGTTGTGGATACAATAAAAAATAATAATAATAAATAATAATGATAATGCAGAGAGCTCTTTTCATCAAAATGCCCAAAATGTTTCTTCTTGGTGACTTATACTCCACCTTCACTGGGGAAGAGTTAACATTTTTGTTCCCTTATTCTTATAATATCCCATAAACTAGTTATCAAAAGGCAGTATACATTATTAGATGTTACTAATTCCTTAGTGTTTTTGTTCTTTCACCTTTATACTGGAATAATATTTAATCACCAAAAACATATTCTAGAATATTAGAGCTAAAAAAAAAATCACATCAATGTAAACTCTTATTTTAACCAAAAACTAGGTTAAAGGAAAACAGATCATTGAGATCTGGCTTTAAAAACTGAATCCCATTGTTACATAGTCTCATCTGCACCCTATTCTACTACGTGCTGCTAAGCGATTTCACAATCCATTTCTCTCTCTACTCTGTGTAACTTCAATGAGCATAATTTCAGATCTGTTATAACTAGAGTGTTTTGATGAGTAAAATGATATTTAAAGAGGAAAAAAGGGAAACCTGTGATCCACTTCAATGAAAGTCTGCCAAATACTATTTAAAATGCTAGCATTTCTCATCCAGAAACCAATGTAAACTAAAATATAGATGACTTTATTCATGTTCCATTTAATAAAATGTCTTAATTCCATAAGGCAAGAAATTCTGGATTGACATTTAGTTATACAGTAAGAGAAAATATAGTCTTGTGCAGGGGCAAATAAAATACTGTCACAATGCATGATTTTATACTGTTCCTCTAAAAGTCTATGAAATAAATGTCATTGCTAATTGTGCAGTTAGTCCTCAGAGGTCAGGCACTGGAGGTTCCTGATGTGACAAGCTATACACATACCAGGATTAACCATAGGAAATAGTAAATATATTTGATTCTCTTATAGAGAAAGTAAAAAGATCCATTGCTTGTGAATTAACGGAATTTTAAAATAGTCTATAAAAAAAAACAGTTATATGAATACTTTGTGTTAGCTCGACATAACCAACATCTTTAGACCAGAATGGTTGTCAGAGGAAAGGAAAATTGACATTGTATGTAAGATTTGCCAGAACAATAATGTGGATGCAGGGACTGGAATTTTCAATAGTAAATATTGGAGTTATATTCCTGTGGTCTCTTCAGCTCAAAATGTTGCAGTTCCATTGACTGTTGAAGTAAGTGAGGATATGTAAATTGTGTATCAAAGGGTTCCTATAGGTGGACTTAGTCCTGTGGGACTACCTTACTTTTGTCTCTTCAACCTCATTTTTATTTCCTTGCTTCTTTGAGAATTGATCCCCCTTCAATGAGACTCCTCTTTAGCTGCAATAATTTTAAAACAGTTCCCTTTAGTCCTGTGTTAAGAGAGAGTTCATGGCTATGTCCTGACTCAGAATTAAAGCATGAATAAGATAGAAATCTTTGCTGTTTATTTTATAACTCTGATAGACTCTACTTTAAAATACAATTAGTTCTTCCAATTTAATAACTTTGGCTATTTATATCTGCCAGCGGCAATAATTCAAATGCAGATTTGCTTGTAATGAGACTCATTGGTGATGCTCTTTGATAATTTCCCATGGGCAGATCTACCATATATCATATGGGTATGAAGACAGAACTACAAGGTACACGTATGCTTACCTAATTCCATTGTGGTTCTTTATTAAATTTCTTTCTGTAGTTGTAGGTCTTGTCATATGGAGTAGCTTCCATAAGTCACCACACACAATGCTTGTGATAGTTTTTAATTCATTGCATCTCAGCTCCAAATTCACTTGTCATTGCAAAGATGGATCTAAACCCTTTAAATTATTTTCCTTTGTCAGTTGGCATGGTATAAAGCTTTGTCAGTAGATAGTGATGAAGATAAATACAAGATGAGCCCTCATTTATTAGTGGCATTGATATTTTCTTGGCAGGCTCCTGTAGCACATTAGGCTTCATCAGGGTCCACTCCTATGGTGTAGACAGTTTTCTAGTACCTGGCTCTGCAGCACAAGCAGCTTCTTCAGCACCTGGCTTCTAGAGTGCATTACAATCATCTGCATCCAGTGACCAGGAGCTTCTCCTGGCTTTTCACTCCAGCAGTTTCATAGTGGATGCCTTTGATGTGACATGACTTTCTGTGGCAACCTAGAGAACAAATTTCAAGTAAGTTTCTCTGATGCCCACACCGCTACTTGTCCATCATCCAGTAAGAAATGGCCATTTACTCACCAACAAGGTCTAGATCTCAGCCCTTGGGTCTCTTTTGAAATGCTCTATTTTAGCTCAAGGGATACTTCTGCTTTTTATATTTATTATGCTTATATTCTTTAGAGTTCTCATTATATCTTTCTAGCCATAATGGTTAATTTGTGTGTCAACTTGGTTATTCTTTGTTGACAAGTTGTTTGGTCAAACACTGTTCTAGATATAGCTGTAAATATATTTTAAATCTAATTAACGTTTACAATTAGTTGACTTTAAATAAAGCAGATTGTTCTCCATAGTGTGGGCAGGCCTCATCCAATCAGTTGAAGACTTTAAGAGGAAAAGACAGAGGTTTCCTGAAGAAGGAGGAATTATGCCTGAGTTTTCAATCTTCAGATTCAAAACTGCAATATTAACCCTTACCTGAATCTCCAGTCGGCTAGCCCTAAAAGTTTTGTATTTGGTACTCTCCACAAACTGATGAGCAAATTATTTAAAATAAATCTTTCAGTGTCTTCTTCTTTCTAGTCTATTTATTCCATTTCTATGGAGAACTCTGACTAATACACACTAACCAATTCTTCATTATTCAAGTCCCTTGTTAGAATGAATAATTTCTCTTATTAGACTTTCCCTATGCCTATTGCTGTGTGATTTCTGTCTCCTGATTGGACCCAACTGCAATGCTCTTGCTAATATGCTGACAGCCTAAGGTCTATGAGAGAAATTTCTGGGATAGAGTTGGGATCCTGAAATACACTATTCAGTATCAGGAGATGTTTCACATGTTTCCTCTATGTCTATCCTTGTTTATATTTTTCTAGATTTCTAGTTATCTTTGTTTGAGGTGATATGGGTGGGTATGGTCAACATAAAACCAAAACTAAAACCAACCCTAAAATAATCAGGGTTAAACATATACTTTAAAAAAGAATTGGAGTTGTATGGCTATTGTTTTTGGCATATATCATTTTCCTGATTTTTATTGTGAATATTCCTGTAACAAAAGAAAAAGATAAAGGCACCAATTGTTCTCTAATTAGAGAGGGCATCAATTCTAATCATGTAGAAAAATAGAAATCATCACAAGTGGTAGAGTAATAGAACAGCTCTTAATGAGAAACAAATATAGAAGAAATCACAATTGGAAACAAACATGGGCAATAGGAAATAAACTTTGTTTTTCAATTTTCAAAAAGATAATTCTGTAAGAAAAGCAATTTAAGAGTTACCTCTTTCTTCTCTGTCTATACAAATATGCCTTCCAATAACCTGGAAATCATTTTTTTTTTAATAACCTCAATTCACTATATGCAATAATTCCACAAGTTTGGTATCTGTTAGCACAAAAATATAGTTCAAATCACTTCACTTCCTTTCAATTGTATACATTACACTAATCCTTCAAGTTTTAGCCTTAGTTAATTCTCTATCATTTCTCTCCTAGATTATTGCATTGGTTTCCTAATATCTTTCCAGATTTCATTATTGCTTTCATCAGTCCAATCTTTATAATCTTTATAATCCAAGTGATATTTGAAAATGTCAATATTATCACAATTTCCAACTTCAAACTCATTGATCACTACTCATGCTTTTGAAAATAAAACCTAAATTATTTAATATTAACTAAAACAAAAACAACAGCAAAAACTAACATTTGCTTTTATGTTAAGCCAGAAAATTTTCTAAATACTCTGATTATATTTTAAAAATATTTTTATAATTTCATACTTTACATTATGTAGATATTATTATTATTTCATAAATGAGTAAAATAGGCACACGAAGGTTAAACAATTTGCCCATACCACCAATGACTGCTACTGTCAGAATTCAAACACAGTCTAACTTCAGAATTAACAATGTTAAACTACATGCTTTACCCAAACTGTTGCTCAGCATAATTTTTCATAGGCATCTGATTCAGCTCTCCGACTTACAATGCTCTAACCACACTAGTATTTGAATGTTTCTACAAGTATCAAACTCTTTTCCTTGCCTCTTCTCACATGCTGTTTCATCTTCCTGGTATGCTCTTCCTCCCACTGTGCACATGATTATTTTTACTCCACCTTCAAGACTAAATTTAAAAGTCACTCTTCTAGAAAATTAAAGGACAACTGCCCAATCTAAAAAGGTCTTATATGTTCCCCTCTCTTATAGGACATACTTTTTTTTTTAATGTATTTTACATACGATTAAAAATGTATATTTTTCATTTGATTAATTTCTCCTTTCTCAAGTAAAGTATATAAGAACAAGGACTGAGTCTGTTTTGTTCACCGAATGGTTTCTAGTGCCAAGAAATAAATAGTTCATGGATGACTGAACAAGTGAATTATGAAGATAGGTCTCTTGATGGAAACTGAAGGGGTTCCCATCTGGCAGCTTCCATTATTTCTAAATACAGGATCTTCTTCTCAGTGAGGAATGGAAAAGAGTTAGATGTGCGAAAAACATCAGAAGGTTTAATACATTATTGCATAAGGTGAAGAATGTATATGTAGTGTTAGCAAGCTGTCCCAGGGTATAACTGATTTTTTTTTCTTTTAAGTATCACTCATTTTTGGTGGCACATGAAAAGAAAACAAGATGGCAAGTACTTGAGTTTAGCTGTATTTGAGGTTTGGTCACATAGTTAAATAGAAAAGACAGAGGTCAAGAAGCAACCTTGAACTGAGGATCATCAGAACTGACAGTGTATGTTAGGGGTGTAATGTGGAAGCCGAGGTGCAACGGAGATGGTCATTGGAGATGAGAAGACTGAAGAACTGAGAAGCCACCTGCTTCCAGTAAATCTCACCTGATTTCATGAGCTCAAATATCCCACTCTTACCACAGCATTCCTCTTTCTCACTTGTTTGTCCAGCCACTCTGATTATAACTGTTTCATAATATGACTGAAATATTAACTCATTTTGTCTTAAAACCCACATCTACCACCTCAAATCTTATATTGAATCCACCTTTACTATCACTTAAACCTCAATCCAAGTTCTTAAAATCCTTTTCTGATAACCCAAAGAAGGATTCAACTAAATATACCATGATGTGACTGGTATAGGACAATTACTACTATGACTAGGTTTTAACTTCTCTTTGTTCTGTAGTTTGTACAGAGCATTATCTACTATCTTCTGTCCAAATATGAAATGAGTTTTTTTAAAAATAATAAATCCAATTAAATAGTGTTATGAACTCATCAAAACACATATAAGTATGCAGTATTATGTGATGGAAATTGCATTGGACAAGAATTATTTTAATGTCTTCTTAGAAGGGTTTTCAAGAAATCCAATATTATCAACAACACTTATAAAGTATAATATGGTAGTCTTGGAAATGTTTTACATGATTAGTAAATATCCTGAAATTGCATAGGCAAAAATATACCAATGTAAACCAATTTTTATATATGTATCTAATCTCTCTCTATAAATATTTATCTCTATATCTGTCTATGTACATAAAGGGTAAAAATAAACATTATGTTAATAATGAACATTTATGTAGGAGAGAAATTTCAGTATAATCCATTTATGGTATAACTAATTTTTAAGGAAATTCTGAAATCCCAAATAAAATAATGTATCTCAGCATATTTTCAGAAATATATGCAACATAAATAAAGGAAATAGATCCTATTATTTGTTTCCAAAAATAGATTACATACCTGTAGATAGAATGAATGTCACCATCTAATATTTCTTTGGAATTTAGAGTTATAAATATAAATAATATCACTTTCTTTCCGGACATAGGGAAGTGATCAGTTTGAGTAGATACTGAATATTTAAAGATACACTATATTTACTTAAATGCTGGAAAATAAATGTTTAAATTATATGTAATAAATTTAAATTACCTCTCTTTTGTCTAAGGACTAGTATTGGAAGTACCCCCAGAACAATTTGAAAAATGTCTTCAATTTTCTACTGTCCTTCTAACTTCTAGTTAATTTCACACTCAGGTTCAATCTGTGAAACAGTGATTTCGAGTACTGGAACCATAGGAAATAGGGCTTTTTGTGATCTTTCAAATTGTAGCATTAGAGAATTTTTGATATTATCTATATCACCACTTGAACACTGCATTCTTAAGACCATATGATTCTACTCTTTTAAAAATTCACATCAATTTATAATCATATTTATTAGTAGTAATTAACTTTAGATCTTGTGTCACATGAATAATACAGTGAGGACTTTTGGTTAACAGCTTGGTTTTAATATGATATGATCATTTGCCAGTTGATATACAGTAGTCCCCCTTACCCATGGTTTCTGTGGTTTCAGTTACCCATAGTTAACTGTAGCCCGAAAATATTAAATAGAAAATTTGAAAATAAACAATTCATAAATTTTAAACTGCACACCATTCTAGTCAGTGTGATTAGAAATCTCATGCTATCCCACTCCACCTTGTCTAGATGTGAATGAATCATCCCTTTATCCAATGTATCCACACCAAATACATTACTAACCCATCAGTCACATAGCAGTTGTCTTGTTTTCAGATTGACTGTCACAGAACCACAGTGCAATGCTTGTGTTCAAGTAACACTTAAGCAGTAGCCTAAGGCTATGTCACAATGCCTATGTCACTCATCTCACTTCATCTCATCACATGGACATTGTATAGTCTCATATCATCCAAGAAGAAGAAGAATGAGTATAGGGAAATAAGATATTTTGAGAAAGAGAGACTTCATTCACATAACTTTTATTACAATATATTTTTATCATTATATTTTATTATCATCAATCTTTACTGTGACTAATTTATAAATTAAATTTTATCAAAAGTATGTATGTATAGGAAAAAAACATAGAATATATGAGGTTCAGTACTATCCACAGTTTCAGGCATCAACTGGGGGTCTTGGAAAAGGGAGAAATACTGTAATCTTGAAATGCTTCCGAAGAAGGAAATTAGAAAATCTATCTCAAAACACTGTTAAATATATTGAAATAAGGAAATGTCGGTGAAAACAATGCAAATTGTTTTTATTAGTAAACTCATGAAATCTTACTAACAGTGACACAAGTGTTGGGAATGCATTTGATTGAGAACAAGGTTATCCCTCAGGTACAAATCTTACTTCAAGGTGAAAAAAGGAAGTAACCATATTTGGTTCACGTATATCAACATTTCAGAAAAAAAAAGTTACAATGACCTATCAAGAATGGCAAACAAAAGGTTTCTATTTAATTACATGGTGCTAAAACTAAATGAAGGACTTCTGGCATCCACTCAGGATATAAAAAGGTAGAAAGAGCTTTACTTCCATATACATGATGAAGAATATGCCAAATAATCTGAACATTCACAATTTTCTTGAACTTTTCAAAAAGGTGAGGACCCAACACTCTGATTTGATTTTAAGCTCTTAAAAGACTAGCTAAAACAATTCTGAAGAACATAGTTGGAGGACTCACACTATAAAATTTAAAGACCTATTTTAAAGCTCCAATAATAAGCAGTGTATTATTAGCAAAAGGACAGATGCATAGATCAGGGAAACAGAATAAAGAACTCATAAAATTTCTTACACAAATACAGCTAACTTATTTTTGACTAAGATTTAAAGATAATCCAATGAAAGAAGACAGCCTTTACAACAAATGTTGCTGGAAGAATTGCATGTCCATATGCATTAAAAGCAAATAAACAAACCTCAATCCACACCTCATACCTTATACAAAAATTAACTCAAAATAGAACAGAGAACTTAATTTAAAATGTAAAATTTAAATCTCTTCTAAGTCAGACGGAAAAAGATAAATATCATATAATTTCACTTGTATGTGGAATCTAAGGAACAAAAGAAATGAACAAACTAAACAAAAACAGACTTACAGATACAGAGAGCAAACTGGTGATTGCCAGAGGGAAGGGGAGTTGAGGGACTGGGTGAAAAAAGTTAAGGGATGAAGATATATAATTTAGTAATTACAAAACAACACAGAGATTTAGAGCATGGCATAAGGTATATAGTCAATGTCATTGTAATGGTTGTGTGTAGTGCCGGATGGGTGGCTAAAGTATTTTGGGGGATCACTTCATGGATTGTATAAATGTCTAACTTTTATAAATTTAAGAAATAAAGAAATGGAAAAAATCTTCTGGTAGAAAATATATAAGAAAATCTGTGTGACCTCAGACTGTTGAAAAGTTTTCAGATACGGTACCAATCTATGAAAGAAAAAAAAAAAAACAACTATAAGTTAACATCATCAAAATGAAAATAATTTTCTTTGTGAGATATTATTAAGAAAATAAAAAGCCAAGCCATAGATTGGTAGAAAATTTTCACATTACACATCTGATTAACTACATTTTTCCAGAACACATAAAGAATTCTTAAAAATTAACAGCAAGAAAATGAATGATCTCATTTGAAAAATTTTAAAAATTAATTACTTTATTTTGGGAGGAAGTGACATTGATTAACAAAATCCAATAAGTTTCAAGTGTACAATTCAACAGTAAGTCATATATACATGATATATACATGTGTATATATATATATACACACACACATATATATGACTTACTGTTCACCACCCATAATTTTCTTTCCATCACCACATATTTAACTTCTTTTACCCCATCTACCATCCTCCTCTCCCGCTCCCTTCCCTTGTTAACCACTAGCCACTGTTCATGACCATGAGTCTCTGTTTGTTTGTCATATTTGTTTGTTGCTTTTAGATTTATATCTCACATATATGTGATATCATGGTTTTCAACTTTTTCTGTGTGGTTTACTTTGCCTAGCATGATTATCTCAAGATCCATCTATATTGTCACAAATGGCAGTATTTCATCTCTTCTTATGGCTGAGTAATATTCTATTGGATATGTGTAGCATATCTTCTCTATCCGATCATCTATTATAGGACACTTCGGTTGCTTCCATGTCCTGGCCACTGTGAATAATACTGCTATGAACATCATTGTGCATATATCTTTTTGGATACATGTTTTCAAGTCTTTTGGTTAAATACCCAATAGAGAGATTGCTGGATCATATGGTAGACCAATTTTTAGTTTTTTGAGAAAACTCCATACTGTTTCCCATAATGGTTGTACCAATTTTCTGTCCCAAAAGCAGTGTATGAGGGTTCCTTTTTCTCTATACCCTCTCCAAAACTTACTACTTGTCCTGTTGGTAATAGCCATTCTAACAGATGTGAGATATTATCTAATTGTGGTTTGGATTTGCATTTCCCTAATAGCTAGTGAAGTTGAGCATCTTTTCATATGTTTGCTGGCCATTTGTATGTCTTCTTGGGAGAAGTGTCTGTTCAGGTATTCTGCCCATTTTTTAATTGGATTGTTTGGATTTTTGTTGTTATTGTTATTGAGTTGTAAGAGTTCTTTTGATATATTGGATATTAGCCCCTTATCAGAGGCATTGTTTGCAAGTATCTTTTCCCATTCAGATGTTTATCTATTTGCCTTATTGATGGTTTCTTTTGCTGTGCAGAAGCTTTTTAGTTTGACATAATACCATTAATTTATTTTTGCTTTCACTTCCCTTGACTTTGAGTTCAAATTCATAAAATCCTCTTTAAGTACAAGGTCCGTGAGTTTAGTACTTATGTTTTTTTCTATGCAATTTATTGTTTCGGGTCTTATATTTAGGTCTTTAATTCATTTTGAGTTAATTCTGGTATGTAATGTGAGACAAGAGTCTAGTTTCATTTTTTTGCATGCAGCTTTCCAGTTTTTCCAGCACCATTTATTGAAGAGGATTTCCTTTCTTCATTGTAGGTTTTTGGCTCCTTTGTCAAAAATTATTTGCTCATATAAACAGGGGTTTACTCTGGACTCTCAATTTTGTTCCACTGGTCTGTGTGTCTGTTTTTATGCCAATATCATGCTGTTTTGATTACTGTCACTTTGTAGTATAATTTGAAGTAGGGCAGAGTGATACCTCCAGCTTTTCAACAATTCCATTTTTAAGCAGGTAAAATATCAGAAAAGCGTCTTCACTTAAGAAGCTCTACAGATTTAAAATAAATATATTAAAATATTCTCAATATATTACTCATTAAGTAAATGCAAATAAAAACCACAGTGAGATGCCACAGTGAGATACATATCTGTAAAAATGGCTCAACTCAAAATAAGTTGGTAACACCAAGTCCTGGTGAGGATGCAGAGCAACGGGAACATTCATGCAATGCAAACTGGAATAGTCACTTTGGAAAACAGTTTGGGAATTTTTTATAAAGTTAAACGCCTAACATACGAACCAACATTCCATTCATAGAAATTTACCCCCCCCAAAATAAAAATATATGATTTTCAAATACCAATTAATGAATATTTACAGAAGTTTTATTTATAATTGTCCCAAACTAGAAACAACCCAAATATCCCTCATTAAGGACAGATACACTGTGGTACGTACATACATAGAATTCTACTCAGCAATAAAAAAGTAGTAATTAGTTATTTGAGCAACAATATGAATGAAATTTATATGAATTATGCTAAGTGTAAAAAGCCAAATTTAAAATGTTAGATATGTCTCTGGCCATGCCACCTTGAACAAGCCCGATCTGGTCTGTTCTCGGAAGCTAAGCAGGGTTGGACCTGATTAGTACTTGGATGGGAGACCACCTAGGAAGACCAGGTGCTGTAGGTGTATAAAATAAAAAATAAGGGATTGTAAGCCGACAACGTTCTTGAGATCTGTGAGGTCAACCAAGGATTACCTAGCCTAAAAAAAAAAAAAAAGAAAATGTTAGATAGTTACTGTATGATTCCATTTACACATTTTAAAAAGGCAAAATGGTAAGTGTCATCAGTTTTCAATCCTGGGGATAAGATGAATGAGTGTAGAGCGGCATACAGAATTTCCATGTTAGAACTGTTGTATATCTATGTTATGGTAATAATCACAAATATATGTTGTCAGTACTCACAGAATTATACATCTCTATAAAGGGTTGAATTTTACTGTATGTAAATTATGCCTTAATTTTTAAAAAAGGAAAAAACTTAGGAATAAATGTTTCTATGTAAATAGCGAGTACACTACAATAAATATTCCATTTATTTATAAGATAATTAAACTAGATCTGCCTGAGAGACAAGAGTAATATAAAAAATGATTAATATACTATTTTTATAAAATAAAAACAAAAATCACAACCTAGACATAACTGTGTTTTGGAAAAAAAAAGATGATATCGTCTCAGGCACACACAATATGATTGTCACCTAATTGAGGCCTGTTAATAAGACATTTATTTATCTCTACTCAGTTCTATTTTTCAAAATAATGGAGGAGATAGAAGCAGAAACTAAGAGGAAGAAAAAAGAAAAGGATAAATTAGAATAAATATAAGGAAGAGGAGGAAAAACTGAAAGTATTTGAATGTCCATAAATAAATGGGCACATTTTCAGAACGCAAATAATAGAAATAGGAAAAGAGATGTAATTTAAAAAAGCATAACTAAATACTGGCATGTTTCCAAACATGATGAACCTAAATGATAACAATTACAAAAAGAAGGAGGTGGTGTGTTTTGCTGTAGTCTGACTTTCGACGAGAATGACCATGACAGAAAGTATGCAAAAAGATGCATTTGTAACACCTGTTATTTGAGTCTAAATTCTGGGTACAGTTCTATCTATTCTAAGTTCCACATTGTTCCCTAAAAATCATTCTAGAATTTTAGTCAATAAAAAGAAAAAAACTCTACCGTCCATAATGTTCAGCAATATTTCTACCTTTTTGATGACTCAAGCTCTTCCCAAAGCTATTTATGTCTTATAAGTGGATGAATAAAACTCTATCCCTAAGTGTGGAGACGCAGCAAACACACCCTGGTTTATTCTACAAAAGATTCCACCATTTCCTATTGAATCTTTAAGAGTCAGACACCTGAAAGAAATAAAAGTCTTTATACTTTTGTCCTCTCTGTATTGCTGATAATCCACCCAGCACACACCTGTCAACATTTGTGCCCTGTGTTTCTTTGACAAATAATAAAGAAAATCTTCCTTAATTCATTTTTAGTAAATAAATTGTGAGGTAAGAGTCCTTTCTGCTTACTAACTAGCTTCATGGATTCTTGCTATGTCCCTTCTAAAATAATTTGAGATCACCTCTGGTGTGTAGAGAAGTAAAATTAACAAATCAAGTAATTTATTCAAAATTTGGTAGATGATTTGTGCTAATGAGTAAAGGTTACCAGTAAGGATTTTCCCCTCATCTGTCGAAATATTTCCAATTTAACCTACGTATCTGGAGGAAATGAGTGTCCTATTCTTGTGCTCTAACACAAAAGAATGAATTTTAGAAATGTGAGGCTAGATGGAAAGAGAAGGTAGCAGTAACAAGATGGAGAAGATATAGTGTCAGTAATTTCTTACATTACTTCTCAAATTCCAGGATGCCTAAAGAATGGAACGAAATGGACTATTATAGTAATATGATACGTGAGCTGAAGATAACAGTACAATGATTCTGTGACAAGCTGGCTGGTGGATTCAATAACAGGCAAATATGTGTGTCCACACTCCTTTTATGTGAACCAGACTCAATAATCCTTTGTCCTTCTTCCTCCTCCATCTTTAAACCAGATGGAACGAGCCTTGAACTTTTACTCACATTTATTGAGACCGCAGGGACCTGGCATTAATTATTTCCTAGAAACTGGCTTGACTTTCTACAGACAACCAGAGGACAAGCTTGCTGAGACAGCACATCAGTTAAGGGTACTAGTCCCTCTAGTGGGCTGAAAAAAAATTATTGGAAGATTCAAATTGACCTTTTCCTAGTGGCAAGTTTATACATAGTATTGTCAAAGGAGTTTAATTTTCATAGAATTTAATAATGTTCTGGATTTATACTTTTAAGTTCATAGCTGTACTCCCAGTTGATTTGCCTAGACATTCTATTTTCTAACCTTTTCTGCTTTGGAATTATAAACCATGTTTCTGGACCCTACATTTTCTATGATGGACTTTCTTGATTCCCGTTTTGAGAAAGTTATTTAACTTCTCTAAGTCTTAAATTTCTTATCTGTAAGGTGAGTATGATTATACCCACTACATACAGAATTGTTATGAAGATATAATGAATTTAATGAAATAAGTGTATGAGGTTCTTAGCATATGGTTAGCACATATTGGATACTTAATACATTTTATCTATTATGATTATGTCTTAATTCTTCCTGCCAATCAGCCCCCAGCATAGTGCTTAACACACAGTAGACCCAGGTTTAAAGTGTACACAGTGAAAGAATATGTCTTTGAAATATTTCTTCCAACAAGTAAGTTTTATGTAATTTCTAAAAATAGTTCTTTTATGTGGCAAATTCTTTTTGTGATGAATCTTAAGCAAAATGATCTCCTGACAGTTTTTAAGAACAGGAACATTGTTTTAAAATTATTTCCATTATAACACTGTAGTAGTTTCATTAGACAATACATTGTATGATTGCTTGCCTTGAAAAGAATTCCAAAAGAGATTAATTCTTTTCTCAAAAGATAATAAACTCCACAGAAAAATATACTATAAATATGTACGTGGGTGGTGGTAGTATATGTTTGTATGTTCTATTTGCACAAAATCTATGTGATCTGTCTTAAATATTATTTTTAGCAATTTCTTGTTTGGAAATTACTGAAGGTCATCTTTATCATGTTATTTAATGTTAATTTTGGGGATGTCTCATTGTATATTTGCTTTGACCAGCTATTCAGCTTTTCTTTCCTTGCTTTTAAAAGCTTGTTAGGCGTATGTTCATGCTCAGTGCTTTTGTTGAAATATGCATTCACAGTTCTACGTGCTCACTTGAATGTTATCATAACACAGAAATCTATGCCTGTATTCATTTTAAATAAAGCATATTCTTTATTTCCTATAATCTATTAAGTTTTTGCTAACTTGTCTTTGTTTAGTATTGTAACTCCCAACTTAATTAATTTCTATTTTGTTTTGTTTGTTTTCTGATCTTGAAATTAAAAATATGCATTGATGGAACTACAATCCAGAACATTTATCTTTCATTCTCCTATTCTTCCTTCTAGTTTATTTGAATAATTACATAATTATTCATATTCTAACAAAAATCATAACATTTTTATTTTATGTTCTATTCGGCAATATTTAATTTCTAGAATGTATATTATTAATTATAACATAAAACACTCATCTATTTAGTATTATAACCTTTAAAAAGGGACATGAAATAAAATTATATTTAAACTGTGATAGAGGTAACTTTTCTAATCATCTGCAGTGACTATCCATCCAGAAACTTTAAAAAATACAATATTAAATTAAAAACCTATTTTAAGGTATACAAAAAGTTTAAATTCTATTTCTATGACTGTAGCACATGACTTTTTTTAAAGGCTATGTAATTGGAAAATTCTTATTTTCTGCCTTCAATCCTATCCTATAAGAAAGTAAACAGGCAAAAGGTAAAAATTCTGTTGTTGCCATCTCAGTTTGGTGCACCAGGTTCACTCATCTTACATTAAGGGAGTTATAAAAATTAAGCATGATTGTAGTGTGTTAGTCTTATAATTAGTACTTTCTAAGTCTATTCACAAGAGCCAAACTCCTAGTGTTTTTAGTCACACTGATCTACAGAGCAAGAAATTTGCATGGGGTAAATAACAGCACTTTCCAAAAAGGAGTTAATCATCAAGGGGGAAAAAGCCTTTTGGCATTTATTGTTCTCAGCACAAGAGAAAGGCATTAATGTGGCTGTAATTTTTAATTCCAAAAAAATTTCTTCACAGTTTAGTGTAAATTAGTACCCAAAGTGTTTTATATCTTTCTGTTAAAGACTAGTGCTATTTATTATACTCCAAACTGATGAAACTTTTTGCTGAAAATACAGTTCAGGTAACATTTTTGAGGTACAAAGAGGTAATCAGTGATTTTAAAATGACTGCTTTGTTATGCCACAGAAAAATAGAATTTCTATGCTGGCAACTTACAGGCTGCTAACTGCAAAGCTTAATGACAGGTTTTCTGTCCTATACAGTCTGCCTCTAGTAACCCAAGAAAAAAATGGCCATCATGGATAACCTTAATTTTTGTGACGACAGAAAAGGCCATTATAGCAGCCTAGGCAAGTAATTCTTGTGTCAATCACAGGAATTGAAACAAATGGAAGACTTCATCACCTTAGCTATTATCTATGAGTAACACCCAGGGCATCAAACAATCTGTACTAAAGCAGTTAAGGCAATTGTTAGCCCATTGACTTGTAAAATTAAAGTGGTAAAAGATAGAAACATGAAGACATACTATAATTGGAAGGAGAAATAAGTCCCTCTGCAATAAGTGATATCTTGAGACCAAAGTTGAAAAGTTTTACTTTGGCAAATTTCAGAGTTTGGGTCATTTTCAATTGCATTATTATCAGGATTCTTCATTAAGTAATATCAGTGAGTGGTTTTTAAGACATGCTACTATGTGAATCTGCCTAAGGGCTAAAAGTCAAGGGCATTTTAATAAATCTGATCCCGAATGAATAATACATATATTAAGCATAGGATGGACGCAAAGAAAGAAAATGGTGGGACAGATTACTATAGACATTAATTTGCCTTAAAAATACCTATCTTCTAAAATCAAGATGCCCTTCTTTCTCTAAAAGGCTTTTTTTTAATGTGTGTGAAAATGCTTTAAAATCCTATACAAATGTAAAAATATAAATGCAATGTTTCATTTTTAATATTATTATTAATATGGACCTGTTGTTAGCTAGATGCGTGTTTTTCTTCCTTTAACTATGCTCCATTCATACCTTTTCTATAATTTCACAGGCAGTTTGTAAATAAAGCCATTGAAAGATAGTGTCTGTCTTCTTTTCTATTATCATTGCAACTATCCAAGAAAGGAAAGAAATAAAAAAAAAAAAATGCAAACTCAGAACAAAATGAGTATTAGAATGTGCCCTGGGCTTGAATGCAAAAGTAAAACACTTAATGAGCTTCGTATTTTTGAACAAGATATTTAATTTTAAATTTCATTATAAAATATGGGTAATACCTAAACCAAACTGCTATTGTGCAGATTACATGTGATGATTTTTAAACTATTCCAGATACATAGTAGGCACTATATAAAAATTAATTAAACATAAACTAATCAAATATTTATATTTCACAAGTGCGATACAGATCTATATTCTATATATTTTTAGACATCTGCCTAAGAAACTTTTGGTTACATTATTGTACATATGGTATCCAACAAATTCAAGTGTATTTTCCAAGCTAGTAAATGTAGCTTTTACAATATTGTGAAACACACACATATACACATACACAAGTTTTGAAGAAAAGTATTGCTCTCTCTGTCTTTAAAATATGTAAAAGAGTAGTTAAAATATATTAAAAAGTTAACTTCAAGCTGGTTAAGAAATCTAGAAATTTTTACATTAATGAAAGAAAAGTATATTGGGATTTATTTTTATAACATGAATATCATCTTGTTTACTTGTTGCTTTTCTTAATACTACAGGCTGCTAGCCTGACACATTTTAATTCTTTTTTTTTTTCTAATGGTGCTTGGTTTCCTAATAATTAACTGATTTTTCAAAAATATATTTTTTTCTTTAATACTTTCAATTATAATTTTAATTTTCTAAAATAAACTCAAATAGTTTACTGAATAATATGAGGATTGAGTGCAAGTGTTAAACTTTTTAAAATCCAAATACTTTTGGAACTGAAAAATAAAAAGGGAAGGATAATACATTACATAAAAATACTAGAAATTCAGCATCTGTTCTTGAGACTAAGAAAAAATAGCAGTTATATGTTATACAAGGAAAAAAAAAATAGTACCAGTATATTACGACTAGCATCAGATTAAAGAAAGGACTAAGCAGACTTTTCACTCAGTATGATGAACGTAGTGGCTATTATTTTGGTAGATAAATAAAAAATGTAGTAGAAGAACATCACTAACATTGCTTAGGGATAGATCAGGACTTGCACATGGGGAAGACTGGTTTTGCCATTTGCTACTCTAAGGCATCTGGGAACATGTCAAGGAATACATGACTCTCCAAGAGGTGAGCTTGATGCTACTATCACTTTATATTTGGAACAAAGAGCTTAAGACTTGTGTTGCCCAATTTAGCAGCCACAAGTCACTTGTGGCTGTTGGGCACTTGAAATGTAACTAGTTGAAATAAATGCCATATTTTAAAAACTTAGTTCAGCCAACCCTTCGTGTCCACGGGTTCCTCACCTGCAATGCAACCATTCACAGATAGAAAATATTCGGGGGAAAAATATTGCTTCCTTGCTGATGTGTACTGTGTAGGTAGGTTCGCGATGGTTGCATGAGTACTGAACGTGTACAGATCCTTTTTTTCTTGTCATCTTTCCCTAAATAATACAGTATGGTAATTGTTTACATAGCATTTAAATTGTATTAGGTATTATAAGTAATTCAGAAATCATTTAATGTATACGGAAGAATGTGGATAGGTTATATGCAAATACTATTTGAGCATCCATGAATTTTAATATCCACAGGGGTACTGAAAACAATCACCCATGTATATAGAATGACAACTGTATATAAAAATAATCTTAAAACATCTCACTAATAATTTTATGTCAATTACATTTTGAAACAATAACAGTTTGGATATATTGGGTTAGAAATAATATATCATTAAAATAATTTCATTTGTTCGTTCTTACTTTTAAAAATATCATTACTACACAATTTAAAATTACATATGTGTCTCTCTTTTGGTGCTCACATTATATTCCTATAGTGCTTCTCTAGAAAATGGAAAAAAATAATGCTATGATTCTGATTAGCTCTTGACAGGATGGCAATGTCAGATAGGAAGCACGGCATGAGAGCATTGCATCCAAGATAGTGCCAAGATACCCTAATGATGCAGAAAACAAGCTAGCATAGGATGTTGGCAAAGTAACACTAGTATATTTGAGCATTTTGAACTTCAAATGGGTGTTAAAGAATCAGGACAGTAAGCAACAGAATTTCTGAGATATTTAACTTCAATTTCTAGTATTGTATTAGTGTAGAATAGCCTTTATAAGCATTAGGAAACAGAAAGCAATTAAGAGATGTATGAAAAAACACAGCAATTCAAAAAGAGACCATGGAGAAGAACCAAATCAAATGTCTTATAAAATAAAATCTCTGCATTTACAAATAAGTTTCCATAGAACATTGTATCTATATAGCTAGAAAATGCAGAGACAAAGAGAAAAAAATAAACTAGGACAGATTGCGTCAGGACAAAAATGTTAAAAACTAGCATGTCAAGTATAACAGAGCAAGGATGAATTTACCAAGGAGCAATACAGCTTCAGTTTCAGGGCTCCTCTTTTACAAAAGTCCTCTTCTAGGCCTTGGAAAATGCTTTTTAATTTTATTAGTAGTTGTATCTTTATATTTATGTATATACTTATTTATTTTTCTTAAAGAAGATCTCAAATAGTATAAGTTTCAGGAATCACCAGCTACTGGTGCACTGAGAAGCTGATTGTATACTGCAATCACTCATCCACATTTACCCACAAATATTCACTCAACACCTGATTTGTACCTGGCATTCTTGGGAAAAGGCAATTATCCCATATATTACTGACCTTTCCCTAATAGAGAGTGCTCTCCAGCCGAAGAAAAGAGTTAATAAACATATTGTGATTTGCTTAATACAGATCCATGAAAACTGGGGAGAGGAAAGAATTATAAAGAAATTTTCCACCCAATAGATAGGATTACTTTTTTTTTTTCTAATTTCCTTCAGTTTAGAATATTCAATTTGGCTGCCAAGATACAGCACACAGATAAGTTAGTATTTCAATTTCTCAGAGTAGACCAGATGCTAATCTGAAAAATGAATACCCAGAGTAATTTTCAGAGTATATATAAATATAAATACACATGTGCACACATACAAACACATATTCCTAAAGTATGCATTGTGTATAGGGTATTTTTGTTTTTTTTTTCTTTGTTCTTTACTATGTTTTCAATTTCTGGAGTAACTAGGTATTACATTTTCATCAAATCAAATAAATACTATTAAAACTCTAAGTTTTCTTTATAATACTTAGCAAAAATGTTATTCAAAATCTCTTACTACAGGAGTGTCATGAATTTGTGAATATTGTTTTCATTTGTATTGCTACTGAGGCAGAATTCCATAGACTATATCACAGCTAAAAGCTCGCCAGGATTCAACAGTGATTGTCACAAGCACTTAAAATTTGCCTAGCCAACTGGGAACAATAGATGCTGAAGAGACAGGAAAGAGTTGTTTCTTGTTTTTTGTTTTTCTGATTGACTGCATAAATGGCTTTCTGCCATACTTGATCAAACTTTCTCTGGATAATATCATTTTCCTAAAGAAGAGAACTTATTTATTTATTTATTTATTTATTTACAGAAAACAAGGGAGAAAAATCATAACTGCAAATGTACGTGAAATGATACACAAAAGAAGATGAGTAGATGAGCACATAGTTTGAAGATTTTCATTTTATTTATTAAGTAGAATGAATAAAAGAAAGAGATAGGCTACTGACAGACTAAAGAAGAATTGAACACATGCTTAATCAACAGGTACCATAGAGCAAAGCATATATTCAAACTTTATTATATCAATGAGTGATAATAACAAAAATAAACAACACTTTGGCAATCATTTATATTCATTTTTTAGAATCAATGAATGAAGAAAACTAACATAAATGTAATGATCGATTTAACTTTTTTTGTTGTTTAATTAAATGATTTAGGGTGCTGAGAGTGAATCCCATTTTCGCCACATTTTCAGATATTTGTCTGATTTATGGCTACAAATAACATCATTGCCATGTCCAGAGTTCAGAGTAAAATAATTTATGAAAAGATACTGTGTGCTGCCAGGGCTATTCTTTCTTGTTGGCGAGTCCATGTGGTCTGATTGACGGTTATCAGGTAGCTTTCCACACTTGAAATTAGCCCTCTTTGTAGCTGCCAAAGAATCTGATATTCTACTAGTGGAAATTCTTTTTTTTTTTTTTTTTTTATGGAATAAAGTGTTTAAATGCTAATATAAGAAAGGGAGCAAATATAAAGCAATTGTCTACATTTAATATATTAATAAAATATATCGAATACATTCCAAGTGGCAGATAGCCAAGAGCAAAAAGTGACTTAGAATGAGATTCATAGTAGGTAAGCTTTGAGAAACAATATGCGGAGAGATCCTGAAATACTTCAATATTATAGCAAGGGTGGGATGGAGGAAACATGCAGTGGGTAGGAAGGGGATCTAACTGTATAAATGAGGATAATGGAAAGGGAAGGAGGTTTTATAAATAGAAAATAAACTTTATCATATGTGGCAGTAACTGGGATTACTTAGTCTAATAAAAGGTGACTAAAAGTAAATGATTGATGGAAATAGAATGTAAAGGGTGGTCTGGTGGAAAATAGTCAAATATTTGGGTATCCCATAAGATAATTCTACAACAAATGTAAACAGTCTACATTGAAGGAAATAAATGTTCATATACAAAACCTAATCTAAAAGCTTACTAGTATCCTTTTTATCATACACCATTTCCGCCTTTTTCCCCAGACTTCTACACACAGAGTTGCTCTACATGTGGGCAGATAGAGAACGATTCTTTCATTCTTTATTTCTCTCTGATTAAACAGTGGTCATGAAAAATGGGGTATTAAAGCTGCCCATCTGTAGATGAAAAAATTCCTAATAGTGTCAACTTGTGCATGTCTCATTTTTGATTCTAGAGAAGCAGATGTTGAGACAGAGTTTGGAATGCAAGATATTTATCAGGGATCGGGACCTGTAAGGGGAGGGGAGCAAGCAGCTTGAGCAAAGGAAGAAATCAAGTACATCACAGGCCCAACAAACCTGCAGAAAGTTTGGTGAGAAGCTCTGCAGCAAGTATCACCCTTGAGATTGTCCCACACTAGGCCGACATGGATGGGGCCTTTATGTCAGGAATCAGTGAACTATGATCAGCCTACACCTATCTATGTGTGGCCTGTGAGCTAAGAATGTTTTTGTTTTTTACATTTTGAAATGAAAGCAAAAAATCAAAGGAAGAATAAAAATTTCTGAAATCCAAAATTATGTGAAATTCAAATTTCAATGTCCATTAATACAGTTTTATTGGAATACAGCCATGTTCACCTATTATGTATTATTATCTTTGTCAGCTTTTGAGTGACAACAGTAAAGTTTAGTAGTTGTAACAGAGGCTCTACAGTCTGTGTAGCCTAAAACATTTACTCTATGCCTCTTTATAGAAATAATTGGCAAATTCCTTCTCTTTTTCCCATCCTTACTCAGTCACTGGGTGTGGATTGCTTTAGGACAACTCAGCTCTCTGCTGCTGAGGCAAGCTCTTAGCTGACAGCTACAAACTGTCCTCTGACCTCACTCCAGAGCTGGATGGCAAGTCTTTCCTTTAAAAGGTTACAGTGGCACATCCTTGCATGTGCCACAATGCTACTTTCAACAGATCACACTGTGAATAAAAGCTATTCAAATAGAAATTGTCCAATTTAAAATAAAATCCTTTTAGTAGTCATTCCAACATATGTGAGGACAGGTGTTAGGTTACCAGGGGGAAAAAATTATTTAGGTATCTTCCATCAACAAAGTTTGGCACTCACTGGTTATGGTTAACATCTTAAAGACATAAACAAAAAAAATCTATTTTATAATTGTATTGTTCCTAGAGAACTTTATTGAATGAGTGTAAAAGCAGTTACAATAAGTTACAGTTTTCACTGTTTCTGGGGTTTCAACAAATGCATATAGGTTTCTTCATCAATGGTTTGATTATTACACATGATCATGTTTAAAAGGAGACGAGTGCTGTAGAACTTTTCAAATGTCAAGAATTGTACTGTTTTGTGTAAGATCTGGTCTTGTAAATTTTTCTTGAGCACCAAGAAATGTCTAATTATTTCAGTTTTCCCTCCCTGATTATTGTTCCCTCTTGTTCCTTTAAATACTTTCATGGGTTCCATTCTAAAGCTTTTGCCTATAATTAACTTTGCTTTTGTCAGTATTTTCTCTGAGAAATTAGATTCAGTTCTCTCTTTTTTTCCTCCTTAATTGGCATTTTTTGGTCTAATTACTATACTTTTCATCAGTTCTTAGAGAAAAAATGAGCACAAAAAGAGGGTTTTCACTGTCCCTTTAATGGTGAATAATATGCAGACATCTAATAAGCACTGTTCATTTTATGAATATCTCTTTTAAAGTCCCCATTAACCCATTTGCAAATTGGCCAAAAAGACCACATCAAATTTAAAGGAACAGTTTGGATTTCAGGTTATAAGATCTAAAGATGTTAATTATACTATAATTTCCATTCATAATCCTTATGATAATTATAGATATATTTTTGTTTGTACAGTTTTATTGATTTAGTGTGTTTCTTTACTAGAATATGAAGGCAATGGTTACACTCACCACTATATACCTGAAAAATAGCAGATATTCAATAATCGAGTTGAGTTAAAAATAAACTAGATATTTAAAATTGGGAGTCTTTTGTTTATTTATAATATTTGAAGTCTTGGAGTATATGAAGTGACCTAAAGAGGATACTAACATTAAAATCTTAGATAAAAGAATATAATCCATCAAGAACAGGAACAAAAGATACAGAAGGAACTGCCGGAGCAGAAAGAAAATAAGAGTCTGTATCACAGAAAGGGGGTCTTTAAACAAGTAAATTTTGGTGCTGAATGCTATAGAGACTTAAAGTCGCGCATGAATTAATACACTCCTGAGGGATGTAATGATGTGAAAGTCATGAATATTTCTAAAAGTGAGGACATGGTTACAGAATTGATTGATTACAGTTTTAAGATGTGTGGTTTTAAAGGAGAAGAGTTAGGTAAGGTAGTTATTTGAGTTGAGAAGGGTGACTTGTTCAGAGCCCCTTCTACTGCAGTTTGAATGTATCTATTCATTTGACCTTCTACTTACTGAAATTTTTATTTCATGCTTTCCAGTAGCGTGTTTGAGCAAGTCGGTAGCATCTGACTTTAAGTGAACAGAACCTTCGTGATTACTCAGAGTCACCTATCGATACGATACTTAAGAAACTTAATGGATATTTTGGATGAAACTTCCATAAAAATCTTTTATCCTTCAACATCCTCTATAAAGCACAAAATATTAAATAAATGAAAACATTTTACTTCATTACTAGTTAGACATGAATTTATGCTTGCCCTGAGAAAGGTCTTTTTATAAAGCGAAAATCCATATGTATTTTAGTGCAGCACACCATTCAAAAACATTTTTTCCTATGCTCTAAGATGTAGAATTAACCAACTTTTCATTTTAATTAAAGAGACCTAACATATCTGAAATCAAGTTTTTATTTACAAGGAAATTGTCTTACTTTGTAGTAATGTCTTCTCAGAAGGGAAGGCTAAAGTCATTTAATTGCTCCGCAGTCATAAAATGTTTCAGACAATCTTTGAAGGAGAATGTTATGTGACAGGCACATGGGAGTGTGAGCACAAACACACACACACACACACACACACACACAGATACACACATACAATCTCAGCATGAATATTAAGAAGGAAAATTACTTCTAAATCAGACAACACTAAATTAGAGAGCCCCAAGATTCTCCAGCATAGATCTAGAATTGAGTTTTTTTTTTTTTTTTTTTTTGTGAAGACACAGCATGCTTTCTCAGGTTCTGAGAGGATTAGAAAGGAATCTCCCTGAAGTCTTAAAATATTTTCTCACTGCAATATGTAATGATCTCTTTCTTATACTCAACTGATAATGTTTTTTATCCTTAGCTTGACTGTATAAATTGTTGTCTAAAGCAGGTATTTTGACAATAAAATAATATTAATTATCTAGCAGGAAAACAGGGATAAACTGGGATTTTTCCAGGCAATCACCTTAAGTTAATTCAACCTCTCAAAACCATGGTTTTATAGTCTATAAAACATACATAGCTCTTAGAGTTGTGTTGATGATTAAATACGACAATTTGTGTAAATAACTTTAGGTATAGTAAAAATTCTCTGTATTTGTATTTTTAAGTTACATATATGTATATATATATATATATATTTGTATCTAAACTATATTATTTACAATTTTTTAATATTTAAGTTGTAAATATTAAGAGGGCACTAATTTTCTTACCAGCATTGATACTCCATAATATCATTTCTAAATTACTGGCGATTTTCTATCTTTTTCCTCTAAATTCTTCAATATGATTAGGTCTAACTCTACCTATGAAACAAAAACTAATTGATTTTTTAAAATATGCATTCTTGGAAATTGGTATCCATGAAAAAGGCACATAATAGCAATAATAGGAAAAAAGAGTAAGAAAAAAAACTGAAAATATCTGGAGAGAAAGTTTGTCTTTTACCCACTGTAAAAATTCCTAATTTTATCTGAGATATTTGAGATATATGTATATTCATCCATAGATATTCATGCCACAACTGTGAAAGAGGCTTGCTAGGGTCTGAATATTTGTGTTTCCTCAGAATTCATATATTGAAAACCTAATGCCCAAAGCGATGGTATTAGTAGATAGAGCCTTTGGGAGATGATTAGTGTTCTTATGAAAGAAATTCTAGCGAGGTCCCTCACCCCTTTAGCCACATGAGGATAATGAGAGGACTGTGACTCAGCAGAGGGCTCTCACTGGACCTTGCTGGCACCCTGATCTCTCACTTCCAGCCTCCAGAATTTTGAGAAATAATTTCTGTTGCATATAAGCCACACAGTCAATGGTATTGTCTTATAGCAGTCCAAATGGACTAAGACTATGTTACAAATGCAAAGATAAAGAAAACGCAATGTTGGTTCCAGATAGTGATCCAGGTCATAATTTCCCCACAAGTTTCTTGAATTGGGCAACAAGTTATGTGACAAAAAAGGGTTCCATTGTCAAATAAATTTGGAAAATCTCAATTAAATTAAACAAATATTATGAAGCTAAGATTTGTTTATTTTCATTCAGCTTCTCCCATATACCTCAGAAACTTTAATATTTAATGTATATTATAAATCTCCAGAGAGAAATAGAGCATGAGACTTTTCTTCTTAGTTGACTGTAGGACACATTTTGAAAAATCTTTGTTTAATGATTTGCTTGTTCTAAGGACTCTCACCATTGGCATACAGTCATTTGTCCAGACTGTGAAAATCCAACTGGACTCAGGAGAGCTGAATCACTCAGATCCTTTTCTCTTCCTGGCTTTTATAGATACAGAAAGTCTAACTCATTCAATTTCTTAGTCTAAAAATTATTAAAATATTCTGTTTTAGCCTTTTTTTCTCTTAAATTGTGGCTGAAAACATCCAGTTACAATCAATATTTTTACTCAATGACATCTACAAACTAGAAAAGCATTCAATACATTGGCATTATTGTGTCAGCTTCTAAATAAAGCAGGGTATATATATATGTATATATATATATATATATATATATATATATATATATAGTATATATAGTATAGTATTTTATTTTATAGAACTTGCAAATCATCATAGGACTAACATTCAAAAGTGAAATGACCAAATAAAGATTTATAGAACTATTTGTTTATGTCTTAGATTTTTCTGGCTTGACATTTTTCTATTCTCTTATGCTCTATTTCATTCTAGAAGAAGATGAAGGTATTACTAGATGATATTTTATGTAAAGACTACAATATCTCTGGTCTTGCTTTGTAGTATCAATATTGAAAGAGAAAAGAACATGTCTTCACTGGTTATTATACAGTAAATAAAGACTTCCTTCCCTGGACTCTAGTCATGATATTAAAATTGCTCTTTTGGGCAATGAATCAAAATCTATAGAGTTGCTAAAGCATTAATATTAATTTCTGCCTATGCCATGATTATTTTTATTATAAAGAAGTGTCTCTAGCATTCCACAAAGAGTTCTGCTTTCTGGACTATAAGGCTATCTATTTCTCCTCAAGTTCTCAGCAGCATGGACTTCAAGAATCGATCAGGTTAGGTAGGGTCTGTGAGCAGGCTTCACACAGATAATTTCAATTGTCAGTTATTCTGTGGAGATGTTTAAATCATTGCTGTTGCCTCCGCATTGTTTCAGGGCCTCACACATGATTGCTTGGTGTAACTAGTCTTCCTGCCTCTGAACGTCCTCCCCTCAGAGCCATCCTCTAGACTGTGAAAAAGTTATAAGCAAATACCTGATCTGTAACTCTCTATAACCTTAATTAGGGTGGTTACTTATTACCTACAGGGCAACTATTTATCAAAGTTCTGCTTACCTCTGCAAATTCACCCAGGCTTTTCTATTTCTTTGCTGTTAGAAACCTCTTACTCCAAACCCAGCTCAGAAATCTTTGTATTCTTTTATTCGTTATACATTCAGCCCAAATTTTGGGGTTCATATTATTGACATTCACACATTTATTCATTCAATGAATTTTCATTGAACACCTCTTTTGTATCATGCACTTTTCAAGAGAATAGAGATATATTGGGGAACAAAGGAGACAAAATCCTCTGGCTTCATAGAGTTTAGATTCTATTAGGGACAGAAATACGATAAGTGAAATATATAAGTGAAGCACATGATACATTAGAAGATAATAAATAATGTAGATAAAAATCAAAGGAAGAGGCTAGAAAGTACCAGAAAGTGTGTAAAGGTTGGTTTAACTTCAAATTTAACTTTAAATAGGCATCCTGAGAAGCTAACATTTCAGAGAATGCTTTCAGGGTCAGGATAGAGTGAAAGTGAAGCTAAATGTGGCTCTTTAGGGTAAAGCCAAAGATCTAGAGCCAGCGCAAAGATCTTTGAGTGAGAGAAGTCCTGGTATGTTTGAAGAACAATAAGATCAGTGATGATTAGTGTTGCTAGATCGGAATAAACAAGGCAACTGATAGTAAGATCCAAGAATTAAGAGAACCTAGATGATATAGCACCTTGTGGACTGTTAAAGGACTTTGGCTTTCACTCTGAATGAAATGTTGAGGTACATCCAATGAGATGATACAACACCACAGTATTTTAACAGCAGTGAGCAGCTTTTTTCCTGATATATTTCTCTTTCCATTGAGGTCCTTCTATGTTAGGTATGCTGAAGTTTTCTGTTTCTCTGGATTTGGTTCCTTGAAGAAAGAAATCTGTGCGTGATGCATAGTAAGGGCTCCATAAAGAATTAAGTGAATGACTCTATTGGTCAACACATTTTTTAATAAGGGCAATTTAATTAAGATTTAATTACCAAGAAGCACCAAGTGAAACTCTAGTTGGACACCCAAAAGGCAATTGGATGAGGACAAATGTTACTTTGTTTTATCTGCAGCACAATTCCCTAGATAACATAGTCCATTAGGATAAATCATAAAATCCTAAACAGTTTGCACTGAAATAAGTACCTTTAAAATACTTGTTATAATTCCAAGTAATATTTTGGGTTCAAAATTATTCTAACCTCACAAATATGTCCAAAATGCATTATCTAATATTGTGACCTGAACACACAAAATTTCCATTTTAGAAACAATCAGGGGAGTATTCACAGTTAAACTAATTTATTTTTCACATCTCTTATTATAACTAATAGCATATAAGTCTGTTTCTTGATAGCACAAAATAAATCTATTTGGTTTGAACGTTTTTTATTTTTATGTTTTAATTAAAAAATAAAAAGAAATAAAGAACATTCTCCCTCAAGATAGAAAATAATAAAGTGTCTAAAATAACATTTAGTAATTAGCTTGGGTGTGACCATTTCTGAAGACGTGTTCTAATCATTTTTCACTCTCTGACATAGATGTCTATGATATCTATTTTCACTTGGGTTTTTCTCTTGAATAAATCACATATTTAGCCATGAATTTCATAGCAAGAGAATATATACTACGTTCTCATTGATCCTATCAAATTTACAGCCAACATACGAGAATGAGAACAGTTAATGACACTGAGTATTGAGCAATAAATGAAACTGACCAAATTCTCTAGCTTCACAGAATTTATCTTCTTGTGAAAGGAGAAAGACTAAAACAAATGAAATATTTGTTAATTATATATTATGTTATTTTGTTAGCATGTTAGTTAAGGAATTTGAGTAAAGGTTAATCTAAAAGTTGTTTGCTCTCAAACAATTAGATGTTGCTAAAGAGCTATAACTTAGATGTATAAAATGGTTCTGGGTCTTTTCTTAGTCTGGGTTTCCCTAAAGATAGAGTCCAAAGCAAAGGCTAATGTGCACTAATCTCTGAGAAGGTACAACTCTTGGGAGAGGCAGTGAGAGAAAGTCAGACTGAATCAAGGAAGGAGAGAGATACCTAATACGGTGATGTTCTGCTTAACTGGCTACTTCATGATAGCAAGAAAGATTAACCTCTCATTTTATGATAATTTCTAAGAGGCTATTTAAATGACTGCTCCATGGACAGTCCTTCCAAGAGAAGGGAGAGAAAGAATGGATCCAGTGGCTTCCATATATAATGGAACAAATTTTTGCCCCAAGGCTGTTCCTAACTTGGTGTTAAAAGAGAAGTCCCAGAAATGGACACAAGAGGCTCACAGAATGAATGTGAGGTAAGACTTTGTCAGGTGTGTCTGCATGAGGATAGTGGGAAATATAGGATAGAGGAAAATAGTCACCAAGATAAGAAAATCAAGAAAGAGATGATGATCTGAGTTGGTGCTTAAGAGGTGTTTGAGATAAGCCTTCAGCCCTGCTTTAACTAGAACAGAAAATGTTTTCACAAATTTTACATATTTAAGCTTCCTGTAAGTTGGGCCAAAGAAAATGTAAAACATACTGATCCATCTTAACTTCAAATAATTTTCAGATGAAGAAATTTAGCTATAAAAGACTAAATTACCTTGCCACCAGTTAATAAATATCAGTACTGAGTTCTTCTGAGGAGTATATAGTTTGGTGTTTACTAACAACGTTTCCTTCTGAAGATCTCTGTTGCTCGAAGAGGTTGTTTGTCTCTATTAAGATCCACAGATTGTATGTAAAACAAAGAGTGTTCACATATATCTGACACCTCAAAGATACCTGAAGTCTAGGATGCCATTTTGATTCATGTGATTTATAGTATAGTCACTGTGCAAAGCAAGCCGATGTTAGTTGTAATTAAATTTTTCAGATTGATAACTTTTAGTAATTGTACAGGAAGAACCACATTGATCCTTTTCACCAAAATAAAATATTTTCTGCTATTGCCACTAAATATAAGCTCTCTTCATTACATTTAGTTTGCATGTCTATGTTAGCCCTGAGTTACCAAAAAAATAGCCTTTTTTAAGTTGTTTTATTTCTCCAACAACTCGTAAGTTGTTGCTGCTGCTATGGGGAGAAAAGCTCTGGATTTAAGAATATATGATACAAGCATTAGTCTCTACACAACTGTTGATACTATCTGCTTGAGTAGATTATGTCACAGTTTCTCTAAAGGTCATTCTCTTTATCTTTAAAATTATATAATGCCCTCAGCTGAAGGCCCTCATGCAGATCCCATTAATTAAACTATGGAAAGCATTTGTAATGTGCTATTCAAATATTAAGATTCAATGATTACTTAGCCTAAATAACATTTGATATAATGAATATATATTTTTTTTATTTTGTTAAATCGAGACAAAATATTTAAACAAAAAATTAGGTTAAGCATTGGTTTCTTGATTAGTTATTGATTGAAATTTGATTTGACTAAAATGGAATAAAGTCTAAATTTAAAATTTCAGAAATATTTGTAAATATACTCTATATTCTTGACTTTAAAATCTCAATTACAATTTAGTTATAGGTTTTATGTTTTGGCAATCTTTCCTTTACTCTTGTGCAGAAATAAATATTTTTAAGTTAATATGCAATGTTTCAGGTATAATTTTTAAAAATAAATCCAACAAATATGAGCCAAATGTTAAAATTAAGGTATTTTCCAACTTTAAACTAAATTTTTAATTATTTTCACATTTAGGGCTTTTCCAGTGGATTTTCCAAGTCACTAAGCTATGGATATTTTTTAAATAAATTAATGATAATAATATTTATTCATAAATTTTCTGCAAATTGTTTGATTTGAAAATTAATATTATACTGACAATCTTAAAATAGATCATTTTTTGCCTAATAAATAAAAAGATCTGAATTTCATGCAAAATAATGTTTTGTGCATATCTACTTATTTATTGCCCAATTCACTGCCTGAATTACTTTTGGTCATATATAATACATATGAGTACTTTCGTCATCTCTGAAAACAGATGGGAAAAACTAATAGAAACTTGAGTGTTAATATATAAATAGAGATTAGATGACACAGAAATATGATCAAAACATTTTTAATATTAAAACAGAAATTCTTATACAAAAAGTTTTGGAAGCCATTACTGTTCTAAAAGGAACCATGAAAATGAAGGACGAAAGATTTTGTCTTATATAGAATCACAATTTAATAGTAGTTTGTCCTTGCATGATATTTCTTAGATTACTTAACCATATTAGTGAGACATATTAGTGAAAATAAATGAATCAGTAAATGCAAACAAGCTTTATAAACGAAAATATACTATGCAAATCTTAGAAGTATATTCAATAAAATTCACATTACCAGCATACAGGGGAACATATATATCATGATCAAAGGGAGGAATAAATGCCAAAAACAATTATCTAAAATAAATTATCATATAGAAAAGCAAGAAAAAGAATTATCAAAAGGGGAAAAAATTAACTATTAAATGAATATAATCTTATAGCATTTGTTTTAAATAGTATTGAATTTTCTGATTAATATTTTTAAATAGTTTGATCTGCTGTACTAAGTGAATGTTTTGTTGCTAACAGTACTTAAGTACAAGCTAACTTGTACTTAAAGGCAAACAAAAAGTCGATCAAATTATACTTTCTCTTTTCTGACTTTTCATAGATTTTATCCTTTGGCAGGCTACAGGTTTTCAGTTGTCATCTGCGAATAAACTAGAGATACCTGAATAAAATGATGGTCTTAAGTTTAAATTCTCGACAGATGGAACAAATACAAAACTTTCTAATCTAGTTTGTAGGACAATGTATAAAGAACTGCTAGGGTAGTAAGTGTCACAGAAACTATATTTTGACAGTTTGGAAAAAGTTGCACAGTGGGTTTAAAATGTAATATCTTGGAAGCATTGCCATTTATTTACTTACATGTTATTAACTTAAAAGTAAATAGTTATTGAACACCTACTACTTGAAAAATGTTGTTAAACATTAGAAACAAATGTAAATAAGACCAGGATCTCTGCCTGAAAAGCATTTGTAGTCTAGTACCAAGAAGAGAAAAATAGAACCATAACACAATATTGGATGAGAAATACTATAAGAAACGTTATATGGGTTCATTCACCGCCCCCCTCAAAAAAACCATGAAAGATCTTATAAATAAATCAGAAATTTGTATTCATTATGTTTAAATTTTTAGAATGGCATTTAATACGTATATAAATAGTGCCTATAAGAATATTGGATGTCAAGATTAGCTATTGATGATCCTGCTACTTTGCTACCTGAGAAAGTTTGATGAGTAATTGTACAGACAGATGTAATAATGTTAAGAATCTTTGAGAGTGAGTTGGGCACAAATAGAATAAACTAAGGAAGCATAAAGATTAATTGTTCTCATTCCCATTTCTCTCCCATCCCATAACCAAGATGAATGTTGAGGTGTGTATGTGCATGTGTGTGTGTATTTATGCTGTGTGTGTGTGTGTGTGTGTTTACTACACAATATGTAAGGACTATTTTCCCTCTACTAAATCCACATATTTATCTCTGCCAACTCTTTTTCTTCCTTCATATTTTGAGTGATGAAGGGTATTGTCCAGTCTTATTATTGCAGGTATGTTTTGCAGTCATTCTTTCTTGTTTTCTCATGGAATCTGCTCTTTTGATTATTTCCTCTGTCTCTCTGCCTCTTAAATAAAGAGTCATCAGACTTTTTGGTGGGGAGGAGACGGGGGAGGTGGTAAAGGGCCAGATAGTAGTTAATATTTTAGGCTTTGTGAGCCATAGGACTTCAGATTCATTCTGACAAGGTGGCGTATAAGCAGCCATAAGCTATATAAATTAATTAGGTTGGCTGAGTTATAATAAACCTTTATTTACAAAAACAGATGATGGTCTGGATTTGGCCCATATTAATAGTTGTTTGACTCCTACCTTAAATGATAAACCTCTCCTTCTACTGAATTATTATTATTATTTTTAATTAATTAATTTTTTAAATTAATTTCAAGTATAGAGTACATTGATTAAACATCTATATAGTTCATAAAATGTTCCAATTGCTCCCTCCCTCCCCTGGCCCTTCACCTAGCCACATATTAATGCTAACTGCATCCTCTATGCCATGCTCCCCATCCCCATGACCATCTATCAACTCACCTCTGTCCATTACCAAATTGTCCACTATATTTGTGAGTCTGTTTTTGATTAGTTTGTTCTTTTTGTTCCTTAGATTCTGCATATAAATGAAAACATGTGGTATTTATCTTTCTCTGTCTGACTTATTTCACTCAGCATAAGAAACTCTAGGTCCATCCATGTCATTACAAATGGTAGGATTTCTTTTTTTTTTTTTAATGGCTGAGTAATATTCCATTGTGTATATGAACCATAACCTCTTTATCCAGTTGTCTGTTGGTGGGCATTTAGGTTACTTCCATATCTTGGCTATTGTAAATTGTGCTGCCATGAATATTGGGTTGCATAGATATTTATGAATTATTATTTTGGTTTTCTTTGGATAAATATCCAAAAGTGCAATTGCTGGGTCAAAAGGTATATCCATTTTTACTTTTTTGAGAACCCTCCAGACTGTTTTCCACAGTGACTGTACCAATTTGCAAACCCACCAACAATGTACAAGGGTTCCCTTTTCTCTGCTTCCTCACCAACATTTGTTGTTTTTTGATTTATTGATGATAGTCATTCTAACAGTTATAAGGTGATATCTCATTGTGGTTTTAATTTGCATTTCTCTGATGATTAGCGACTTTGAGCATCTTTTCATATGTCTGTTAACCCTGTGTTTTTCCATCTTGGAGAAGTACCTGTTCAAGTCTTCTGCCTATTTTTTAATTAGAGTGTTTGTTTTTTTGTTGTTGAGTTGTATGAGTTCTTTGTATATTTTGGATACTAACCCCTTATCAGATAGATGTATTGTTGGAGAATACCTTGTCTCAATAAGTTGGTTGTCTTTTTGTTTTGTTGATGGTTTCCTTTGCTGTACAAAAACTTTTTAGTTTGATATAGTCCAATTCGTTTATTTTTTCTTTTGTTTTCCTTGCCTAGGGAGATATATCCGAAAAGAAATTACTGTTAGTAGTATCAGAGAGTTTACTGCTTATGTTTTCTTCTAAAAGTTTTATAGTTTCAGGTCTTATATTTAAGTCTTTAATCCATTTTGAATCTATTCTTGTATACCGTTTAAGAAGGTGGTCCAGCTTCTTCTTTTTTTTGCATGTTTCTGTTCAATTTTCCCAACATCATTTATTGAAGAGACTGTCTTTACACCATTGTATATTCTTACCTCCTTTATCATATATTAAGTGAGTGTATAGGCACGGATTTATTTCTGGGCTCTCTATTCTGTACCATTGATCAATGTATCTGTTTTTATGCCAGTACCATGCTGTTTTGATTACTGCAGCTTTGTGGTATAGTTTGATATCAGGTAATATGATATTTCTAACTTCATTCTTCTTTCTCAAGATTGCCGTCTTTTGGGGTCTTTTATGGTTCCATATAAATTTTAGGATTATTTGTTCTATCTCTCAGAAAAATGCCATTGGTATTTTGGTAGGGATTACACTGAATCTATAGACTGCTTTGGGTAGTATGGGCATTTTAGTGATGTGATTCTCTCTACTCATGAGCATGGTATATGCTTCCATTTATTTGTTTCTTCTTCAATTTCTTTTTTCAATGACTTACAAATTTTTGAAAACAGATCTTTTACCTCCTTGGTTTATTTGCTTCCCAGGTATTTTATTGTTTTATTTTATCGTTTTATTGTTTTCAGTACAACTGTAAATGGGATTGTTTTCTTAATTTCTCTTTCTGAAAGTTCATCATTGGAGTATAAAAATGTCACGATTTCTGAATATTTATTTTGTAATCTGCTACTTTTCTGAATTCATTGATCAGTTCTAACAGTTTTTTGGTGGAATCTTTAGAATTCTCTAAGTATATTATCATGTCATCAGCAAATAACGAGAGTTTTACTTCTCCCTTTCCAATTCAGATGTCTTTTATTTCTTTTTTGTCTTCTTGTTGTGGCTAAGATTTCCAATACATTGATGAGGAGGAATGGTGAGAGTGGGCAACCTTGTCTTGATCTTAAGGAAAATGCTTTTAGCCTTTCCCCATTGAGTATGATGTTAGCTGTAGGTTTGTCACATATGGCCTTTATTATGTTGAGGTATGTTCCCTCTATTCCCAATTTGCTGAGTTTTTATCATAAATGGATGTTGAATTTTGTTGAACACTTTTTGTGCATCTATTGATATAACTGAATGGTTTTTATCTTTCAATTTGTTAATGTGATGTATCTCATTAATTGATATGCAGATATTGTACCAAACTTGCATCCCAGGAATAAATCCAACTTGATCATGGTGTTTGATATTTTCAACATATTGCTAAATTCAGTTTGCTAATATTTTGTTGAGAATTTTTACATCAACATTCATAAGAGATATCTATGTATAGTTTTCTTTTTTTTTGTAATGTCTTTGGTTTGGGAATCAAAGTAACGGTGGCCTTTTCAAAGGAGTTAAGGAGCCTTCCCTCTTCTTGGATTTTTTGGAATAGTTTGAGAAGAATAGGTGATAATTCTTCTTCAAATGTTTGGTAAAAACCGCCTATGAAGCCATCTGGTCCAGGACTTTTGTTTTTTGGGAGGCTTTTGATTACTGATTCTATTTCATTGGTGGTAATAGGTTGGTTCAGACTTTCTGTTTCTTCTTGACTCAGTCTTGGGAGATTGTTTGTTTCTAGGAATGTACCATTTCTTCTAGATTGTCCAATTTATTGGCATATAATTACTCGTAGTATTTTCTTATGATCCATTGTATTTCTGTGGAGTGCATGGTTATTTCTCCTCTTTCATTTCTGATTATTTATTTCAGTCTTCTCTCTTTTTTCCTTGATGAGTCTGGCTAAGAGTCTGTCAATTTTGTTTATCCTTTCAAAGAACCAGCTCTTAGTTTCATTAATCTTTCTTATTGTTTTTCTAGACTCTATTTCATTTATTTCCCCTCTGATCTTTATTACTTCCTTTCTATTCAATTTTGGCTTGGTTCGCTGTTATTTTTCTAGGTTTTTTTTTTTTGTTTTTTTGTTTTTGTTTTTTTTTTTTAAGTATAAGGTTAGATTATGTATTTGAGCTTTTTCTTATTTCTTGAGGTAGGCCTGCATTGCTATGAATTTCACTCTTAGGACTGCTTTCACTGTGTCCCATAAATTTTGAGTCGTGTTTTCATTTTCTTTTGTCTCTAGGTATCTTTTGATTTCTTCCTTAATCTCATTCATAACCCATTCATTGTTTAGTAGCATGTTATTTAGCCTTCATGTGTTGTGTATTTCCAGTTTTTTTCTTGTAGTTGATTTCTAGTTTCATACCATTGTGATGAGAGAAGAAGGTTGATATGATTTCAATCTTCTTAAATTTCTTAAGACTTGATTTGTGTCTTAACACAAGTTCCATGTGCACTTAAGAAGAATGTATATTTTGCTGCTTTGGGGTAAAATGCTCTGAAAATATCTATTAAATACATCTGGTCTAGTGTGTCTTTTAGGTCCATTGTTTTCTTGTTGATTTTTTTCTGGAAGATCTGTCCATTGATGTCAATGGGGTGTTAAAGTCTCCTATTATGAGTGTATTACTATTGATCTCTCCTTTTATGTCAGTCAATAATTGCTTTATGTATGTAAGTGCTGCTATGTTGGATACGTATTTGTCTACTAGGGTTACGTCGTCTTGATTTATCGATCCCTTTATCATTATGTAATGCCCCTTTTTGTCTCTTATTATAGCCTTTGTTTTAAAGTCTATTTTATCTGATATAAGTATCTCCAACCCAGCTTTTTTTTTTATTTCCATTTGCATGAAATATCTTTTTCCATCTCTTCACTTTCAGTCTGAGTGTCATTTGATCTGAAGTGGGTCTCTTGTCGGCAACATATGAATGCGTCTTGTTTTCTTACCCATTCGGCTACTCTATGTCTTTTGATTGGAGCATTTAATTTGTTTACATTTAAAGTGATTACTGATAGGTACATAGTTACTGCCATTTTATTATTAATATTTGTTTTTTCATTTTCTTTTTTACCTCTTCTCTTTTTACAGAAGACCCCTTAACGTTTCTTGTAATACTGGCTTGGTGATGAATTCCTTAAGCTTTTTCTGTCTGAGAAGCTCTTTATCTCACATTCCATTTTAATCAAAAGTCTTGCTGAGCATTATAACCATTATTTTGAACTCTGTCTCTGGTAGGTTGTTTGCCTCCATTTTATTTAGCTTATTTTCTGGAGTTTTCTCCTATTGTTTTATTTGTGGCATGTTTCTTTGTTTTCTCATTTTATTAGCCCCTCTGTGTTCATTTCTATGTGTCATGAATATTTGTTTTGTCTCTCAGCCTTGGCCAGATGGCCTAATGTGGAAGGTGTCCTGTGTGGCCCAGTGGCATACTCTCCCTGATCCCTTATGCCAGGGCTCTGGATGTGATCTTTATGTGGGTTCTGTGTGATCTTCTGTTGTCGTCAAGCCTTTATTGTTAGTAGATTAGTTGATTAGTTGATGGGATTAATGCTCAAGATAATTGTGGGTACTGGCTGCACCCACAGGGTAAGAGTTGCTGTATGGGGGCTGACCCCACTGAGTGGGATTTGCCCTAGCAGGCATGTGTACTTGTTGCAACCACCCTTTATGTGTACCACTAATGGGGCTAGTCAGGAATTGCTCCGTTGTGATCTAGAACCAGCCTCCAGATACATTGGTTTTGTGGCTCCTAGAGAGGGGCTCCTCCATAGGCCAAGGTTAGACACTGCTTTTGATTGCTCAGGGCTACCTGGTAGGAAATACAAAGTGATCCATAGACGGTTGTTGCCTATGCTGGATCTATAGGTAAGTGAAAGAGACAACGCTGTAGGCAGTGGTCTGTTATACCCCGTCCCTGATCTATGGCAGTTTAGCAGAGAGACCAGTGCTCCTCAAGGCCTGACATTGCCTGTCAGTTGCCTGTAAGTTTCTGAAACTAGATGAGCCTCTGGGTGATAAGTATGTTGGGTGGCTCAGGGACCCTGGGAGTCTCCTGGGTCTATTAAGTAAATTTCTCCCTGTGGCTCCCTGTATAAGTTTCTACTTGTAACAAGGTCAACTGCTGCCCCCTCGGGCCTGAATATGCTACCCCCAGAGCAGGGGCAGCTGCCTATTAACGTGCAGTAGGTACTATGTGTATTGGATGGGGCAGGAGCTCAGGGAGTCAGGCCAGTACAGACTCCTCCAATCCCCTCAAGAGACAGTGCAGCTCGTACAGGCAGCAGTGGTCTGTCCACAACTGTTTTCCTCGAAATATGCTCACAGCACTAGCCAAGGTCTAGTGCCTGTGCTGACTGAACAACCACAGAGACAAACAGGGCACGGGAGGCTATCTGTCAATGTGCTGCAGGCACTTCGTGCCTTGGGTGAAGTGGGATCTCAAAGAGACAAGGGCCATCAGGCCAAGACAGCCTTAGTTTTGCTGTTATTTCTGTGCCTGGTGTTCCAGTTGTAGTGATAAATCACAATGAGACCAGCTGCCATCTGGGGCAGCCCCACAGACCCCTGTGCTACCCGGACACAATATTGCAACTCTTGCAGGCAGCAAAAGTCTACCTGCTACTGATTTCCATGCAGTGCCCACCCTGTGCCAGCCAAAGTTTCTTGCCTGTGTGGATTGAGAGATCAGGGGAGGGGAGGGGCAGGGCTGTGCCAGTTCACTGTCAATGGGCCGCCGGGGGCAATTTGTAGATAGGATGGGCGAGGTCTCAGAGAGACAATGGTAGTCAGATCAATACGGCCTCAGTTTTTCTGCAGCTTTGCCGTTCGGGTGTTCCCACAGATGTCCCAGATCACAGCAAGGCCAGCTGCTGTCTGGAACTGGCCCACAGTTCCCCAAGATCCACCCAAGTTCCTGTTGGCAGCAGTGATCTGCTTAACCTTATCTCAGAAATGCACTTACAGTGCTGGCTGCCCACTGGGAATCTTGACTCTTAATCAGAGCAGGGCTTGGCATCCATCCAGCAACAAATCCCAAGGTATTCTGCAGGTTGGGTCTAGAGGCTCAGTCTCCTTCCGTCTCAACCAGATAGCCAGGATCCCCTCTGGTTTTTAATAGAGTTATTGAAATCTCTTCTCTGGGCTGGGACCCTGGGCTGTGGAGCTCCCAAATGAGACCAGGACTCCATTCTCTTCAGGAGAGCCTCTGCAGCCTCACTCTCCCTCCTGGTGATCCTCCAACCCCCATGGATGTGAGTCCAACCCAATTAGCAACTTTGCCCCCTCTATCAGTTTCAGTGTGGCTCCTTTATATTATCAGATATAGATGTTACAATCAGCTAGATTCTTCACATTGATTATTTTATAATTTGGTTGTAATTTCAATGCAGTGCTGAGAGGAGATGAATCTTGCTTTTACCTAGTCCTCCATCTTCCTATATTTAGGGTCTTCTACTGGATTATTTTTAACTGCACCAAAATATTTGTATCACCTATCATAAAGAGCAATTTTACAAAAAAAAAAAAATCATGTAGCATTTGCCTAATACTTGAAAATTATAAATCAAGAAATAAAAGATAAATCTGTTAAATAAAAACTTTCCCCCAATCTTGACAAAAAATAGCACAAATGACCTTCACAAAAATACCTTGAAGGTCAAATCTAAATTTAGAATTTTTGGCCTTCTTGAAATTCCACAACAGACATGATGGCAGAGAGAGAAAATGCCATTCTCACCTTTTTTTTTCATTTCTTATTCTCTTCCTTTCTTCCTGAAGGACAGAGATTCTTCACTCCTCATGCCTAGTAGAGTAGTTTGCTCTCAACCTCAGAAATGAGTTCCCCTGAAAGTTCTGGGGCAAGTCTGGGGCCATATGACTATAGAAATTCAGAGTCCCAGGTACAAAGAGTATGGTTGAAAAAGGATGGCATGATGCTCAAGAGGATACATCTTCTTTCTTACATGGTTTGCTTACACTGTAGGGAAAGTTAGGCTAGAGAAGGGCCAGAGTTGGGGCAGCTGAAGCAGAGTCCAGTGTGGGGGATTCTCTTACTGGGGTCTAGATACATTGATGAGTTCAGAAGAACACCTATGTCTCAATTAGAAGTACTCAAATTAATTTTGATTTTTATTATGGGCTTAATTGTGTCCCATCCAAAATTCATATGTTTAAGTCCTAACCTCTAGTATCACAGAATATTACCTGGAAATAGGGTCACTGCAGATCTAATTAGATAAGATGAGGTCATACAAGGGAGGTATGCACTCCTAATAAAATATGAACTGGTGTCTTTATAAACGGAAAATTTGGACACAGACATACCTACAGGGATAAAGTCATATGAAGATGAAGGCAGAGTTTGAGAAGATGCCTCTAAATAAGAGATTTCTTATTAGATTGTATGTAGAGTATGACAGAAAGAGAAGAGTCAAGAAGGAACCCAAGGATTAGGGCCAAGAAATAAAGTAAATGGACATGAGAAAACCACAAAAGTCACAGGCCTGTGAATATAATTTAAAATTTTAATTTTGGCTAAATTTGAGTAAAACATCCTTCAGACATCTAAGTGGAGGTATTCAGTAGGTAGCTGAATGATTCAAGAGAAATAAAATTTTTGACCTCTCGACATATAAGATGTTATAGAAAACACATTTATACATTATAGTTGCTTTGGTGAAGGGTTTATGTCTGGTTGATCACCACTGACTTAACAACATATAGCACAATGATGGGCATAACACAGAATGAACTCAATAACTATTTTGTGAAGAAATACAAGGAGAGAATAATGAAAAACAAAAGAGAAAAAAATGGAAAGAGAAAAACTAGTAATTTTATGTGCCTTGGCAACATTTATGTAGCACTATCCATTGTTTCTTACATTTAACATACCATCCTATACCCCTGAAGGCAATAAACTTTTAATGGGTGTTAATACTTTATTATGTGAACTACTTCATAAACAACTATCCCAGAGACTGAGATAAAGCTGGATTAAGTAACTCATCATTATGTGGCTGGTTTAAGAGCTTAAGTATGTCTACATTAAATAAATTGCTAAATTTTTACATCAGTTTGAATTATATAAATATTACATGTTATTACAACTACACACATTCATTCCTTTGTTCTTTTATTCATTCAAGAAATATTTTTGAGGGCTTGAAATTGTTTTAAGTTTTGGGATACTCTAGTGGAAAAAATAAAACAAAAGTCCTTCCCCCAGGTTGGGGGAAGGAGACAAGCAATAAAAAAGATAGACATCATATATAATTAAATTATACAACAATTTCAGAGTTATATTACCTTATGGAGAATGGAAAAAGTAGAGAAAGATAGAAAGCATAGGTAATGTTGTTTGGCTGACAATTTGAAATGAGGTGGTCAATAGAGAAGTCTTTTTAAGGAGCAGACATCTGAACAAAGATTTGAAAGAGCTGTTTAGTTATTCTAGAAAGACAGAAAAATCAAAGTAAAGACCCTAGGTGGAAATATGCAGGCCTGTTAAAGTGGCAAGGGAGCCAATTGAACAGAATGAATGAGCAGGTGTGTTCAGAGAGGTAATAAGATAGGTGCAGAGAAGGGTGATCATATAAGATCTTATAGCTCTAGTAGCTATATTTGACAATATAAAGAAAATTATCAGAACATATTTGTATTGAAGGGAACTTAATGATAACTTAACCCAACTTTCTTATTTTAGAAAGAAAATTGAGTCCAGAAATTGTAAGACACAGGCTTAAAAAATCATATGAATAATTTGACCCATCATTGGAACTTATAGGATAGAAACATACGTTCTCAACTATATCAGTAAGTATGGTGCCTCTCAGAGCAATGATTCTCATATGTAGTGTGCATCAGAGTCACCTATGGGGTTTGTTAAAACATGGCTGCACCACCAGCATTTCTGATTCATGAAGTCTTGATTTGGACCCTAAAAATTTACATTTCTAACAAGTTTCCAGGTGATATTAATACTGATGATCTGGAGACTGCTCTCTGAGAATCATTGTTCTAGACTCGTGCTATAAACATACTTAATCAACAGTATATAAAGAATTGTATATTTTGATTTATCAACAAATTGCTTTGTCATTTAGATCAATCATAACTTCATGGAAATGCTAAGAACTTCCTTGCATGTTCTATGTCAATGTGATATAGTTTTCTTTTAGGATTCTTTTTCTAGAACTCGCAACATCTGTTCCTATTTTTATCTGGTCTCTTCATTACCCTTCCATTATCCCAGCTGACTACCTCCAGTTTCCTTTCAGAAGAGTTTTTTTTGTTTTTTGGGTTTTTTTGTTTGTTTGTTTTTGTTTTTTGTTTTTTTTTTTAGATCAGACTCAGGATCTGAGAATAGAGATAAAATTAAAAGCAATATATAATTTGTGGAATACATAGTTTTGGGCCCCAAATGAGTTTATTGTCTCCAGAGTCAGTCAATATAAGTATACTTTTTCTATTTTAAGATTTTAAATTCTCTTCAAAATGCATCAGAATGAGAATGTCTAACTATTTTTTCTACAGTAGAGTATACTACAAAATTGGAGAATATTCAGTTCCATACGGATGTTTATATCATTATATAAAGCCATAGGAGCCAAATATCAATAGACAAGATAGGAAAAAAAAAAAAAGAAAGAAAAAGAAAACCAGTCCTGAGAATTACACCAGTGTCAAGAGAGAAAGCAATTTCAAACCGATTTTGCAAAATTGTTTCCTAATGCTCTCAGGTGGTTTCCAATTTTCTTGGCCAGATACTTTGGAGAACTCTTTTGACTTTCTTCCATATTGAAACCTAGAAAGTCAGAGGAATAAGATAATCTCAGTTAATTAAATTTAGAGACTATTTGTCTAATGGATATACAATAAATGATTAAGTTCTGTCATTTGTAATTCTTAAACTTTTTTAGACTCTGTATCTTTTCCTACATACCCGCTACCTTTATTATCTTTTCCTTGGATATTAGAAAGAAAATTGAGTCCAGAAATTGTCATGTCTCCCTTATGGCTTTTGTTAGTACTTATTTCAGAAGTCCAACATGAAAAATGCTGTTCATTTTTCAAAAATAAATATCCTGGCAAACTAGATATTTAATTGAAATCCTTCAACAGCTTTCTAAAATATATCATATAATGTCCAAAGTCATCTGGTGATGTGCTTAAAAATCTCTCTAAATCTGGTTTCAGTCTTGTCTTTCCCTCCTTCAAATAAAACTATTCAGTCAATCTAAACTAGTTCTATATTCTTGAATATATCATGCACTGTTTAATATTTAAGTCCATTTTTATAGTTGTTTACACTCCCTGGAGCACCCCTCCTCTTGTCTTCATGGTAAATGCTTTATATCCTTCAATTAATATTGGTACATGTTGAAAGGCAGCACATTCTGTGGATCAAACTAGTCACTATGTCAATTAAGACTCCAGGGGCTAGCAAAATAGATTGCAAAACTCTGGATATACAGAATATTGTGATTACGAAGAAGATTCTGATTCTGTATTCTAAATAGAATGTGTTTTAATATTCTAAGTGTTCATTGACTTTAATACAATTTTTTGACACAATTACATGAATAATTAGGGTGGGGTTGGCAGAGAAACCATTGATGTTCAAAATGTCATTTCAAAGAGATGTTACATATCTTCTTTCATATTCAATTTATTTTAATAACATGTAAAATTCTGATTGCATATTAAGTGCCTCCTTTTAAACTATTCTATCTGTGAAATGCTAACAATTATTTCTGATGTCAAAAACAACACCAACAACATAGAAGCATCTTTTGTATAAAATCTGCTTTCACTTTGGCTTCTTTAAGAATGTATATTGTGACTTTACAGGTAGAATTACTCCTGATGAACTGCATTATGACAGTGAATCTTGATGGTAGAAAATATTTCAGCTTCTTAGACAATATTAATTTCACAGAAAGAGGAACTATTATTTAAATTGATTCTTAACATTTTTTTTCTAATATTCAAATGTTCAATACCACCCATATCCTTTATCTTTGAGGTCTAGGCTGAAACTTCTCATTTTAGTTACAGTATTTGAAATTAGCTGTGTCAATTTTTAAATTTGGTGTATGAATTATTCATTTTCCAAAATGCACAGACTTTCTTTTCTTCCAATATTCACATCAATAGTACAAGAGCTTTCTATGGAAGTGTTTTGATATAAACGAAATCAAATAATCTAAATGACAGTGTTTCTGTGTGCTCTATACCCAATTTGCTTAGATAGATTTTGATTCTCTTTCCAAAATCAAAGTCATAAATAGCGCCTAATGGAAAAAATCAGGTGATTAAGTCTTGTCAAATATTTAGCCAATAGGAAGTTGATGAACTGCATGCTTTTAAAGAGTTGTTTTAAACCAAAGATTAAAATTTGATTTTGCTGTGATAAGTAGAAATCGTACAAAATTCAATATTGAGACTACACCATCAATTTGAACAATATTTAGTAGAAGCAATTTTGCATATCATTTTGAAAATAAGTTAGAGCCAAAATATGCAGTCTGTCTTTGCATTTGCTGCTATTCAGCATTTTCTGATTTAAAAAAATGTATAACATTAACATCTACAGTTTTAGCTACATATAAATGGACAATTTAGTGAGATATATAGAGTTTAAAGAAATATTCTTTATGCTAGTTTTTTAAGTATAATATAATCGCATTTATTTCTCCATTGTTAATTATTTTTTTGTATTTTATACCTTTTACTAAACTCTTGAATATATGGGTCTGGAACTTAGGAAAAATTAATATATGGAACTGAAGATGAAGATAAAGATGCAAGATATATATTTAAGTATATGACAAGACACAGAATTAAGGATACAAATATAGATTTTTTTACAAATATAAATTTTTAATACACCAAATATTAATAATAGTTAAAAGTATAGGGGTAAATGTGATTTATGTACAGTAAGATAAGAAAGGCAAAAACATCTCTGTAAACACCAACAAATAAGAGAGATCATAAGAAAAATAGGACTACACAAAGAAGATTAAGATGAAGAACAGCCGGAGAAGAACAAAAATCAAGCAAACATGGTGTCAATAAAAGAAAGTTAAGAGAAGGCTTCAAGGCAGATGGAAAAGTCCAAAAACACTAGGTCAAGTTAAATAAAAAGTATTCTCTTTAATAGCAGTGAGTTGGATGATAAGTTTATATGATTTCAGTGGAGTCTTTGCCTACAGCATATTGCTAATAAGAAGGGTAAGAGAGTGAATAATGATATGTGAGAATGTTTGAACTGAAAAAGTAGATTTTTCATTCAATAGTTGTGAGAAAATGTGACAGAGGCCAATTTGAGGTAAAGGGAAGCTGGAGAGCTTGAGAAAAATGGAAGATTGCTTAAAATCTGAAGGAAAGATTCAGTAAATATGCTTGAAGTATAAGAAGAAGTGGAGACTGATGGAGAAGCAGGAAGAGTAATGCAAGGAAAAGTGTGGATAAAGGAAATCTGTCAGCTGCTTCTGGCATAGATATAAATAGTCCTTCTTGGATGCCTTCTTACAAAAAAATGGGAACAAGAAAACAATTGGAGGGATAAGAGCCATTGTCAAAAATGAAAGACAATGAGGAAAGAAAGTCTGTTTGATAATAATAAAGGCTAAGCTGAGATTGGAGACCATGAAATTGTACTGGTGAATTTATATAACTGTGATTTTTTTTTGCCTGTGTCATGGTAGTCACTCCATTTACTCTTATGCAGTTTTTTGTTTGTTTGTTTGTTTGTTTTTACTATAGAACTGCAGAGAATAATAGAATTTTGATCTTGTTTTCTAGATGTCTTCCTATATTCATGTCCACTGTATCCTAGGTCCTAAGTCTGCTAGGCTCTTATGCTTTATCACCAGGGACTACCTAGATCTTCATGTAGTCAAAGGCACTTTGTGGATTTTTCAGGGGCTTGTTAACTAATTGTACAATTATCTATTTATATTATTATCATTGCCAAGGATGAGTTTGATTGAAATTCATATTTTTTGCTATAATCTATACTATTAAAATATATGATATATAATGTCAACAGACTTATTTTCAGTGTGCATGAAAAAAATTGCTATTATAATGTGTCACTTGGGAGCTGAAATATAGCAGTATGGAGAAAGGGGACTTTCCTAAGGCAGTCTTATTGAAAGTAGGAAGACAGGACATTATAACAAGGAGTAGTTTCTTGAGTAAAACAATTTTTATAATAGTCATAGAAGTAGTCTGTGCATGTGCGTGTGTGTGTTTATCTGTCTATGTTTATAAGTAAAATAGAAAAAGAGAAATATTGTCTATTGGCTTTAATACAGAGCAAATAATTTGTATAACTTTATTCAGTTATATTATTAGGTATAGCAAACATTTTTTTCCATATATTTTTGAGGAAGAATTAAATGAGTTTGGATCCAGGCATTAATTGCATGTTGTTTTATTTTGTTTTGTTTTAATGGCCAAGCAGAAATCAAGATAAACTATCAGGCCTCCTGATATCCAAACAGTATTTATTCAGGCTTGGAATTTTCAGGTAACTCAATTGTTCATTTCATTTTAAAAATGACAAACCAATATACTTGTCCACCTCTAAGTTTTATCCCTGGGAAAAAGAGCTTGTGTACAATACATTTCAGACTTTTTACATCGTACCAATAAATAATGTCTAACATTTCAAACTTAAAATTTTAGAATTATCTGATTCTTTTCTACCTCCTTAAAGCTCATATCTAATTTGTCTTATACTTTAGTAACTTCTTTTACGGTTTACACACTACTTTTGTTCTAATTTGAATTTGAATGATCTCATACTTAAACTATTATAAAAGCTTCCTGATTTCCCTAGAAGCAGTTCATCTACACTCCCCACATTTCTCTCTTACACATAACCATCAGATTAATGGACCCCAAATGCTTGTTCAAACATAACACTCTCCTGTTTAGAAACTTTGCTTGACTACCCATCAGAATATAAGAAAATTATATCAAAGGTACCTTAAAAATTAGATTCTTTGATATGTAGTTGAGAAAAATGAGGCTTACAGAGAGAAAATTACTTTACTATTACCAAGACCTTTTCTAGGTAGCATGTATAAGCATTGAGTAAAAGAGATGAAGTCTTTAACCTTACAGAGCTTACATAAAAGGTTGTGATGAACAGTAAGTACTTTAAAAATATATAATTAGATAATGTAATGACAAGTTTTGATTAGTGCTGTGACGTAAATTAAATCTGGGCAGTGGGAGAGGACATGGTGTATGTGTGTGTGGGGGTTATGGGTGTGATGCATGGATGATATTTTATTATTTTTTATTTTTTTAAATTAATTAATTAATTTATTTATTTTTATGGCAACATTGGTTAACGAAATCCAATAAGTTTCAATAGTACACTTTACAGTAAGGCATATATATATATATATATATATATATATATATATATATATATATATTTACACTGTGTGTTCATCTCTCATAGTTAGATTTCTTTCTGTCACCACATATTTTAGAAACTGTGGTTAGGGATGGCCTTTCAGAACAGATGTCTTTTTCAGAAGAGAGTGAATGTGAATTAAGTTAAGGAGTGAACCTTGAAGATATCTTGATGTTTGGGGAAAATCATTTCTGGCAAAAAAAAAAAATAAAGTGCCAAGGCAGGGATGTGATTGGCTGTTTGAGAATAGCAAAATGGCCAGTGTGGCTAGAAAGAATAAAGTTTGGGGGTGAGAGGTCGAAAAAAGAAATTATGTCAGAAAAGTATTTGGGGGGAGATTATACAGTTAGTTAAACCATAGTAAGGATTTACTTTTATTCTACCTTTAACAGAATATCATTTGATGATTTCAAGTAGGGGGCGTGACATAATCAGATTTACTTTTTTTAATAGTATGAGAAATTATGGAAGGAGAGTATGGAAGTCTAGATGAGAGGTAATTTTGGTAGTGTTGATGGTGCAGAAAAGTGATTACATTCAAGTATTATTTTAAAGGTAGAACAAATATGCTATTATATTGTAAGTACAGTATGGCAGAAAGAGAAGAGAATAGGAAATCCAGGGCTTAGGGCCAAGACGTTGGGCAAAGGAACATGGGAAAAACACAGAAGGAACCTGTCTGTGGATAGAATTTAATTTTAACTTCGAGTGAAACATCCATCAGACATCTAAGTGCAGATATTCATTAGGTAGTTGAATGTCTGAGAGGAATTAAATTTTGAAGCCTTCGACATGTAAATCATAGCAAAACTGCTCCTTGACTAAATGACATCCATTTCTAATTTTACTTTATGAATAGCATCCTCTTATTACCGATGATAACCAGAGACATTTCTAATCTTTTTTTGCAGACTGGGGTGTTCAGTAAAATGTTCCCATAAGTTGTTGGGTGAAATTTCCAGGAAGACAATTTAAGGGAGTCAATTTATCCAGGAAACTTACTTTTTGTGCTTTTCTCCTCTATCTTCTCCCTAATTGATCACGAGGTGATCCAGTACCTAAATGTAACATTGAGGACGGGAGAAACAATGCTATTAGGTCCTGGGTCGCAGATGAATGTGTGAAACTTCCGTATCTGCTCCAAACTAGCTACTTTTGAATTTCTTTTTAATGTTAGAGAAAAGTATTTATTTTGATTAAGCTATTCTCTTTCATTTGTAAGAAGTCAAATCTAATTTAAACGAGGAGCAACGCACTTAAGGTCGCAAAATTGCATGAGCTCACTGAGGGAGTGAACGTAAATAATAGCGAAGAAAGTGAGGACAAGCTTTGATGCACACCAACATTAGAGGACTGAGGGTGAGAACATACTACCACTGAACACTGAGGTAGAGCAGCCAAAGAAGTTTAAGACCAAGAAGTCTGACCATTGAGTTTGGAGTTAGGGATACTGATAGTTGGGGACTCAGTGGAATGGTAGTAAAGCAGAGTTGTTTGAAGATCAAGTGCAAGAGTGTGTGTGTAATCATCTGTTTTAAGATCATTTTTTTTAAGTTGATGAATCTCAAATAATAAGTAGCTTAAATAGAGATTTCTCTGGGTGAGGGGGATTTACTGACCTCAATACTGTCCTCTATGCTATATTTATGCTATTATATAGATATCTTGTTTATAGTTTTTGATCTGAGTCTTATTTGGTTTTGTTCCTTTGTCATAGTGTCAGGATATTTGTAAGTGTCCGAGAAAGTATATTACAGATTTAAGGAAAAGAAAAATAGGGTAAGACAAAGTCGAGATCCTAGCATATATACCATTATTATTCTTCTATTTCAAAATTAGAGAATAGACATTTTCCATAATATTAAATGTTTTACTAAAACATATTTTTGATGTATACACAGATTTTTAAAAATGTCATCATATTAAGTTATCATAAATTATAATTAGCTTAAAATTAGAATCTTTGTAAGTGAAGAAGTGAAGTGAAAGAATGAACATAAAAGACATATGTAATAATGGTCATTCTAAGATCAATGTGTTGTACAGTTTTCTGTCTAGAATTCCACAGGTCTCATAACACAGATTATTAGGTTTAGCAAAGCTCTGTAACTATGAAGTTTTGCTAAATGATTTCAGAATTTAGAGTAATTTTCTGCAGGTTCATATGTATTTTTTAAATGGAATTTATTACGATGCAAATGCTCATAGAAAAGTCAGATTAACTTTGCCTCTTGTTCTGCTAAAGAATTTCAATCTAGAAGCCTTAAAATCCTGTTCCTCATCTACTATATGCTTATCAGAGAAGGCAGAAATTCATCATTTGGAAAACAAAAAAAAAAAACCCACAGGGATCCCCATGCAAGTGAGAAGATAATGTTATACAGTTTATGACTGAGAAGTCTTTCCTTCTCACATAGAATATCTCTGAAAACGAACCCCCATTGACTTACTTTCCTCAAATCCTCTGTTTTACAAATTAGAATACAAAGCCCACCTCCTTTCTTATGCCTTTGTCATAAGCTGGAGTCAACATTTATTACACTATTTTCTGACCTGTTGGCTTTAGCACATGGTATCATATATTTTGGTATTATATTTTATTTTTCTCTACACTATCTTTAGATTGCTACACTTTCATAAGTCGTTTTATCACACTGAAGTTCCTTTGTTAAAGCATGTCATAAAATGGTGTTTTACTGTTCATATTAGTTTTTTTATTTAATATAGTCTGTTTCTTTTTCATGTGTTGATAGGAAAAAAATCTCCCTGTAATAACTCATAAGATACATAGGGAAAAAAATATCTCCCTGTAATAACTTGTAAGATAATAGTTTATTAAGAATCTGTAAATCACTTTTTTCAATTAAAAAAAAGAATCAACCATTCGTCAAAAATTTAATTTTTAAAACCTTCAGTCACAGTGGGAGAAAGAGAGAGACAGAGACACAGAGACAAGTTTGGAGGGAGGGAATGGCAGGGGCTGATTATATTTTGCTAAAGCTTTCTTCATGAAAACTCTGATTATAAATATTTTATGATTTGTTTTGTAAGCTACTCCTAGTTAAGCCCCTATATCACTGAGAATGATAAACATTAAATCACTGTGTCACTTTTTCTTAATAGTTTAGTAGCTGATAATATTGTTTTGAAGTATAGAAATATCTGGTCTCAATTTATCTATCCTCAATTATATTAGTAAAATAATGTTCCAGTAGTATTCTTTTTGATAGTTTACAATATTTTTTCTAGGTCTCAGCTTCTTTCTATTAAAAACAAAACAAAACAAAACAAAACAAAACAAAACAAAACAAAACAAAACAAAACAAAACAAAACAAAAACCTGAAGAGATTACAGCTTTATTTCGGAAAAATACATTTTAAAAAATAAAGGAGCCTTATTTCCTGCAATTTGTCTTACTTAAGGTAGCAAAAGTGAGTTAACACAGGAGTTTGGTAAAATAATATATAAACATATCTGTGTGATAAATTTTTTAAATTTCTACGTATCCATTAAAAGCAAGTTTTAGTGAACCTTTTAATATCATGGAAATCTACTGTCCTCTTTTATGACATGATAAAAGGGGAAACAAATGGTATATTAATAAGATTCCAAATTTATAAATAAAATGTAGTTTAAAAAATCTAGAAGGGAGTGTAGAACATGGCAGAGTGAGAGACTTCCTCAGATCTCTCCCCTTGAAACAACAAGCTGAACATTTAAAATTCAACGAAAAACACCCAAACTGCACACCAGCACATCTGAGCATGGAATCTGCACATAAGAGCTACCACAGGTCAGAAACTTGGGTGTTGGGCTGTGGCCTGGGAGAAATAAAGAAGATGCCTCTCAAAGCCACCAGAGCTCTTTGCAGGAGGAGGGGGAAGGGAGAAGGTGTGGCGAGTTCCTTGAACAGCTCTGCCTGGGAGAGTTTGTGAGCTCCATGTGGTTAGCTGCAGGGCTCAGTCATCAGGGCAGAAAGCAAAGAAACAGGACAGCAGAGAAACAACAATTGCTTTTTACCAGCCATGGTTGCAAAACTGAGACTGAGCCACAGCCCACAATCCAAATCCAGAAGGCCCCTCCCCCCGTACCCTCTAAGACCTAATACTGTGGAGTCCGAGGGGAATCTGAACAACCACTATCGAAACTATCTCTAACACTGACAAGGATGGAAATTAAGGGTGGAGAGCATGATTAAATATCTATAAGAAAATAAAAAGGCATTTTTAAGGCTTTATGTAAAGCAGGGATCCAATAAGCTTAGACACCACCTACTGGAAACCAAAAGAATAGCATCTTCTTTGTAGCAGACTAAGCGAGACCTTTATATAATAAATCATCTTCCTGGAAAAAAAGCAGAAAATATTTGCATCAATGCCCAGAAGGAGAAATAGTCCATAAAGCAATATGAACAACCAAGGTGACAAGGCATGTCAGAAGGAAAGATAAAAATCTCCAGAAAATAAACTTACAGACATAGAAATATGCTACTTAAATGACAGAGAAATCAGGATTGTATTTCTGAAAAAACTGAGTGTCAAAATGAGTCATATCGACAATTTCAGGAATAAAAAAACACCTAGATGATCAGAGCAAGAAGACTGACCCTCAAAAAGAATAGAATAGATCTTCTGGAGATAAAAAACACACTGTAAGAGTTAAAAGAATGAAATAACAAGCTTGGGAGATAGAGTTGACCAAATGGAGGAAAGGATCAGTGATATTGAAGACAGAAATCTAGAAATAAATCAGAAGGAAGAAGAGAGAAACCGAAGAATGAAAAATAATGAAAGAGAAATTCAAGAAATAACTGATACCAACAAGAAAAGAAACATAAGAATAATGGGCATTTTCGAAGGCAAGGAAAAGGGACGGAGTCTAGAGAGTATTTTCAGACAAATAGTTGATGAGAATTTCCCAAATGTAAGGAATCAGCTGAAGATTGGAATTAAAGAAGACAATAGAACACCCAATTATCTCAACCCAAAAAGGCCTTCACCAAGACACATTGTATTAAAGTTATCAAAAATCAATGATGAAGAAAGAATTCTCAGGGAAGCCAGGGAGAAGAAAATGGTAACTTATAAAGAAAAACCCATTCGATTTTCTTTGGACTTCTCAGCGCAAAGCTTGCAACCAGAAAAGAATGGAATCAAATATTTAAACTATTAAGTGAAAGGAACTACTAACCTAGAATAATGTATCTAGCTAAACTCTCCTTTAGATATGAAGGAGAAATTAAGATCTTTCCAGACATACAAAAATTGAGGGGATTTTCCACTATGAGGCTTATGCTACAGAAAATACTGAAAGGGGTCTACTTACCTAAAACAAAATGACAAAAAAATAACAACAAAAAAACATAATTAAGAGTAAAGTAGCTATCAGGCAAATAGAAACAGAGGAGTGCAATCTTTCCTAAGAACAGGGCATTATAAGCTTAAAAAATAAGAAGAGAATTGCTCTAGCCATCTAGTAATGAACGTTCAGCATACATAGGGACAAATTCAGATAACAATGACTGAAAAGGGGAGAATTCAAAGATCTAAATTCACAAAGGGAAATGGAGATAAGTCATGAGCAGAAGAAAATGGACAACTGTATATATGTAACTGTCCTTTACATATTCGTAATGGTAACCAAACACCAACGATTCAGAACTGAAGTATATAACATGAAACAAGAAGAACCAGAGAGAAAAACCACAGAAACCGAGCAAAATGAAGAAAACAGAAACACAGGGACAAGGAAGCAATGGAAACACTGAGCTACAAGAAAGCAAAAGATAAAATGGCTATAAGGAGACCTCATATTTCAATAATCACCCTAAATGTAAATGGATTGAACTCACCAATAAAGAGGCACAGAGTTGCACATTGGATGAAAAAACAAAACCCAATCCTATGCTGCCTCCAGGAGACGCATCTCAGTTCCAAAGACAAATATAAACTCAAAGTGAAAGGGTGGAAAATGATTTCCAGCAAATGGCATTCAGAGAAAAGCAGGAGTAGCTGTACTAATATTGGATGAAATAGACTTTAAAATAAAAAAAGGAAAGGAAGATATTGAGAGACACTTCATAATAATAAAGGGAATCATGCACCAAGAAGACATAACACTTATTAATAATATCTATGCTCCCAATCAGGCATTCCCGTAATATGTAAAGCAAGTACTAATAGAACTGAAGGGAGAAACAGACCAAAACACTATTGTACTAGGGGACCTAAATACCCCATTGTCGAATATGGACAGATCATCTACACACAATATCAATATGGAAATAACATGCTAAAAGACACATTAGACCAACTGGACATAATTGACATTTACAGAGCCTTCCATCCCCAAACAGCTTCTTATATATTCTTCTCTAGTGCACATGGAACATTCTCAAGAATCTACCACACACTGGGACACAGAGACAGCCTCAACAAATATAAGAGGATTGAAATCATACCAACAATATTCTCTGATCATAATGCTTTGAAACTAGAGATCAACTGGAGAGATCCGCAAAAAGAAAGTGGAAAGAACCACAAATACATGGAGATTAAACAACATACTACTAAAGAATAACTGGGTTTGAGAAGAAATAAAAATAGAGATCAAGAGATACGTAGAAACAAATGATAATGATAGTACAACATATCAAATCTTTGGGACATGGCAAAAGCGGTCATAAGAGGAAAGTTCATATCATTACAGGAATATTTCCAAAAATAAGAATGAGCCCAAATAAACCACGTAACTCTTCATCTTAAAAAAACTAGAAAAGAGCAAATAAAGCCTAAAGTCAGCAGAAGGAAAGAAATAATCAAAATTAGAGCAGAAATAAATGAAATTGAAAACAAAACAAAACAAAACAAAAAAGAAAAAATAAATGCAACAAAGAGCTGGTTCTTTGAGAAGGTTAATAAAATTGACACACTCCTTGCTAGGCTCACTAAAGAAAAAAGGGAAAAGACACAAACAAACAAAATCAGGGATAAAAGAGGGGAAATTATGACTGACATCACAGAAATAGAAAGGATCATATAAGAATACTATGAAAAAGTATATAACACCAAATTTAATAACCTAGAAGAAATGGACCAGTACTTAGAAAAATACGATCTTCCTAGACTGAATCGAAAAGAACTGGAAAATCTAAATAGACCAATCAGCAGTATGGAGATTGAAACAATCATCAAAAACTTACCAAAAATAAAAGTAGAGGACCAGATGGCTTCACCAGTGAATTCTACCAAACATTCAAAGAAGATTTAGTACTTATTCTCCTCAAACTCTTCCAGATAATCGAAGAGGAGGCAATACTTCCCAACTAATTTTACGAGGCCAATTTTAACTTGATACCAAAACTCCGTAAAGACGATACGCACAAAAAAAGAAAGCTACAGACCAATAGCTCTTATGAACACAGATGCAAAAACCCTAAATAAGATACTAGCAAACCGAATACAGCAACATATTAAAAACATTATACACCACAATCAAGTGGGCTTCATCCCAGGGCACAAAGATAGTTCAACATATGCAAATTAATTATTGTAATAAACTACACAAACAAATTAAAAAATAAGAATCATATGAACATATCAATAGATACAGAAAAAGTCCTTGACAAGCTACAATATCCATTTATGACTAAAATACTTAACAAAATCAGTATAGATGAAAACTATCTAAACATAATAATGGCCATATATGACAAATTCTCAGCCAACATTATCCTTAATGGTGGAAAATTAAAAACCTTCCCTTTCAGATCAGGAACAAGGCAAAGCTGTCTACTATCGTCACGGTTATTCAATATCACATTGGAGGTCCTAGCGAGTGCTATTAGACGAGAGAAAGATATAAAAGGCATCCAAATAGAAAATGAAGTCAAACTGTCTGTTTGTGGATGACATGATTCTCTATATAGAAAACTCTCCACAAGAACACTACTAGAAACAATAAGCAAATACAGTAAAGTTTCTGGATACAAAATTAATGTTCAAAAGTCCATAGTATTCTTATACTCTAATAATGAAGTATCAGAAAAAGAAGTAGAAAAAATTATACCTTTCACAATTGCAACAAAAAGAATAAAATACCTAGGAATAAATTTAACGAAACATGTGAAGGACCTCTATAATGAAAACTACATGACCCTATTAAAAGAAATTGAAAAAAATATAAAGAAATGGAAAGATATTCTGTGTTCTTGGATTGAAAGAATCAACATAGTTAAAATGGCCATATTACCTAAAGCATTATACAGATTTAATGCAATCCTCATCAAATTACATCAGCAATTTTTAAAGAAATAGAACAAAAAATTATCAGATTTGTATGGAAGCACAAAAGACCCCAAATTGCCAAAGTCATCCTGAGAAAAAGAAACGATGCGGGAGGCATCACTCTGCCTGACTTCAGATTATATACTACAATGTGAGAGAAATCAAAATGGCATGGTATTGGCAGAAAAAGACATATGGACCAATGGAACAGAATGGACAGTCCAGAGGTAAATCCATATTTATATGGGCAAATAATTTTTGACAAAAAAGTGAAAAACATGCAGTGGAGAAAGGAAAGCTTCTTCAATAAATGGTGCTTGGAAAACTAGAAAGCCACCTGCAAAAGAATGAAACTAGACTGTTGTCTATCACGACACACCAAAATTAACTCAAAATGGATTAAGAACCTGAACAAATGGAATAGAAACCCTGAAACAATAAAATGCATAGAAGAAAACATAGGAACTACACTCAAAGACCTTCGACTTAAAGAGGATTTTATGAATTTGACTTCAAAAGCAAGGAAAGTAAAAACAAAAATAAATGAGTGGACTACATCAAACTAAAAAGATTCTGCTCAGCAAAAGAAATCATCAACAAAAGAAATCATCAACAAAAAAACAAATGATCCAATGGGCAGTGGATCTGAACAGACACTTCTCTCTAGAGGACATATAAATGGCCAACAAATATTTGAAAAGATGCTCAACATCACTAGCTATTAGGGAAATGCAAATCAAAACCACAATGAGATACCATCTCACACCTGTTGGAATAGCTATAAGCAACAGGACAAGTAGTAAATATTGGAGAGGATGCAAAGAAAAAATGAACCCTCATAGATTGCTGGTGGTACTGAAAATTGGTACAGCCACTATGGAAAATAGTATGGAGCTTCCTCAAAAACTAAGAATTGATCTACCATATGATCCAGCAATCCCTCTACTGGATATTTACTCCAAAGACTTGAAAACCCATATTCAAAAAGATATTTGTACACTGATATTCATAGCAGCATTATTCACCATAACATTGGTGAATAATAAGTGGCCATAACAGCATTATTCACCATAACATTGGTGAATAATAAGTGGCCATAACATTGAAGCAGCCGAAATGTCCTACGGAAGAGAATTGGCTAAGGAAGCTGTGGTACATTTATACAATGGAATATTACTTAGCCATAAGAAGAGATGAAATACTGCCATTTGTAACAACATGGATGGCCCTCGAGATAATCATGCTAAGTGAAATAAGCCAGACTGAAAAAGCTGAAAATCTCATGATATCACTTATATGTGGGATATAAACCTAAAAGCAACAAATGAACAGAACAAACAAACAGAGACTCATGGACATGGACTATAGACTAGTGGTTACCAGAGGGTAGGTGGGTAGGGAAGGAGGGGGGAGATAGACGAGGTGAAGGGGGTCAAATATAGGAGGGTAGGGGAGGTAAAGTGGGTAAAGGGAATCAAATATAAGGTAGCTGAAGGAAACTGGACTTTGAGTGGTAAACACAATAGAATATACAGATGTCAAATTATAATGTACACCTGAAAATTATATAGTTGTGTTAACCAATGTTACCCCAATAAACTTAATTTTAAAAAAAATCTAGAAAGAAGCAGTTTACTTCTGGTTGTTTTTTAAAATTTCTAATGTTTGTACAAAGTATAAGCACTACTTTTATATTTTGTAAAATATTAAAAAATATAAAATCAAGTAAAAATTAATAATTTACAGGATTAAACAATTCTGGATCATATGACTTTGGAAATAACGGCCCTTATTATCTCTGAATCTGATCATCTGAGTTTAAGTAAAGAGCAGAACATGGAATTCTTAGAGCTAAATGTTGGAATGCATGTGCAGATGGCACAACCCCCAGGGACATGTGTTTCTTCAGGCACCCTTGTATCTGCTGCCAAGATAGTACCAACCCACTATTTTGGAGTAAAGTCCATATATCGCTTTCAAATGATGATGTTACAAGTACACTTGGACTCACTAACACTGTCTCTGACTAATTACAGTAAGCTTCAGTAAACCATGGAAATGTTACACACATGTGCACACAGATGCATACACACAGAGATGCGCATTGACTTAATATCAAAAATTGACAAACAAAGCCCCAGTCTCCGTGCACCATACAGAGTCGTGAAATGTTACTTGTGAATGGTGAAGCAAAGGCTGCATTAGGCATCACATGAAGCATAAATGATTCATCTATGCAGAGACTATTCTTATTTTGATCCTATATTTTATTTTTCCCTGAGTGTTTGAAAAACAGTGTGAAAAAATGCTCCTGAGAATTGAAATTCAGTGTAGAAAATGGTACGATAAATAAAACTCCATACAACCTATAGACAATTTTGATCATCCAGAGCACTCTTGCTAATGGTTGCAAGATTTAAGACCCAAACCATGAAAAAATTTTCTAGAAAGGGCTCTTGGCTTTGATATTCCCTTTTCATTCCAGGCTGAAGCAGTTTTAATTTACTAATGGTCAGAGATTCATGATATATAGTTCTACTTCATGAATTAGTCTATAATTGGCAGGGAGAATTTTCTAGGAGAGAGTCTTGAAAGCCTAAAGTTCTCTTTTTTCTCTTTCTAGACAGGAACTCTAAAATGTATATTAATTGAGAGCTTTATTAAACAAACTAATATAAATATTCTGTTTTCAAGGTGAGTTTATTTCATTATTATAATAGCTATAATAAAATATTGAGTAGTTTTATAAATTTCTATACAGTTTATTTCAAACTCATTAAGACTCCTCTACTTGGATAAGATTTGGACACGTTATCTTTCTTTGTAAAGAACTTTTCCATAAATAAAATGCCTTTATTCAAAAATTTGTCATGTTTAGCCAGCCAAGTATCTTGCAATAATGCTGACATTTATGTACGACAATGTATTGGGGAATAAATAATTGCTGAATCTTTTATTATTGAATATTTTCCTTCAAAAACTTTATATTTCTGATATATTCAAGATATTAAGAAAATTGACAAATAGATTAGATGATAGGATCATTATAAAAATGGATCTATTTTGATTAGAATACTTTATCCACATGTTACAAAATAAGGATATCATAAAATCTTCAAAATATGCTTTAATGATCACCTAATAATCCAAACCCTGAGCAGGCACTTTATATATATTATTTCTGTTAACACAACTCTACCAAGAGAGGTAGTTCTTTTAATTGTATGTTTGAGGTTTTAGCTAGTATTTATTAAGAGTTTTACAACAATTATTGACTTCAAATTATAACAAAGTAGTACTTTACAGATAAGAAAAACAAGAATCACAGAATTTAAATAGATTTTCCAAAGTCATAAAGTTAGTAAGCGGTAGAGATGTAAATCAAACCAAAATTTCTATGATTCTAATTTATGTTTTTTTTTCTCCAAAGATGTTTCCAAAGATAGATTTTCTTCTTCAATATTATTTACTAATATCCTAGAAGAGTATATGGACTTGTGAAGAAAAGACCATGCTCGATTCATGTTTATGTTGACGCAATACCTATAAAAGTAAATTAAACATAACAAGCCTTCAGTGGAAGTTCATTAAATCAAAATTAACATTATGAATCAGGAGCTTTATATGATTAGTCACTTCAGACATACTGAACATTAATCACTTAATAGATATTCACTGTTTATTTTATTACAAAAGGTAATTTTGTTGGGCCCACACAATCTATGTGTGTGTATATGTGTTTAATTTGATTGAATTCTAAGGTAATTTCACACAAACACATGCAAACACGGGATTTTCGGCTTTCCTTTGTTAACAATCAGCCCATCTTCCCCTATGGCAATAATTTGCTGTATATAGATAAACAACTGACCCATTTAGAGGGAACATGTGCTTTCCTGTTCGAAACAGTTCCTACTTCTTGCTGTGTCCCAGAACCAGCTTTCTTCCACTATAAAATTTATGTTATCTTCTTATCCTATAGGTAATTACACTGGTACTATCCTTTTGTACAATTTCATAGAACCAGATATTTCCTAAGCTGACACAATTCAGCAGAGATTTAAAAAAAAACAAAGCCCACAATCATGTTGCTTCAATATCATGTTGTGATATTCATTATTTTTATCTAATGGACACAATTTCACCTTATATTTGACATTGTTAAAGAACATTAGGAAACTGATATTAAAACTGATCTTTGCAATCTGTGCCCAGATTTCCACAAGAGCTAGGAGAAAAAATAATACCAGTAAAAAGTTACTTAAAATATTAAATAAATTATGAATCATCTTTTTCATGTGGTGGTGATGAAACAGTAGATGAAATTTGCTTCAGAGGAGGGTTTTCTCCATGAGTAGGACATTCAGGATGGCAAAGGGACTCCACAAGGAGAATGGCTCTATGGTCATCAAAATAGTTGCTCTATCCAAACCACAGAGCATACCAGCTTTCTGCAATGGATTTTTTTAGTTTAATAAATTTTATTAAACTCCAAATAATATATTAACATGTGGCCATAATTATAATCATAGTATAAAAATGATATGAAATTATTAGTGAGAAGGTTTAATTTTTTAGAATAAAGTCTTTGAAATCCAGTGTGTATTTTATACTTACAGTTCATGCAATGTATTTTGATGACAATGGACCTCTGCATATTCAGACTTCTGGTTAACACCATTCTCTTTTGTATTTGAATAACTTGTTTTCTAAAACAGAAATTGAACACGGGATAACTTTGTCTCGATTTTCACTTGAAAAGATGACTAAAACACAGTTTTAGTTTTCAAATAAATCTTACTGTTTAAATATTCTAGACATAGATTATTCAAATGTTAACTTAGATATACATAAAGTTTGAGTGACAAATTTTAATAACGGAAATGTTCCAAAATCTCAAATCTTGAAAAAAGATTAGACGGGATTAGTAAGAATTTTTTTCTTTGCACTGCCATCGCTTAGATAAAGCACTAGCATACTGTGCATGTAAAAAACCAAGAAAGCTTAATACAAAATAGAGGAATGTTTTACAAGGCTCTGTAAAGCAGCTATATAGGAAAGCAGTTACTTAAGTTTGTTAAACAGCATTCATGGAAGACTGCAGTTTCTTGTTTTACATGAAGATGTTCTCTTCCTCAGTGTAGGTCTATCTTCATTAGAACTCATGGGGTGCTTAATCAATTGGAATTAATAAAGGTAGTGATGATGATACAATGTAGGAATTAATCTTTCTTTAAAAACAACACAAAACTCTGATGTTTGCTACTCAAGTAGCAAAGAAGTTTAATCAAGTCTTCTATGTTTCTAAAAAAAAAAATCATGCTAAAAAGTATTGTATGTTTTTTTCTCCCCTTTGTGACCAATTTTACTGTGGTTGAAAAACTAATGTTAACACACTACTCAGCTTTCTGTGCTTCATGGGAATAAACACACATTCTTTGTCTAAAGCAGAGGGGTGGATTCATAGAGCTGGAAAGATCCCATAGAAGTATAGGCTTATCCAAACTGTATTTTCAGGAATCAATGACATTGCCAGTTTCAAAAAATATGTTTTTATTCTAAACATAGCAATGACTTTACATACATTTAAGATCACAGAGTGAGCTGGTATAAAAATTATAATTTACTTTTATCTTGGTAACGACTTTGGCCTTTTCCTATTAATACTCAGTCTACTAGTGCCCAGCAGGCAATATTATGCAGATAACAGGTCTTCCTTACAATGTCTATTCATTCTTTTTTTTTTCTTTTTTTGGTAGTAGTACTAGTTAAAAACATAGAATTAATGCAATGTGCAAAAAAAGTTATATGTGGAAAAAGCAATATTCATAACTTAGAATGATAAGTAATAGATAAACAAATTGCATAAGTTCTAATATTTTGGTTGAATAACTTAGGACCATAGGATAAGAGAGATAACTATTATTCCCAAGTCTCCTAGATACTAGCATATTACATCTTATATCATCTTCCAGTATGCTTTTAAAATACCTTAAGTAACCCGAAAGAGTATAATATTTGATTTCTCTAGTATAACCTACATAGCACAAATAATGGTCAAAATAATTTGTTTAAGGCAGATATTATTACAATAGAAAGATTAAAACAGTCCATTTAACAAAGAGAAAATTAATTTTCAAAGCAGCACTCATTATCAATATGGTCCACCTATATGAGTTACCTATTTCATCTGTATAAAATTTACAATACTAATATAATAAATATATGATTTTAAGTGTATAATATGTGCCAGACATTTTACTAGACAATTTACAAATCAATCTATTCTATCTTTAGCATGAATATTTTTTTTATTTATGTCAGATCTCTGTAAAACTTTGAAGGCAAAAAAATGATAATTTTGAAGAGAAAACTGAAGCTCAAATAAGTTTTAGTGATTTGCCAGTTGCCCCACTGTAAAATTGTAAAACTGATATTCAAACCCAGTTGTATCGAATTCCACAGTTCACGCCCTCTAATCAATCTTAACAAAGAATAATCCACTATAGAAGAGAAGTTATTTCCAAATACAAAAATTTCAAAATAGTAAAAGAGATAGAAGAAAGAGGTATTGTAGTACAATATATGTGTACATGTACATACACATGTATACTTATTTTAGCACAAACAAGTAATGGTAGAATAACAATTTGAATTTTGTAATGCTTTCCAATTTGTTTAAATGGTTGCATTTTAACCTTGTGTCCTAATGTGATAGATTCATCTGTCCTAAAGTGAATTTGCCATTAGTTCAACTCTATAATTTTAGAAACAAACATATGCTTATATTTTAGAAAATAGTTAAAATATTGCTTATTTCAAAATGCTACCAAATATTCTTACATGATGACTGCTCTATGATTTTAGTAAACTATGTATCTATTTTTGTTCAGTTTTCCAATTAAGTTAGATAGTTTTATATGAATAAATCAACATATTAAAAGGAAAATTCAACTTTTCTAGAAACCAATCCTCTTTTTTCTTAGGCTGAGTAAGGAAATTAATATGCTCAATACTCACTTTAGTTTCATCTTCTGTCTCTTCTTCTTCTTCTGTCCTTGTGGACTAGCAGCTACCAAATATACAAGGCTGTAACAGTCCTTGAGAGCCTGGCCTGTGTGGAACAGGTAAAAGTGACGACTGCCTATTGTCCTGATGCATTCAGAGTAGAATTAGTGCCATTTTGGTATTTGTATACCCAGAGTCTTGCATCTACTGGATACTCAGTAAATATTGATGAAATGAGTGAACAAATAAATGAAAGAACAACAGCCTTTTATTTTTCCATATATGGAACAATACCACGGAGTATAGGTTTCATAGATTTAAAAACAGCACACATTGTCAGCATTCTGTTTTGTGTCCTGAGGGGAAAATAATGTATAGACTGTGGTCCTTGCCCTCAAAATCTTACATATGAGATATGACATAAATACTTGCAAACTTGAATAGGCCTGCTAAAATGATCTACTTAGAAGTTCTGAAATGGAATTGTAGAAATATTACTTGCTAGTATACAATTTATTGTCAATGACCAAACAAGCCTTGATATAAAATCTCAGAAGTCTGAATAATCTGTTCTGTCTGGATTGGCCATGGAAAACTTTTAAAGAATCAGTTATGGATTTTGAAGAATGGTTATAGTGAGTCCAAGAGAACATGGAATGCCATTCTGGTTGATGGAATTATAATCAAAAGCGCAATGTTAACAATGGACCAGTCTGTTTTGCGGACCCTAAATAAATCAGTTTAGGAAATGGAGTACTAGTTGATAAGGCTAAAGGTAAGAACAGAAACAAGTTAGGTTGAAATTTAATAATGAAAACAGTCTTTTTTTATATTTGATTTGGACTTGAAAACAAAATCTATTAAAATGCTATTATAGTAAACAGATTTTGTGCCCAAATTCATTGTATTGCTTTGCTCCTTCCTCCTTTCCTTGTTATTTTAGAAAATAGTTTATGCTCATTTTCCTTCATAAGTAGACCCAGTAACAGAGTAGCAGAGAAGAATAATAAGATTCCATTATAGAGAATCAACATCTATAAGAAATTGGCTACACACATGTGAAAATTGGAACTAGCAAAATATAATTTAGTAACAGAAATTCAATATATGTAAGGCAGCAATGGTAACATTGCAAAGGTGATAAAAATTAAAATAAAGGGAAAATAAGAAAAACATCCCATTAGAGGTTATGTTAAACTGAAATTTGGGAAACAAAATGAACTTTTTGAAATCAAATAACTATGAGCATATCAGTATTACATGCATTGTGTTAACATCAGTAATATACCCGACAGGAAAAAAAAAATGGAAAATTGATGATAGAATATGAACAAAGGAGTAAATGTCTAGGATGTTTCACTTGTAAATAACTAGCTAATATAATTCAATCACCTTGGGCAAATTCATTAATATTCCCAGTTGTCCCAAAAGAAAATGACATGTACAATTTGTTCTCATGTCCTCTCTCTTAAACAGAATAAAAGAAGACCATCAGAAATCTTTCTAATTGCCTCTTCTTTGTGAGCATTGTTTCTAAGTTTCATCTGTATATTAGCAAAGATTTAAAATATTTTCCAACATTTATGTTCTTTTATTTCTGCTAAAATAGGCCCGAGAAAATTCTAGTTTCTTTGAACCTCTGTCATGAATCTTTCAAAAATTTCTAATACATAGCTGATTGCAAGTTATAAATATAAAGAATTTCAGCCTTTGTATTTATATTGCTGTCAAAATATGATATATAGAACATCGATCTCCTGTATAGAAACACTTATACACATAATGGATTGATTGGGTGATTGATTTAAATTTTTAGTTAGAATTTGGCCTAGACAAAATTATGATATAGGCTCATATGATTGTTGGCATCTGACTTACCACATCTTTCCTTGATATTCCTATTCCAAGATTTATCTCTATAGTGTTGATTCTAGGCCTCAGGTCTTGTTCTAACCCTTGCACTAACTCTTGCTTCCCATCAAAACGTGCTTGTCAACAAATTATTCCCTCTACTGGAATGGATCTTTCCTTCTATTGTTTCATAACACTTTGATTAAACCTCTCTAAATTCCCATATTTATTATATTGTATTTAAAGATTTATACGCCATATTATCTCACCTTAGGGTTGCTTGTGTAAGATTTTCTGCCCAAATGTAAATTGTGATATCTCCTTAAGGTAAAAAAACAGTTTGCATTTAAAAAAAATTTTCAACTGTTTGTATGAAAAAAAATGGTAACAAATTAGTTTCTTTAATTTTTCCTTAAGTCCTTATCTGATTAATTAACATATTCCCTATCACTAAGGTATGATTTTTTTCCTACATTACAACAAACATAATTTGCAACTACTTTAATATAATTTTGTTTTATTGTCTTTCTCATCTGTTAGACTATAAGGTACATGAAGTCAGAGGTCATGTTGTTTTTTCACCCCTGTTTATCTTTTCACCTTAAATATCATAAAGCATATCTTCTTTCTGTCTGGCATAGGGCCTCATAAATTGTTGCCTAATTTCAATTAAACAAATATATATTTAAAAATAGAGATAGACTCAAGTTTCTAAGGGAGTACCCAGCACAACACAATTTCTGTCATATACTTCCATTATTAATTGTTCATTAGAAGGAGAAAAGGAAGGGTGGGAAGGATGGAGGGTAGTAGGGAAAGACAGAGTGAGGGGAGACCTTCCCTTGACATTCACAAGCCACAAAAATTTAAATTTACCAACTATGTCTTAGTAAGTTACCATATGTATGTGATTTTACCCCAGAAATATGACATACATACATATATATATATATGTGTATTTATATATATATATAGATATATATATATGTATGCATATATATATATGTGTATTTATATATATATAGATATATATATATGTATGCATATATATATATATATATATATATATATATATATATATAAGTTTGCATAATGTTTAAGAAATTATGAAATTACTAGCATGGCTATCCCAAGTCCACATTTTCCATGTCAAGTAAAACTTTCTTAGTATTATTACAGTTAACGTTTTCTCATACTTCACAGACAGTAATACTCTTTATTTGAAACTATTTCAGGGTAATTTCAACTCTAATGAACTTTAAAGAATATATCCTTTGTTTTCATATTTTTCTCTATAAAATCCCAGGAAGGATGAAAATTGGTGAAGAAATTGTTTACATCAGTTAACTCCTTTGTCATTCTGTCAGTTTAGGTTAGTTTAAAAAGCATACATTCTTCACCTACACTATACTCGGCCCTGCCTAAGGTTACAGAGATTCAAAGAAATGAATACAAAAAGACCCATTCTCAAGGATCTCACATCTACTTCCATTGCAGATTTTTTCCCTTCTTTTTCTTTTACCTAATTCTCCACTACCTTCTCCAGCTTTCTTCTTCTCATAGGTTTGGGTAACTCTAATAGCTGGTAAAACAAGAACTATGTTCTTCTGTCATACATGCGTAATTTAAGCCTGATTGTCTTATCTACAGTGGAAATCTGTAGTTATAGCAGATTGCAAATTATTCTACAGAAATATTTAAACTTTATCTAAAATTTTTCAAGTGCTACATGTCCTAAAATATGAATGTATTTAAATTATTGGTGAACTAAGAAAGACTCTGTTTACCATCATCTTAAAATGTGATCTCAAGGAAAGCTCAAGAGTTTATATATATCCTCATCTTCCTGATGTACTCAGATTTATATACAAAGTTCTGATTAGCATTAATGAAAGTTATATATGTACATAAATGATTATTCTCTTCTGTCTATTCAGGGCTACCTCCTTTCAGTACTTTCAATGCATTCTATCATCACTAATGTTCAGTAAAGGCTTTTAAGCTCTGTCTCCACAGCCAAAAGAATTTGGAAGATTTACTAGATCCAAAGCATTTCGATACACTTGTCACACACTATGATTGTCCAGGTCAGTACATACTATGTTTTAATTCTCTCTCTCTTTACATTTTTGTTTCTGGGATACTTGCTTGCTTTTTGTTTTCAATTTTTATATAATTTGTTTTGATATATGAACTAAGAAATCAATGGCAGCTCAGCTTGTTGTTGTATATCCATGGAAAAACTATATGAGTTTTCCATTCCCTAAATCCTTGAGGTTTTCTTGTTCTTATTTCCCATCCTTTTTAGTTAATATAAGGAAGAGCCCTGCTACATATGGTCTAAATGTTTGTGTTCCCCTCAAATTTATGTGTTGAAATCCCAACCCACAAAGACGATGGTGTCAGGAGAGAGGGTTTTGGCAGATGAATAAGTCATAATTGTGGAACTTTCATCAATGGGATTAGTGCCATATAAAAGAGGCTCCAGAAAGTTTTCTAGCCCCTTACACCATGTGAGGATACAACGAGGAGTCTGCAAACTAAAAGAAGGTTCTCAGCAAAACCCAATTATACTGGTAACCTGATCTCAGATTTCCAGAATCCATAACAGTGAGAAATAAATTCCTGTTGTTTATAATCCACTCAGTCTATGATATTCTGTTATAGCAGCCCAAACGGACTTTGACAGGCACTTTTCTACCACCTATAAGCTATAATCTGTGCTATTTGAAATGCCGCGGCCTGGATCTCCTACCATTGGAAGTCAAAACCAGAATTTAATGTAGGTGGCCACCAGGGCAGCTGGACTAGTAGAGCTGTCAGAAATCCTGCCCACATGCTTCAGTTGAACCAAATGTGAAATAGTGCCAAACATGAATGAAAATAGTATTCTTGGGTTGATATAGAGCATAAATCTTATAATTATCATGGCCACAAAAGAGAAAATTCATATGTTGGGGGGAAATAAAAAATATATATTAAATAGTTGAACTAGAATATATTTTTATTAGAATCATTTAAATTGCTCCTCCAAGTATTCTCTGAACCAAAGCAAATTGGTATACTTCATGCCTTTTGAGTTCCTGTTTTATCTGCTGCTGCCTTTGCTTTGTAAATGCAGAGGAACTCTATTTCTCTCTCTCTCTCTCTCTCTCTCTCTCTCTCTGTCTTCTTCTCTGGTCAATGTCATTTAGAGCAGAGAAGGTGTCAAGTAGACTTGACTGAGAAGTAGTAGATAGGATATAATTGTTGCAAAGCTTTCTTATATCTTTTCATATAGCTTTATCTGTACTGCCCATTATTTGAAATCTCTGACATGCATCAGTAATTAAAAAAGCCACAATAGGCTGGAGAGACAAAATAAATATTGTACATTCTCTTTTTCTTATAAATACTGTAATATCTTTACATCATAATTCACTCTTACCTAAAGCCTCACAATAAATGAATTCACTTCACTGTAGTTTGTCAAATACATATGCATTCTAAATTCTTATGTGGACATTGAATGTTTAACGTAATATGAAACTAAGATATAATGTACTTTGCAATGTATATTATCAAAAGTAGAAAAAAGATTATTAGACTTATTAAAACGGATAGTGGTCATGAGATAGTAAGTATAAATAAAATTCTTAGTAACCATTAACCGTTATTACTAATGAAATAGTGTAAAATGTCAAAATCTCTTAATTTAGCATGCAATCTATTTCTATGCTCTTATGCTCTTTAAACAAATATATATATGAGAGCCTTCATAATTTTATTTTTAGTCTCTGTATTCTAACAGTTCATTTTATATAATAATAATAACATACAAGATAGAGGACCACTAGCATGTCAGGTACAGTTTTAGTACATTAAAACATATTGAATTGTTTAATATTTGTACGAGTTTCATAATGTAAATACTATTTTCATATCCCTCCACCTTTTTTTCAATTTTTCCGGTTTTGGAAATGTAAGCACAGAGAAATTGATGAATTTTTGTACCGCAAATCACACAACAAATAAGTGGCAGACGTAGAACAAACACCAAATGTACTAGCTCTGAAGCTGTTGCTTTGAACAGGTCAGCAACACTGACTATTCATCTGTCACAAAAAAGCTTTAGGATGAGTATTAAAAATTATGTAGTACCTCAGTAGTAGAAAATGCTTAATTTAATGCAAATAAGACCAAAAGAGAATTTATAAATGAATAGCCATCATCAATTAATTTACTCAAAGAGACTTCAAACTATGCCAGAAGAAAATCTGTATTTCCTTCACATGTACTTAGTTATGAACACCGATATCATTTATAAAAGGGCAAACATTTTTAAAGCCTCAGATATAAGGAAGGCACTTTGGTAGTCGGTGTAATTGATATGTTTGCTTTGTTGAAACACCATCCTAAACCTACAAGGTACTTTTTAACAATTATATTTTATGGATACAGAAATTAAGTTTCTCAGAGGTTATTAAAGAGTTTTTCAAGGCGATGCACCCTATTACCATGATATTGGGATTCAAATATAGATATTTCTAACTCCACAAAGACACTTGAGAACTGCAATAATGATAAAGGAAAGACTTAAAGGTCTTATAGCTCTCTACTCACCCCACTTCTTATCACAGTAGCTGATTTATGATAAAATGAGATTTCTTTTTTCTAATAAAATTTTGTTTCTTTTTATGGAGCTTCCAAATACTTGATAATATATTTTATTGGCATTTTCTCTATTAGAATGCCAGCTACAAAAGAATAAGAAGGTCTCCCCCACCCCCAAAGAATAGATGCACAAACAGAAGCTAAAGAAAACTATGTTTAGGCAAGTAGTATATCAGTGCTGATTATGAAGACAGAAGCTACTTAAGAATGTTTCCATTTCAAGGACAACCTTAGTGTTCTGGGTGATGTCTACTTGGAAAAGCTCTGCTTTGTCTATTAGATAAATAAAAGTTTTCTTAAAACTAACTTTTTACATTTTATATTAAAATAATTGCTTTACAACTAATTAAATGCCATGCAGTAGAACAGATGAAGACATTATGATATGAAGACAAATATCAGATTCCCAGAAAGATAATGATATCCTTTGCTTTTTTTTTTACTTTGCATCTCATAGAAATTACCAAAAAAAGCAAACAATAGGGCAATAAATTGCCAACATTGAACATGTTATTTAAAAGCAGAGAGAATTTAGAGATGGGTGATACAAATTTGGAAGTTATGTACAAAGATGAAGGAGCCCTCAAGGAATATGGATGGAGAAAAATAAAAAGATTCATGATATTTATATTAAATGATAACAAACATGACAGACTCCTAACTCTTTGCCTGTATAGATTTTTATAATTTCACTTTTACGATTCTTTATCAAGAAATGGAATGTATTTCCCTACCCTTTAAATCTGAGCTAGTTTGTGACTTGCAGTGGAAGTGATGTGAGTTACAATCTGAGGCTTCAAGAGGCCTCAGATTGTGCTTTCATTTACTCTTATAACGCTGCCTCCAGTATGTGAACAAGTTGGGCTAGACTGCTGAAGGAGAAAAGGTCACATGGGTCAAGTCAGCTGAATAGCTCAGCTGCAGATGTGAGTGATCCAGTCAAGAGAGCAATCAGGGAGGTTGTTTTATAAACGAAATAAATGTCTAACCAATATATTCTATACTTGAAACTAATAATAAATTAAAAAAACAAAAACAAAAACAAAAGACTGTTAAAGCCTTAGCAAATTCACCAGTTGGCCATAAATGGTTGAACATTTGCAATGGAGAACTGTTGTGCCTAGCCCTGAATACAAAAAATGGCCCAGCTGACCCATAGACTAATAAATAAATACATGTTGATTTAATCCATGGAGTTTTGAAGGATGGTTTGTTACATAACATTATTATTATAATTGATAGCTGATTCACTTGTGAAATAGCACTGGAAGTTGCTATCTTAGTGTTCTCTGTCATTAACAGATAGGGTGAATATAAATGAATGAGTCAGCTTCTATTCCTAAATTTTCACAATGTCAATAAAAGAAGAAAGATTTATTCTGATGATTTTTAAAACCTTTTGGTTCTTATATTCAGGGTTCTAGGAAATTGAGGAAGTAGAATCTAGAATATAATCTATAATATATTTATTTATTTTTTTAAAGATAATATTCTCATCATAACAGCACCATAACAACACCAACGACATAATGTCCTCCTGACTCCTTGATATAAGAAACCCAGATCTCTTAAAGTAAGTGAATCATAACACACATATTTATCCAAGTCACTTCTATTTTCAAACTAAATCCACAGTACTCTTTTAAGCCTTGGTATTAAGTAAAAGGGATAGACCTAGAACATTGTGACAAAAGTAATATTGATTTCCTCTCCTGGGCTTTCATTTAAGCTAAGTGGCTGACTAGCTAATTTAACTGATAAAATGATTCAAAGACAGAGGTTATTGAATGATAGTTCTATTCCTCTATGATAAGGTTTTCATATTTTTACAAGACTTTCCAATATCTTAATTCGAAGGAATAAATACCTATGGGAGAATTCAGTGAGAATGAAATTTCAGGGTATGCTGTGGCTTACTCATTCCACACCATGATGACTTTCACAAGGGAGGAATATATACTTATATGCAGGAAATAATATAAATAGAAACAAATGAAGTTGCTTTTACACCTTACTTATTACATTGATTAATTAAAGTACTTTTAAACTTTTTTTCTAATTATTTGCACTTTTTGAGGTTTTGAGAATGACTAAACCATATAATTCTAAATGTTTCCTGAACCATATAAACATCACTTATTCTTTCTTCCAAATCAAACTTTGTGTCTTTAACTATCACAGAAGTTAATATTTCAACTATTTTCTTTACTTGAGAGAGGTAGATATATGTGTACATATATGCATATATGTGTTATATAGTGTGTGTGTGTGTGTGTGTATGTGTACATATATATAATTTAGAAAGTAACAGAGAAAAAATTTCAACTGCCTTAAACAGAGAGCTTATCAAGTCTGAAGTCCAGAGATAGAGCAGACTTCAACCTAGCTTTACACAGCGAGAATAAATCCCACTTGGTTGTGGTATCAGCAAATTCTCTTTTAGTTTAACTCAAATCAGAGATAATAATAGAGAGTAGCCATATATCATAATACGAATGTTAGTGGGCAATATAACTACTGATATATAAGCATATATGTAACAATGATTTTGCAAATTTGTACCCATTTTGTCTGGATAGTCTACTTTTATTTTAAATCTAAGAAATTTAATCTAAGTTAATGTTCTAGTAAAATGTAAAATGAAATTTTCTTAAATATCCTTATAGAAAACTGTAGAAAATTTAATCTGTTTAAATGTATAGATCAGTTAGTACGGCTATTTGGTTAAGTGTAATGAATTTTCTTTGTGTCATAGTTATGTTCACCTTCCTGGAAATGTGAAACAATTGTACCTAAATGTTATCAATTTCCAAGTAAAAGCTCAGAAATATAACTGTCTAAAGGAGGGCAGGTATCAGTAATTACTAGGACGTACTCAGGGCATGGATTCTGTATGACCCAGTTATCGCCATATATACCCTGTCACAGGTCTAGGCAAATACTAGTGGCTTATTTCTTGTACGTGTGAACATCTATAAAAATGAATGAATAATTGAAAAAAAACAAAAGTACACACAAAAGTGGAGGGCATCAGAGGATGTGACAAAGCATCTAAAACAAATTGTATCTGGGTGACTAGAGGAGCTGTACTGCAATTAGAACATTTTGTTTATATCAGAAAAGAGGTAATTTGGCCAAAGTGTCTAGTTTCTCAACCTGCTCCCATAAATGTCACATAGCAAAGCCATTCAGAGCAAGAATCTTGATGAATTCTTAATATGGACAATATGTTGTGGCTTCATGTCACTTCTACCCATATATTTATGGATTGTGATAAAATAATAACATCAGCAACAGCAATGATATAAATCTTCCTTGAAGAAACAAAGGAGACTTGAGTGAAGAAGTGAGAGCATAGTTCATTAGCCCGATAAATCATGGGAACTTCGTCTTGGGGATCTTGGTGATTCTCATGAACATATATTGTACAAAGTAAAGAAAATGTAGTTGAATGTTACCAATCTCTGATGAAAGTTCCTACATAACGATAATGTTGTCACAAGATAATCCAAACATAAAATTGAAAGATTTATAATTACCTTTATGAAAAAAAGATAAATAGCAATTAAATATCTAATTTATATTACTAAATTAAATTACATGATCCTCCCTTTTAAGATAGTTTTGTTGTTATATATCTATTACTAATAATCTAAAAAGTTCAACAGAATTATGTTATATAAATATGTCAAGTACCACAGGTCGGCTTTTAAAAATAACTCTAATGTGACAATTCCACTACATACCCTAATGCAAACAATCCTTACTTCTCACTTGGATTATTAAGCCTCCTAACTGGCTCTACTATTCCTTCTCTTACTCCCATACACCGAATTCTCCAAAGAGCAGAAAAAGTAAACCAATGAAAAACATAACTCATTTTATGTCATTCCCATGCAAAAAACATTCAGTGCCTTCTTGCTTTATTTAGAAAGAAATCCTGAATCTTTGCCATTACCTATAAGGTCCTACATTTTTTCCTGGTTTGTTATACACATTTTATAGCACGTGTTACTTCTTAAAGTCTTAACAACTTAAGATTCGTTTTTCTGTACGGTGGAGGGTACAGATCCATTGCTTTCTAAAGTAAAGGTAGTAGTCCCACACCACTTAAAAATTATTCTTTCTACATTAACCTACAAGTCTCTTGTGTCATAAATTAAATCTCCATATACACCTAGGTGTGTTCCTAGACTTTCTCCTTTATTCCATTGATTGATTTACTTATCCCTGAACAAATAACTCTCTATTTTTATCCCAAAATTTCAGATACAGTCTTGACCTCTGATAAAGTCTCCCAAACTTTTACTTCCTCAAAAGTATCCCAATTATTTTGGCTATTTTTATCTATTATCTAAGTTAATTTAATTTAGAATATGAAATCAGTCAGACATTTAAAAAATATCGATAGGATTTTAGTTAGATTAACTTAATTATATAGATAAACTTGGGAGAATAGGCATCTTTTTAAATTGAGTTTCTTTTTCATAAACAGCTAATATTTCTCAATTTATTTGGATCCTTTTTAATTTTTTTTAAATCTTAAAATTTTCTTTGTAATTCATGCTCATTTTATTTTTATTTTTAATTAAATTTGTTGGGGGTGGCACTGGTTAATAAAATTATATAGGTTTCAAGTGTACAATTCAATAATACATCATATGTATATTGCATTGTGATCACCACTCAAAGTTAAATTTCCTCTGTCACCATATACTTGACCCACTTACCTCTATCTACCTAAACTTTTCCCTGCTTTTTCCCTCTGGTAACCATTAAATTGTTGTCTATGTCCACGAGTCTATTAGTTTCGTTCTTTTGTTGTTAAATACATTTCCTTTTATCACAAATTATATTATTATTTAGTATTTATTGCTGGTATATAATAAGGGAATTGAATTTTGTATATGTTACATACAACAGAATTATAATTTATTAATTTTAATAAATTTTATTTTTCTGTATGAATCTTTAAATCTTTTTTAAAAATGTGAATCTTTGTTTTAAAATGCCATTATAAACTTTAACAAAATTAATAATTATTACTTGATATTATTTGGATCTCATCTCATGTTCAAATTTCCCCAATTGTGTCAAAAATATACTTTTAAAGATGGTTTCTTGCAATTAAGATACAAACACCCTGTATATATTCCTCTCCTTTTTAATATTATTATATTGAAAAAACCAGGAATGTAGTTTTGAATTCTAGATTTGTCTACTTGTTTTTTCATGGTTTCATGTAACTTGTTTCTCTATATCCCATGTTTCCTGTAAACTGAAAGTTAGTTCTTACATCTATATCTTCATCAAGAATATCACACGAGTGGTGATACATACTTCATATTGCATCATATTAGGAGGCACATCATGTCTGAGTGTTGCAATCTTAGTCATGCTAAGAATGATCAGTGAATTCAGATGGCAACAGAAGTTACAAAATGGTTATTGTCTAATACTGTATATTTGGTTACTCTGAAATACAATTTTTATAGAAAAGATAGGATAAGATAGGAAAAGATAGGATACTTTTACTATTGGTAATTTTCTGAGTAAGAAGTAGGTGTTCTGCTTACCTCCAATTGTGACCATTTTTAGAAGAAAGAATATTTTTAGAAGAAAGAATTTTATCTTTGAATAATAATAATTTCAAACACATAGGTTTTATATACAATATTTCAAATAGTTGAGTTCTAGTTCAAATTCTTCTAGTTCAAATTATTCCATTTTGGGTCAATAAGATCTCCTTAATTTTGAGTCTTGAATTTTTTAATTGATGTATATAGTCAGAGTACATACATACAGTAAGATGTTCAGATAATAAAAGTCCTATTTAATTAATTTTTGCAAATGCATAGACTTATGTAACTCATAATCTTATCATGACACTGAAAAATTTCATAACTCAGTAATATCTGCTCTTCAAAATTTCAGTCAATCCTCTACTGGAAAAACAACTGGATCTAATTTCTACCTAGGATAGTTGGTCTATCATAGAATATCATTTTAGATTGAATCATACAACAGGTACTTTATTTGTGTTTGACTCTTTTCATTCAGCATAATATTTTTGACATTCTTCTATGTTGTTGGGATGAGATAGGAGTCAAGTTTTTCTTCTTCCTCCATAGAGATATCCAATTATTCGATCATGATTTTTTGGATTTTTTTTTTCTCTTCTTTCTAGTAACTTAAATAAAAAAGTTATATCTATGTAGCATATTTCTGTACTTCCAATATTGTTATATTGATATATTTGTCAAAACAACACCATATTGATAATTTTATCCTTACAGTAATTCTTGAAGCCAAATAGGGTAAGTTTACAATTTTGTTTTTCCTTTTCGGGATTGCTATTGGTTATTCTCGCCTATCCAAATTATTTTTAAATCATATTGTCTATTTATAGAAGAAAAAAAAAAACTCTACCGGGATTTTTAGTGAGACTTATATTGAAAATCTACAGAACACTTTGGAAGAACTTAGCATATTAATTCTACTGGGTCTTTCAAACCATGAACATAGTATTGCCATTCATTTATATTATCTATGGTTTCACTTAATAATATTTTGCAATTTTTATACATAAATTTTATCTAAATAAATTCTTCTCATTTATTTCTACTTTTATAAGAATTTTCTTTTGTATTTCAATAATTGGACACTCTAAATAAGAGTGTGTGTTGTATAAGCATTTCACTTGTAAATATTTTGTTTAGAATTTTTGCATCTGTGCTCATGTGAGGTTAGTTGTGAGCTAGAAAACTGTTTCTCACCTGAGTCTTTCCCTCCTGTATGCCTTTCTCTTTTACCTTCATAAAAAACACTCCACTTCTGACTTTTTGTTACCAAATGTGTGAAGATTTTTCCCCACCAAATAATTCTTTATGACACCAGCTAGGTGTCCTACAATTTAACTCAATTCTAACACTATCTACCTGAAGAGAGTGTCAGATCCCACACATTAACAGCTCATTCTCACAAGACCGTCCTCTACTTCAGATGCCAATCACAAATCATAGGGCCCCAGATTGCCCACGACTTCTGATTTGGCTACAAATTGGGAGTTCCCATTACCCCCTGCTCAGGTTTGATTAATTTGCTAGAGTGGCTCACAGAACTCAGGGAAACATTTATTTACATTTACCAGTTTATTATAAAAGAATATGATAAAGGATACAGATGAACATCCAGATGCACAGGGAAAGGTATGTGGGAAGGGGCTCAGAGCTTTTATGTCCTGTCCATGTCTGCCACTGTTTGAGCATCTCCAACTTGGAAGGCCTCCAAACCCTGTGTTTTTTAGAATTTATGAAGGCATCATCACATAGGCATGATAGATGATTAACTCCAATTTTAACCTCTCCCTTCTCAAGAGAATTGGAGACAAGGCAGAAAATTCCAAGCTTTTAAATGTGGCCTGGTCTTTTTGGTGACTAGCACTCATCCAGGAACTATTCAGGACTCTAACTTTGTTCTAAGTTAGAGTCACTTACTTAGAACAAAAGACTCTCTTATCACTTCAGGAAATTACAAGGGCATCAGGAGCTATGTGTCAGGAACCAGGGTCAAAGACCAAATAATAAAACAGAATATGCTCATAGTGCACTTATTACTTAGGAAATTACGAAGGTGTCAGAAGCTATATGTCAGGAACGAGTCAAAGACCAAATATTAGAACAAAAGATGCTCATAGTGCTCCTATCACTTAGGAAATTAAAGGGTGTCAGGAGCTCTATGATAGGAATCAAGGGCAGAGACCAACATATGTTTTTCATTATCTCAGAAGCTGGCAATTTTTTCTTATATCAATCCAATAGTGATACAGTAAAATTAGTTGGTGATTTCCTTGACTATTCTTTTTCATATTCATATTTATATCAGTGGACACTCTAGTGTTTATTAAAACTTGTTAATATGAGTATCTAGTTATTTTTTATTTCTTTGTTTATTTATTTTTGAATTTCAAGAATTACTTGAATTACTTTAATGGTTATAACCTAGCCAAGATTTTTTATTTCTTCTTCTGTTACTTGTGGCAAGTTATATTTTATCCAGGTAATTTACATGCTAAGATTTTAAATGTTATTGGAATGAAATCATTTAAGTATTCACACATAACTTTTTCATCTTTAATACTTCTGTAATTATTACCACATTTAATTATTAATTTCTTTACCTCTTTTTTTAAGTAATTTTATCAGAAGTTTGCTGTCAGACTTTTCAAATGATTAACATTTGGTTTTGCAAATCTCGACTATATTTCTTTTTGAAATGATTTTTCTCATCTGAGTCATAACTTTCATTTTGCCTACTCTACTTTAAAGTGAGATTCTGAGTTCATTGATGTTCGCCTTTCTTGTTGCCAAACATAGATATTTAAGACTACACATTTTAACTAATCCACTGCGTAAGGCGCAATGCTACCAGTTAGATAGATTGTTTTCATTATATTTTATTCTACACTACTGCAGATCTCACTCTGTTATAAATCTCTTTTAACTTTTGTTGTTTAGAATTATATGTTAATTTGGAAACATGTTAATTAATATAATAAATACTTTTGTATTTGATTTTAATATTATTAAATTTTGGATAGATAAACGATATGACTGATATTGCTTCATTGAAATCTGTTACATATGATTTATCCCCTTGTGCCTAATTTATTTTTGATAAATAATTTTAAAACCTTGAGATGAATTAGGTGATATCTATTTTTTAGTGCAATGTTCCATTCAACAAAAAGGCAGATATTTTAGAACTTCTGACTACAATTATGAACTTCTTAATTTTACTCATAAGTCTGTCAAGATTTTCTATGATATATAAGACAAATTTAGAATTACTGTCTTTCTAATTATAAATTCATCATTAAAACATGACACAACATTTTATTTCTCTTTCAACATGCTTTCACATATTACGTGATAATATATACATACATTTTCTTTCCTTTTGTTTAGTTTCTTTATGTATCTTTGTACTTTATTTTACCTCTAATCTTAGGAATCTTTACGATGTGTTTATTTTTGAAACACCATATAGTTCTTCTGTCTTTTAAATCCAACTTGACAATTTTTGTCTTTTAACTTGAAAATTAACATACCTATGTTTATTATAATTATTTCTATATTTAAATTTAACTCCAGAAATTAATTTTGACATTTCAATGTAGTTCTGCTTTTGTATACTTTTTTCTCCTTTTCATGTTGTGAAATAATAGTTTATTTTAATTGCATTGTTCCTAAAATAGAATCACTTATATAGCCACTTAAAGTGTTTTCAACTGTCTCACTGTAAATTTTGTCTTAACTAACATTAAATTTATGACTATTATCCTTTCATACAATATAAGAAATCTGTTATTATCTAACTCTAAGCAATTTTCCCATTTTATAATGTTGTCCAATACTTTATAATCATCAAAAATGTTTACTTCATAAATTAGTATTTCTAGTCATTATATTTATTCATTAAATATTGTTTAGATTTGCCCACAAATTTATCCTTTTCTTTTACCACTGTATCTTTTTATTCAGGTTCACCCTTTTCTGTGTTGTTATTTTAGGGAATTATTTTTAGTTGGAACTAATACCTGAAAAAGTGACTTGAACGAGTCTTTCAAATATTTTGTCTTATCTTGAGAGCACAATTCTAAAACTAACACAAATTCCCATTTAATTTTGAGATATTCACAACTTCTTGATTTTTGTTGTTGTTGGTTGATAATCTGTTATTGGTGCCTATTGGTCTTCCTTAGTTTAATGTCCAAGGTGTGGCTTGACTTTTTATGGGATTCGTTAGGCTTTCTGACTAGGAAGTTATGTTTAACAATATAAAATATTCTCAGCCATGACGTCCTCAAATAGTGCCTCATTCCTTTGTATGTATACATCTCTGCTAATATGCTTGGTATTCTAATCCCAGGGCAGCCACATAAAGACCAGCCTGGTGATTCAGGCTTTTTCAGTTTGGATCTAGACAGATCAATTTGTGACAATTCTCTGTTGATAGGGCTTTTGGGACTTAAAAATTCATTTTGCTCTCTTCCACGGCTGTTAGCCTGCTGGATTTTATAGGTACTATGGTTGCAAGGCGGTTGGTTTTCAAGGCTACCACAGAGCTGGAGAGAAGGGAATAGGAATAGTTCAACTTAAAATATCACAAAGTTTGCTGTTTTTGTTCTAATTTGCAATTTTCTGATAACATATGATGTTGAGAATCTTTTCAAATACTTATTCACCATCTGTATATCTTCTTTGGTCTGGTCAGATCTGTGCCTAATTTTTAATTGTTTCTTTTTTGTTGTTTGTTTCCTAATTATTGAGTTTTAAAAGTTCTTTGTATATTTCAGCTAATAGTCTTTTACAAAATATGTTTTCTGCAAATATTTTCTCTAAGTCTGTGGCTTGTCTTTTCACTTGCTCAGCAGTGCTTTTCACTAAGTAGTTTTTAGTTTTAATGAAATCCAACTTCCCAATTTTTTTTTCAAAGATTGTTCTTCTAAAATATCATTGTCAAATCCAAGATCACCTAGATTGTCCTACGTTATCTTCTAGGAGTTTTACAGTTTTGCATTTTATACTTGTCAATTATCCATTTTGAATTATTTTTTGTGTGTGACAGATGTAAGATCTGTGTCTGGATCTTTTTATTGCCAGACATGCTCTTAAAAAATTCAGCTATCATTGTCATTATCATTTGCCACTTCTCCGTTTTTACCTTTCAGACAGACAGACAGACACACACACACATACACCCCTCATTGTTAGATTACATGCTATCTCATTATAAGTAGCCTTATGAAACCTCTATCTTTGGATGTGATCTATATAGGTCTTCATTTAATTCTTATAAATTTACATATTCCTGCCTATAATAGATTATTTTCCTCATCCTTTAAATATTCCCCAATCTCTAATCCTTTGGTTATTTAAAGCTTTTCCTGTCGGGTAGAATTTCTCATTAGGTTTTGTTTATGCCTCCTCAATTAACTCAAATACCCAAGTACTTCTCATAAATAGATACATATATCCATTAGAATGTCACATTTATTTATGTGGTTCATTCAATAATTTCTTTAGCCCCCACCAAAAGATAAGATACCTAAGTATACAAATCTTGTTTGGGGTTTAGTATTTAATTTGATTGCTTTTGTCATTGTATCCTAAACACTACTAAAGTATATGATATATAATATTTTCTTTAAAATGTTGTTTTTATAAAAAATTAATAGCTGAGTAAACCCCTTGGGCTTCTCCTCTAATTAATTTAAATGTCTTTTTTCTGTTATGGAAATTTTCTATGATCTTTTAAACTAAATGTAATTCCTCATGTAAACTCTCTTAAATGCAATTAGCTTTTTTCAAGGCACATATCACATTAAAATATAGATTTGTTGTTTGTGTTATAGTTTAATGTCTATTGGCCATACTATATTCCTTAGTGGAATTTAGTAATCTAAGTTTCATTAGAGCAGGACCAAATATATGCAGTTATCCAGAATAACTGACTATAATTGGCTAGCACAGTGCCTGGTCCATACAGGGCAGTAAATAAATACCTGTGTTAGGCTGGAAATGTGGAGGAAAAGCAGAAAAGAATAAAAGAAGAAAGAAAAATCAAAGAAAGATCAGAAATATACAGTAAATCATCGGAATGAAATTTAATGATCTTTATCAAATATTAGTCCCATGTTCTTAGGCAATTTGTCTAATATCTTTGATCTTGTTTTCAAAACGTTATTAGAGATTAAATTATTTATTTAATGTCAGAGAGATATTAAGTGTTCAATTCCTCTTATCTCTTTTTACTTGCAATACTTATTTCCAAAGAGCTTCTACTCACCCACACTCCTCTTTTCATCAGCTTCTTCCCTTCATTTTACAGCAGCATGAGTCTCAGAAATTTATCCTACTATCGATGTCCATATTGAACTATTAACAACAGCATATTCAATATTAACTTGTACTTAAAACAAATTATTAGATTGTTAATAGATGTATGGTATAACAGAATGAAATCTAAATATAGTTCAATTTTTGTTGAGAGCAGTAAAGGAGAAAAGAAAAGAGCCTTGGGAAAGGTGCATCCTTCAATGAAGCGCAGTCTTGAGGAGGGGCTACATTCTAACATCATGAACCTATGAGACAAAATAATAAATACATAGAAGTTACTGGAAAAAAGGAGCATGACATATGAGGGTTAGCTCATCATTGTAACTAGGGTTTCTCAAGAAAATCCTTCTTCAAGTTATTTTCATTTTTTTTCCAATAAACATTTATCCCTATCTTTAATATCTGTTGATCCTTAAACACTCTCCCCACCCCAACTAATTCTCTATCCTCGCTGCCCCCCGACACACGCAAATATTCATTTTCTAACAGCATGTTTTAGGTAATGCCAATTAAGAAAAGTTCAAGACAGTAGCTTAGAGAATTAAGAAAGAGATAAGACTATCATAATGAATTAGTGAGTATGAAGGATGGATAAGAACCAGGACAAATAGGAGGTTAACTGAAATAGGAGGAAGCCTTAGGACAGCTCTGCACCTGCCTGGTTACCTTAAAACTGAATTCCAAAGGTGAATTGTATTGATATTTAGGTGAAGCTATCTATTTCAGTCACCACTGCATCCTTTTCTGAATCGCTACATACAAACCACTTTTCATCTACAAAGAATTCCGTTCTTTTTATTTTTCACTTAAGTAAAAATCTACTACATCCAACAAGACAGCACTGTTCATGGTTCTGAGAGTATCTCTTAGTCCATATAGTTGTGTGCATATTTATGATTACTGCACATTACTTTATTAGAAACATTTAAGTATAGGTAAATCGAAAGCAGAGATACAGAAAATTCAAATTATATTAGAAAAATGGGTCACCATCCATCACAACAAGGTAACATAGTTAACTCTTGAGTTCATTGTGATAGAGCAACATTATAACTTAGAATTGCCTTAACTCTTAAGAAGGGGGTTTTGTAGGAACGAGCTGATGTATAGATAATTCCTGCAATTGAGAAAATAGTAAGGAACAAAAGTCACCATCATGCCAACAAATGAGAAAAGAGTGAATTTTCTTAATTTTCAGGTGAAATAAGCATTTTAGGTAACATGATATCACATTGTCATAATATTTTAATTATTATTAATGAATAAACACTGAGCCAGGGCTCTTTTTCTTTGGAAGAATAAATGAATGAATAATTGAATGAATGTGAGGATGTTATCACCTAGTCTAAATACTTGCCTAAAACATTTAAATAGTTACAAACAATTTGTTTTAAGAGTACTTACTTTTTAAACATTTCTTTAATTTTGGTTGCATACTTTTCAACCCATTTATACAAAACTTTGAAAATATTTTATTAATATGTAAAAATATTTAATGACTAGATTTTTTTCCCCAGTATACTATAAAAACACTTCATGTGAAAGGTCAAGATACTTCTAAATTCTTCCAGATAAATGATCCATTCGAATATATTTTATGCTCAAAGTAATCAGATATTGACTCATTTAAAGGTAAAAGTTTCTAAAGCACAGATATATCACGTTTCTGATATGATATTTATATTCTTTTAGCAATTATTGTAAGAGTCACAGCTGTCATACCCCTCAAACCTCACCCTAGGTTTGGGATTATATAAATAAATAGAATGTTCTAAAATGTGTGTAAATAGAATAGAGGAAAAAAGCTTTTCTCCGTAATAAAATTGGTAAGATTTTCTTTCAAAGGTTTATGTCACTTATTAAAGTGATGAAGTAAAAGAAAATGATCAACTGTGTCATAATATTTCTAATCACAATGAAGGAATTAAACAAAAAAAAACAAATGAAGTGATATTGAAAAGCAATGTCCTTGCAAAGCCTCATAACTACACCTGAAAAGAATAAGTAATGCAAAATTTCTAGGAGCAAATAGCAGTAATTAAGAGACCAGAGGTGTCTTAAGCACAACAAATTCCAAGATACCAATAACCATTTCACCTTTGAAAGAAACTTAAATTTATGAATTAAATGTAAACTTTAAAAATTTAGACTTTATTTATTCTGTCAAAATATAATGTTTTACTTAATTTAAATTATCCTTAGGGAATTTTATAAAGACTCCTTCAAAGTGTTAAATAGCTATCACGAAAATCACTTTTTTAGTAAACAAATATAAATACCTAAGGTAAACAAAAGATATTAAGTATTTTTCAAAATACATAGTAAAAGGATACAGAGTTTAAGAAATAAGCTGAGTAATTTTCAGAATTTAAATCCATTGAAAACTGTGGGAGAACCACGGATTAAATTAACAGAGGGACAAAGTTAGAAAATAAAATGTTGAATAATGATGACAAATGTTCTGGGCTAGGGTAGAATGGCTAAACATTGAATTTCTTACTATTCATTGAAGACGGAGTGTCAATTAGGATTGAATAACAAGTGTGAGATTAGCTTGTACAATGTGCATCTGTTCAAAGCAGGAAATGGAACAACACCCACCTTTTCTTTCGAGACATAATATGTAATTTCAAAGAGACATCATGGTGCATACCTTACAAGGAGTCATTTGAAAATTCTAATGCTCTAATGCAATCTGAAAGGCCCAATTAGGTTTCAATGTGCACTCTGATGATAGCCCGATTAGGTTTCAATGGCAGCTCCACAATTTAGTTGCTGTGTGACCACAGGATAATTTATTTAATCTCTTTGTGCCTCACTTAATACACTGAGATTATCCACTTAAGATGGAAATAATAGAATAATTTTCCGCAGAAGATTTTTGTGATAATTAAGTAAGTTAATATATGTTAAATGTTTAGAATAGAGCCAAGAGTGTGGTCATCACTATGTAGGTTTTAGCTCTTATTTATTATCTCTGCTCTCTGATTCATCATTTATTTTCTCTGTAATGACTTTTGTTCTCATCTTTTTTATTTTATTTCTCCAAATATCTTAAAAGTAATTGATTTTCTGTATTTTAATTTCAATATTTTTAAATTTATTTAATGGTTGATTATTATTTTTAATATGCTGAGATTTGCCAGGACAATATGTGTTTTTTTTCTCTATCTTTTTATAGCTTTTAAACTCTTGATACTTCTGTTACAGTTATTTGTAAAAAAAAAAAAAAAGTTATTTTTTACTATTTTATTTTAGATTGTTGAGAAATGTTTGTGTAAAATATTTTTATGTTCTGAGCCTGAATTTATAATTCATCTATAATTTTAAACTATTCTCTCCTTTAATTCTACTTTAATATGTAGCTACCAACATACTCAGATTTGAATTGAGTACTTTAAATTTCTGTCTTTTTTATTTTAATTATTTTTTTTCTGTTTGTTCAATACTTGATTAGAGATGAACATAGATCATTAATCAATTACCTGAAGGTGGAAAATGAGTATCTTACATCATAACACTTTTGACTCAGATTTGGTCTGCCATTGAAAGGGGAGAGATAACTTATTTGGTGTGGCTCACTTTTATGCCTTTCAACACATAAAATTTTTGTTAAGTAATTAGGGATTTCTTTATCAAATCTCCAATGACTCTGGGTAGCAACCTTCAAAAAAGGATATCTTTATTTTTCCTTCTCCTTAATGCCTCATTTCCAAAAAATTCATTTTGGAATCTTTAGGTCTTGGGATGAGTACAATGTTTGGAGTCATTATATCTTCAAGATCATTCTCTGGTAAGGAACAAGACACTAGAGAAAAACTAAGCCACAATCCCACAACTCTAGTCCTTATATTTTTATAAAGAATTCTCTGAAATTATTGACTACAAAACAAACAAACAACTTTACTCAGGATGATAAGTCTTTTAAATAAATACAAATGAATGTTTTCCTTTGTTGCTTCTTTTTGATCATCTTGAAGAGTTTTAAATGTCAGAGCTGAGCATTCTTACTCATTTTAAAGCAGCATTTTAAAATATGTATATAGCATAGATAATAAAAAAAGCTAAAAGCTTTGATTAAAGCTATAAACCTACGGTTATTTACATAACAATTATATTGGAGCTTGTCCTATTATAAATCATATTGAATAAGTGTATGTGTGTGTGAGTGTGTGTGTGTATGTGTGTGTGTGGTGTGTGTGTGTTGAATGGTAATGTACTTGTATCTCCTCCATGTCCTGATCCCTGGTAGCAAGACATGTGAAAAATTTATTAGTCTTAGAAGAATGTCTTGAGTATATATAATTCTCTTTTTATAATAATTGTATTAGCCAAGATTCTCCAAAGAATTTATATAGAAATAAATTATTATAAGGAATTGACTCACACAATAATAGATAGCAGCAAGTCCAAAATTTGCAAGGTAGATATCCAGAAGATTTGATACTGCAGTTTTAGTCAAAAGGCCCTGAGATTACAGACCTAGGAAAGCTGATGTTCCAGTTTGAATCTGAAAGTCACGTGCTGTAGAACCAAAAAAGAAACAATTTTACAGATGAAATCCAAAGGCAGTTTGATAAAGTCATTCTTATTTGGGGAAAAGCCAGTCTTTTTAACTATTCAGTGACTCAGCTGACTGAATGAGG